>NC_138310.1:46280000-46710000 GCF_965601325.2 Salmo salar | reverse complement strand
CGCCCCTGATGTGTATGTGTTTATACGCTCACAAATGTGAGCATGGATGTGTGTGTGTGTGTGTGCATGCGCGTGCATATGTGTGTGGGCCAGGCAGCCAGCTAGCTCTGGCATCACCTTCCCAGTCCCTGCCAAGGCATTCACACCTCTGACTGGTGCCAGGCTGAAACAGACCCATCACAGCAGCATGTGGGAGGTGTTGTAGAACTAAACAAACAACTCCCCTCCCCATCTCTCTAACCAGCATCTAACGCCTTGTCTCATCCAATGACCATTACTGGCGTGGAGCGATTACAGTGAGGGAAAAAAGTATTTGATCCCCTGCTGATTTTGTACGTTTGCCCACTGACAAAGATATGATCAGTCTATAATTGTAATGGTAGGTTTATTTGAACAGTGAGAGACAGAATAACAACAACAAAATCCAGAAAAACGCATGTCAAAAATGTTATAAAATGATTCGCATTTTAATGAGGGAAATAAGTATTTGACCCCCTCTGCAAAACATGACTTAGTACTTGGTGGCAAAACCCTTGTTGGCAATCACAGAGGTCAGACGTTTCTTGTAGTTGGCCACCAGGTTTGCACACATCTCAGGAGGGATTTTGTCCCACTCCTCTTTGCAGATCTTCTCCGAGTCATTAAGGTTTGAGGTTGACGTTTGGCAACTCGAACCTTCAGCTCCCTCCACAGATTTTCTATGGGATTAAGGTCTGGAGACTGGCTAGGCCACTCCAGGACCTTAATGTGCTTCTTCTTGAGCCACTCCTTTGTTGCCTTGGCCGTGTGTTTTGGGTCATTGTCATGCTGGAATAACCATCCGCGACCCATTTTCAATTCCCTGGCTGATGGAAGGAGGTTCTCACCCAAGATTTGACGGTACATGGCCCCTTCCATCGTCCCTTTGATGCGGTGAAGTTGTCCTGTCCCCTTAGCAGAAAAACACCCCCAAAGCATAATGTTTCCACCTCCATGTTTGACGGTGGGGATGGTGTTCTTGGGGTCATAGGCAGCATTCCTCCTCCTCCAAACACGGCGAGTTGAGTTGATGCCAAAGAGCTCCATTGTGGTCTCATCTGACCATAACACTTTCACCCAGTTGTCCTCTGAATCATTCAGATGTTCATTGGCAAACTTCAGACAGGCATGTATATGTGCTTTCTTGAGCAGGGGGACCTTGCGGGCACTGCAGGATTTCAGTCCTTCACAGCGTAGTGTGTTACCAATTGTTTTCTTGGTGACTATGGTCCCAGCTGCCTTGAGGTCATTGACAAGATCCTACCTTGTAGTTCTGGGCTGATTCCTCACTGTTCGCATGATCATTGCAACTCCACGAGGTGAGATCTTGCATGGAGCCCCAGGTCGAGGGAGATTGACAGTTCTTTTGTGTTTCTTACATTTGCGAATAATCGCACCAACTGTTGTCACCTTCTCACCAAGCTGCTTGGCGATGGTCTTGTAGCCCATTCCAGCCTTGTGTAGGTCTACAATCTTGTCCCTGACATCCTTGGAGAGCTCTTTGGTCTTGGCCATGGTGGAGAGTTTGGAATCTGATTGATTGATTGCTTCTGTGGACAGGTGTCTTTTATACAGGTAACAAACTGAGATTAGGAGCACTCCCTTTAAGAGTGTGCTCCTAATTTCAGCTCGTTACCTGTATAAACGACACCTGGGAGCCAGAAATCTTTCTGATTGAGAGGGGGTGAAATACCTATTTCCCTCATTAAAATGCAAATCAATTTATAACATTTTAGACATGCGTCTTTCTGTATTTTTTTGTTGTTATTCTGTCTCTCACTGTTCAAATAAACCTATCATTAAAATCATAGACTGATCATTTCTTTGTCAGTGTGCAAACGTACAAAATCAGCAGGGGATCAAATACTTTTTTCCCTCACTGTATACATACGCTACATGGCCAAAAGCATGTGGATTCGGCTATTTCAGCTACACCCGCAGTTGACAGGTGTATAAAATCGAGCACACAGCCATTGAAATCTCCATAGACAAACATTGGCAGTAGAATGGCCGTACTGAAGATCTCAGTGAATTTCAACGTTGCACCGTCATAGGATGCCACCTTTCCAACAAGTCAGTTCGTCAAATTTCTACCCTGCTAGAGCTGCTCTGGTCAACTGTAAATGCTGTTATTGTGATGTGGAAACATCAAGGAGCAACAACGGCTCAGCCGCGAGGCAACGTCAGCACAATAACTGTTAGACGGGAGCTTAATAAAATGGGTTTCCAAGGCCGAGCAGCTGCACACAAGCCTAAGATCACCGTGCACAATGCCAAGTGTTGGCTGGAGTGGTGTAAAGATCACCGCAAGTGGACTCTGGAGCAGTGAAAACGCGCTCACTGGAGTGATGAATCACGCTTCACCATTGTCACCGACGAATCTGGGTTTGGTGGATGCCAGGAGAATGCTATTTGCCCCAATGCATAGTGCCAACTGTAAAGTTTGGTGTAGGAGGGATATTGGTCTGGGGCTGTTTTTCATGGTTCGGTAAAAGCCCCTTAGTTCTGGTCAGTGGTGGAAAAAGTACCCAATTGTCATACTTGAAAAAAAGTTAAGCTTAATAGAAAATGACTCAATTAAAAGGTAAAGTCACCCAGTAAAATGGTACTTGAGTAAAAGTCTAAAAGTATTTGGTTTTCAATATACTTAACTGTCAAAAATAAATGTAATTGCAAAAATATACTTAAGTATCAAAAGTAAAAGCAAAAGCATAAATCATATCAAATTGCTTATATTATGCAAACCAGATGGCACAATTTTATTTCAATTGTTTTAACTTACGGATAGCCAGGGGCACACTCCAACTCTCAATCATAATTTACAAACAAAGCATTTGTGTTTAGTGCGACCGCCAGATCAGTAGGAATGACCAGGCATGTTGTCTTGACAAGTATGTGAATTGGACCATTTTCCTGTCCTGTTAAGCATTCAAAATGTAACGAGTACTTTTGGGTGTCATGAAAATGTATTGAGTAAAAGGTACATTATTTTCTTTAGGAATGTAGTGAAGTAAAAGTTGTGAAAAATATAAATAGTCAAGTACAGATACCCCCCCAAAATACTTAAGTAGTACTTTAAAGTATTTTTACTTAAGTTATTTACACCACTGCTTCCAGTGAAGGGGAATCTTAATGCAGCAGGAAACAGGTACAAAAGTATCTATATCCACAGTAAAACGAGTATTATACTGACATAACCTGAAAGGTGGCTCAGCAAGGGAGAAGCCACTGCTCCAAAACTGCCATAAAAAAAGCCTAACTACGATTTGCCACTGCACATGGGGACAAAGATCGTACTTTTTGGAGAAATGTCCTCTGTTTGGCCATAATGACCATTGTTATGTTTGGAGGAAAAAGGGGGAGGCTTGCAAGCCGAAGAACACCATCCCAACCGTCAAGCACGGCAGTGGCAGCATCATGTTGTGGGGGTGCTTTGCTGCAGGAGGGACTGGTGCACTTCACAAAATAGATGGCATCATGAGGCAGGAAAATGATGTGGATATATTGAAGCAACATCAGTCAGGAAGTTAAAGCTTGGCCGCAAATGGGTCTTCCAAATGGACAATGACCCCAAGCATACTTCCAAAGTTGTGGCAAAATGGCTTAAGGACAACAAAGTCAAGGTATTGGAGTGGCCATCACAAGCCCTGACCTCAATCCCATAGAACATTTGTGGGCAGAACTGAAAAAGTGTGTGCGAGCAAGGAGGCCTACAAACCTGACTCAGCTCTGTCAGGAGGAATGGGCCAAAATTCACCCAACTTATTGTGGGAAGCTTGTGGAAGGCTACCCGAAACGTTTGACACAAGTGAAACAATTTAAAGGCAATGCTCCCAAATACTTGTCACGTCCTGACCAGTTAAGGGTTATTTGTTGTTGGAGTTTGGTCAGGATGTGGCAGAGGGTATTTGTTTTATATGGTTTGGGGTGGTGGTGTAGGTAGTAGGTTGTTTTATTTATGTATTCCGGGGGTTTTGGGCACTGCTCTGTGTTTGTATTTCTAGGTTTAGTTAGTTAGTTGTGGGTATAGGTTCTAGGTTTGTTTTCTATGCAGAGTTAATTGGGATTGGACTCCCAATTGAAGGCAGGTGTGTTGAGTTGCCTTTGATTGGGAGTCCTATATTAGTAGGGTGTGTTTGTCTATGTGTTTGTGGGTAATTGTTTGTGAGCACTGCGTTTATTGAGCCTGCTACACTGTCTAGTCGTGAGTACTGTTTATTGTTTTGTTTTTCCTGTGGATGCTTTTCGTTTTTTTCCATTAAAAGAATGAGTATCCACATACCCGCTGCATTTTGGTCTTCCCTTCAACACGGCACCTTTTGTGACAATACTAATTGAGTGTATGTAAAATTCTGACCCACTGGGAATGTGATGAAAGAAATAAAAGCTGAAATAAATAATTTTCTCTCCTATTATTCTGACATTTCACATTCTTAAAATAAAGTGGTGATCCTAACTGACCTAAGACAGGGAATTTTTACTCGGATTAAATGTCAGGAATTGTGAAACTGAGTTTAAATGTATTTGGCTAAGGTGTATGTAAATTTCCGACTTCAACTGTATATAGTCATAATTTTCTGAACGTCATGAACATTTCTGAGTGGCAGGTGATGGGAATTTTCAAAGTACACATGTTCTGGGTATAACTATTATTGCATAGAGAAGCTTCAAGTGGAGACATCAAATCGAATACGTAAGATGTATCGAGAGACGTAACCTTTAAGAGATACAGTAAGACAGAAGTTTAAGTCAACATTCAATAAAGCCTACACCCTGTCAGCTATAGTACATCTAGTATTCGTGTTTAACATTCAGGGTAGTTCACCATCTCGACTCCTGAGACAACCAGTAACCCACAAACACTGTTATGTTCGATGCAAAGAAAGCGGGAGTAGGAGGGTGAGTAGTGCTTTAGGACATTCTGTGGAGTAAAGTGCCTTAGGTGCCAGAGTCAGTGGTGAATAGACAGTAATAGGGGGAGAGAGGTGGTGCTACTACAGTATAGCCTGGTCCCAGATCTGTTCATGCTGTATAGCCAACTCCTATTGCATAACATATAGCCATTTCCAATTGGCATAACATCAACCTTAGGAGTTGGCTACACCGCACAAACAGATCTGGGATCAGGCTTGTACTAAGGCTTTATTCATTTATGTGGAGTAAGGTGCCATAGGTGCAGTCAATGGAGAATTGATAATAGTGGAGTTGTGGGAGGGAGGAGGGGGGGTGCTACAGGGAGTGGGGGGAGAGGTCATACAAGGACAGGTGCTCCGGGACATGCTGCAAACTTGTAGAGACTAAAGTACTACCTGCTATATGAGAGCTGTGTCTCCGCCACTTCTCCCTCCGCCGCAAGGCCGGACAACACACAGAACACAAAGATACAATTTCAACGCCAGTGTTTATCTCAAAGAGAGCCGTCTCAGAGATAAAAGCACACTTCATGTGCAGCCAACAGAATCTGGGGCCAAAAGAAGAAGAAACCTCAGCATTAAAGGAAAGGTTCACCCATTTTGAATGTTACATTGTTTTTTTGTGCATCTCTGAGTGATTTTCTATCGATTCCCTGGGACATTTCATGTTTTCATGTGTATCGGAGTTATTGGCATTCAAGCAGGCAGAAATCCGGCTGGTATGACGAAGCACTGTGATAAAGTTGCTCTCATTACACTGGAAGGGAATAGGAATACAACTTTAAGATCGCGAAAACGTCTATCATACATGTCAGATTTCAATGCTGGTCGATGTCATAACTCGAGAGGATGTCTTCTCTTGAATGAGTCATTGATCATATTCCTACCTCAAGAAATGTGTAATTTAATGCAGGGTCTAGCACATTTTTCCTATTTGCCTGCCTACTTTAGTCCAGGGTGCATTGCATGATGCCGTTGCCAGAGGTATTATAGAAAGGAGATAGGAATCCAGTGAATGAAGGAAAGTATAACGCCCCACCAAGCAGACTGTCGACCAATCGCATTCTTGTTGTCATGCTGCTTCAAGCAGTCGCTAAGCTAATCGTCGTGCAATCCCTTCTCAAAGTCAGTGTATATGTCGAGAAACGTGCCTATTGTCCTCGAAAGGACGTGCTGTCACCATTCTAATGCTGTACGATATTACAGATAGCAAGTTAATTATCTCACGTCTCGGAAAAGGTTTGTAATGTTGTACTTCTTGTTGACGAATGTTGCTAATGTTGGGTTTTTGAGCTAGCGCCCAATAGACTCCCATTCACTCCTTGAAGGGGAGTGCTCCTTGTCCCAGAATCGCCCAGAATGCACCACTCGGTCCATTAACGTAGCACGGGCAACGTTTGTAATCTCCTCAAAAGTATATCTGCTGTTGCGAATGTCAGACTCCACTCTGTGAGGCACATTGATCTGCAGGTACAGCATAGTGAGATTGCAGACTACTAAATGGGAAGAAGCTAGCTAGCTAACGAAGAACAACAAAGAATATCTAGTTAACAGAAGAAAAGAAAGAGAAAATCAGGACAGAAGAAAAAGGATATCAAAGTGAAACAGTTCTCTAAAGACACAAGAGACAATAATACAAGAAACAACACTTCTGTAGCTTGTCAACTATGTGTCTGTCTATCCCTGTTCTCTCCTCTCTGCACAGGCCATACAAACGCTTCACACCGCGTGGCCGCTGCCACTCTAACCTGGTGGTCCCAGCGCGCACGACCCACGTGGAGTTCCAGGTCTCCGGCAGCCTCTGGAACTGCCGGTCTGCAGCCAACAAGGCTGAGTTCATCTCAGCCTATGCTACCCTCCAGTCCCTAGACTTCCTGGCGCTGACGGAAACATGGATTACCACAGATAACACTGCTACTCCTACTGCTCTCTCTTCGTCTGCCCACGTGTTCTCGCATACCCCTAGAGCATCGAGCCAGCGGGGTGGTGGCACTGGAATCCTCATCTCTCCCAAGTGGACATTCTCTCTTTCTCCCCTGACCCATCTGTCTATCTCCTCATTTGAATTCCATGCTGTCACAGTTACCAGCCCTTTCAAGCTTAACATCCTTATCATTTATCCAGGTTCCCTTGGAGAGTTCATCAATGAGCTTGACGCCTTGATAAGTTCCTTTCCTGAGGATGGCTCACCTCTCACAGTTCTGGGTGACTTTAATCTCCCCACGTCTACCTTTGACTCATTCCTCTCTGCCTCCTTCTTTCCACTCCTCTCCTCTTTTGACCTCACCCTCTCACCTTCCCCCCCCTACTCACAAGGCAGGCAATACGCTTGACCTCATCTTTACTAGATGCTGTTCTTCCACTAATCTCATTGCAACTCCCCTCCAAATCTCCGACCACTACCTTGTATCCTTTTCCCTCTTGCTCTCATCCAACACTTCTCACTCTGCCCCTACTCGGATGGTATTGCGCCGTCCCAACCTTCGCTCTCTCTCTCCCGCTACTCTCTCCTCTTCCATCCTATCATCTCTTCCCTCTGCTCAAACCTTCTCCAACCTATCTCCTGATTCTGCCTCCTCAAACCTCCTCTCCTCCCTTTCTGCATCCTTTGATTTTCTCTGTCCCCTATCCTCCAGGCCGGCTCGGTCCTCCCCTCCTGCTCCGTGGCTCGACGACTCACTACGAGCTCACAGAACAGGGCTCCGGGCAGCCGAGCGGAAATGGAGGAAAACTCGCCTCCCTGCGGACCTGGCATCCTTTCACTCCCTCCTCTCTACATTCTCCTCTTCTGTCTCTGCTGCTAAAGCCACTTTCTACCACTCTAAATTCCAAGCATCTGCCTCTAACCCTAGGAAGCTCTTTGCTACCTTCTCCTCCCTCCTGAATCCTCCTCCCCCTCCCCCCCCCCCCTCCTCCCTCTCTGCGGATGACTTCGTCAACCATTTTGAAAAGAAGGTTGACGATATCCGATCCTCGTTTGCTAAGTCAAACGACACCGCTGGTCCTGCTCACACTGCCCTACCCTGTGCATTGACCTCTTTCTCCCCTCTCTCTCCAGATGAAATCTCGCGTCTTGTGACGGCCGGCCGCCCAACAACCTGCCCACTTGACCCTATCCCCTCCTCTCTTCTCCAGACCATTTCCGGAGACCTTCTCCCCTTCCTCACCTCGCTCATCAACTCATCCTTGACCGCTGGCTACGTCCCTTCCGTCTTCAAGAGAGCGAGAGTTGCACCCCTTCTGAAAAAACCTACACTTGATCCCTCCGATGTCAACAACTACAGACCAGTATCCCTTCTTTCTTTTCTCTCCAAAACTCTTGAACGTGCCGTCCTTGGCCAGCTCTCCTGCTATCTCTCTCAGAATGACCTTCTTGATCCTAATCAGTCAGGTTTCAAGACTGGGCATTCAACTGAGACTGCTCTTCTCTGTGTCACGGAGGCTCTCCGCACTGCTAAAGCTAACTCTCTCTCCTCTGCTCTCATCCTTCTAGACCTATCTGCTGCCTTTGATACTGTGAACCATCAGATCCTCCTCTCCACCCTCTCCGAGTTGGGCATCTCCGGCGCGGCCCACGCTTGGATTGCGTCCTACCTGACAGGTCGCTCCTACCAGGTGGCGTGGCGAGAATCTGTCTCCGCACCATGCGCTCTCACCACTGGTGTCCCCCAGGGCTCTGTTCTAGGCCCTCTCCTATTCTCGCTATACACCAAGTCACTTGGCTCTGTCATATCTTCACATGGTCTCTCCTATCATTGCTATGCAGACGACACACAATTAATCTTCTCCTTTCCCCCTTCTGATAACCAGGCGGCGAATCGCATCTCTGCATGTCTGTCAGACATATCAGTGTGGATGACAGATCACCAGCTCAAGCTAAACCTCGGCAAGACGGAGCTGCTCTTCCTCCCGGGGAAGGACTGCCCATTCCATGATCTCGCCATCACGGTTGACAACTCCCTTGTGTCCTCCTCCCAGAGTGCTAAGAACCTTGGCGTGATCCTGGACAACACCCTGTCATTCTCCACTAACATCAAGGCGGTGACCCGATCCTGTAGGTTCATGCTCTACAACATTCGCAGAGTACGACCCTGCCTCACACAGGAAGCGGCGCAGGTCCTAATCCAGGCACTTGTCATCTCCCGTCTGGATTACTGCAACTCGCTGTTGGCTGGGCTCCCTGCCTGTGCCATTAAACCCCTACAACTCATCCAGAACGCCGCAGCCCGTCTGGTGTTCAACCTTCCCAAGTTCTCTCACGTCACCCCGCTCCTCCGCTTTCTCCACTGGCTTCCAGTTGAAGCTCGCATCCGCTACAAGACCATGGTGATTGCCTACGGAGCTGTGAAGGGAACGGCACCTCCATACCTTCAGGCTCTGATCAGGCCCTATACCCAAACAAGGGCACTGCGTTCATCCACCTCTGGCCTGCTGGCCCCCCTACCTCTGAGGAAGCACAGTTCCCGCTCAGCCCAGTCAAAACTGTTCGCTGCTCTGGCACCCCAATGGTGGAACAAGCTCCCTCACGACGCCAGGACAGCGGAGTCAGTCACCACCTTCCGGAGACACCTGAAACCCCACCTCTTTAAGGAATACCTAGGATAGGATAAAGTAATCCTTCTAACCCCCCCCCCCTTAAAAGATTTAGATGCACTATTGTAAAGTGGTTGTTCCACTGGATATCATAAGGTGAATGCACCAATTTGTAAGTCGCTCTGGATAAGAGCGTCTGCTAAATGACTTAAATGTAAATGTAAATGTAAATTGATAGTGCAGTTTGTTTAGGTGATTTTACAGCTATCTAGCTACTTTACATGCTGATATTGTCTTTGGTAATATTGTGTGTAGCTACGTTTGCTACCTAGCCAGCCCATAGAGACAGCAATTACATCGTGGATTTTGTAGTCGACTTGAGCTGCAACAGATTTCCACAACGATTTTCCATGTAGCTACCAACCTTATGATATTGCCGAAATGCACCATTAGTAAAAAATAAAATATTGCTCTAACATATTAGTGTTAAATAACACTATAAATTAAAGGAATTAGTCGTTTTGGATGGATTTTTCCTTTAGCTACAGTGCAGCATGTTTAGTAGGCCATATCCATTGTAAGAGCACTGGAATGATTGTGAGACTTCCAGATTCAAGTGACGTGGCAAGGCCAAAAGATGTTTGACTTTGATCATGCACAGCGCCAGACCAGAATCAGTCTATACTGATGGCTAGCCAAATGTATACTGGAACTAAGCAACGTAACTCAACATGAAACCAACATGTCCTACTGTGAAATTAATTGATGCAGGTTTGTGAATTGAGGTGAAGTCCCAGAAGGCATTATAATAACACATTTTCCTTAGGAACTCTTCCAAAATCAGCACCACTGTTGAAAACACTATACTGATTCAGATTAAGATACTCAGTAAAGGACACCAAAAACAGTTATCGAAAAACAAGATTAAAACCCTCCTTTCTTTCCCTTTCCTTCAAATTCAGCCATGCCTCCTGCGCCAGTCCAAATGGCATTCTAAATATTTAATAGTGCACATGGAGGGGTTTTGGACACCTCAGCACTTAAAACCATGCGGGTCAAGGGGATATTTCTACGACCAAACATCAATTGAATACATTATCATGGCTCCCCGCTGCACCATAGAGCTCTATTACAGGATGTAAGGGAGTGCTTCACACAGCAGTTCTGGGGTAGTGGTAAAAAGAATAGGCCTGCGACCGGGCAAAACATTGTACTGTAACACTGTATGAACGGGAGAGTTACTTTACCTGCCTAAGGCCATCTCTACTGTTCTGCATGATCCGCAGCGCATAGTTGGACCGCTGGCCTTTGCTGTTGAATTCAATGTGGCCCGTTAGTCCTTCCAATTCTACCTATCCCAGAGAGAGAGAGAACAAGAGAGAAAAGCTCCCATGTTACTAAGGTGTTTCACTTGGTCTGCGACTGTTGTTTTTGCTGTCAGTAATCTGGGTTCAAATAGTGTTAGTTTGCTTTCAAATCCTTCAGCTGTGCTGGATTGAGGTTGCCTTGAGGGACAGAGCCAATGGAGTAGTTCCAAAAGGGAAAACTGCAAACCCTGCCAATCCGGCACTGCAGGCAAGGCTCAATCCGATGCTCCCAAGTATTTGAAAGAAAAATAAATACTGTTTGAACCCAGGTATGTCAGTAACTTCCCATGCATGTCTGGGTTCTGTCGGGCTTTAGTTCCATATTGATTAAATTATCCAGAAGGGAAGCGGGCTGACAATTATGCTGCAACAAAACCCTAAGCCACCCCATCATCTGATACTGAGAAACCAGCAGTATGATCGATACGAGGGAGTCTCAAACGAAATGATTGTGTGATGACAAAGTGATGGTGGTAAAACATCTAAATGGCAACAGATGAATCATTTTCAGATTTGCTTTTACTAAAGAAGAAAAAAACAGTCTGAAATTCAATACATGTCACACTCTAGTGTCTTGACGGCTCACTCACAGGCCATTTATTCCTAATGAGGGACTATGAGCATTACAGTGTGACAGCCAGTCAACCAGTCTCTAACTCCCTCCCTGCCCCCCTTCTCCCTGCTATAGGCTACAGATGAAGAAATAGGGGCAGTGACCTAGCCTGATCCCAGAGCTGTTTGTACTGTCTTGCCAACTCCTATGGTCTTAGGCGTATCAATGACAGCACACACAGATCTGGTACCAGGCTAGCAGTGACCCAAGTTAATGTGACAATATGACTGACTATATACCCAGTGGTAAGAGAAGGGCTAGAAGATTTAAATATAAATATAAATACATAAATGTAAATATATTCAGCTGGTAGATCAAACAGTAAGGTTAGGTTTAGGGGATAGGGATCAGCTGGCTGAATATCTACTGCAAAAAGATATACACAACAAATGGCTTTTAGTATAATGTTAACTAACACACTTGGGAGCATACTGTATATCACAGTGCGCACTGCAGTCAAATTTTGCTCCACAAAGATGAATCTAATCTTAATCTTAAACATGACCAACAACAGAATGCCATTCCCCTCCTATCCAGAGTGGGGCGCCCTTACCATCCTCAGGTAGTTCATGAGGCTGGTGCCATGCTCCCAGATCTTGGAGGACTTGCAAGAGAGCTGCGTGGCGCCCACGTTCTGGCTACGGTTGAGCTCCTGGACCGCCGCCACCACCGCATGCACTGCGTCAAACAGCAGCGCCGACGAGAGCTGAGAGGGGTGGGGGGGGGATAGAGAAAGAAGAAGTAAAAGAAAGAAAGAAAGTAGAAGGGAGGGAAGGAAGGAAGGAAGGAAGGAAGGAAGGAAGGAAGAAAAGGGGGCTATTCTGTGGTAAACACACACCGATCTTCCATTCTCCCTGACGCCTTGGGTCCGCTCTGGTCGGTCAGTGATGGGTTAAAACAAGCGATCCCCAAAATGCCATCCATACAGCAGTCAGATATTCCATTAGATCGTTAGGATCCTCTGATGTGCTGACAGAGGGGAAAAAAAGCCGCACCACTTTCACCCCTACTGGAGCTGGCAAGCCCTGGCTGTTCCAATTACCACACATCCGTCGGGGTGGAGGTGGAAGCGCAGGAAGGGGGATTTGTCCTGTAGACTGTTTACATACAGGCCCCATCCGTGTATGTAAAAACAATTAAAATGCATGATGGCAAAGATTATAGGAGGGAGAGAGGGAGTATTTCACTGTTATATGTCTGTATAATAAACCAATAAGCCCTGGCCCTGATCTGTTGTGCATATTGATATGGGAATATATAGATGATTGTGATGCACAGTAAACAATGAGCACCATATAAGGCCCATAACCATCATAATTTCCATGATATATCTCCTCCTTGCATAGGCCAATGTTGAATTGGACTGCGCTACAGGCAACAGAGTATAAACAACAGCTTGGAAAACAGTAGTTAGAGCGAGTGTGTACAGTGGTTCAGTGTCATTTGGATTCCAGGATGGAAAGTCGATGACAGCAACTTCCTGATCATAAGTCACGATTATGCACCATGTGACCTTAAAGGGAGATGTCACTTCGAAATCAAAGTTGGTCAGGTCTTTTCATACCTCAAAAGTAGTCTAATATCAAAATGAATCCACATCTTACGCCATCGATTGTCATGCATTGAGGCATATACTGTAGCTGGATCTACAAAACAAATGGCCTGGAATGTGGACCTATCTCAAATCATTTTTAGGTTTGAAAATATCTGACACACTTTGGTTGCAAGTCATTGTAACCCCCCCCATCCATTCTTCCTCACCTCACTCTCTTCCGTCCCTCCACCTCTCTCATTCCCATGACACTGCAGCCGAGAGAGAGGGGTCTTTAAAAATGGAACCTGATATGAAAGAGCTCCCTGGAACACTGCAAATGAATAGCAGGGAGAGAAGGTGTAGCTCGCTCTCGCTACTCTTGTTTTATTAGGGGCTCAGAGCTGTTACCCCTCCACTGCTCTTCGTGATCGATCTGATAGACTACAAAATATCCTGTGATTAATTAAAGATAACTCCTAATTATGAGGGGGAAAAAACAACTAGAGAAAAACAGCTGGTTTCTAAAAAAACAGCAGCCATTGATTTTTCAAAATCTTTCTTGAGGGCTTAATTAAGAAACAAAAATTCAATAAACCCAATTAATGAATTCCTCGTCGCTCTCTGATGTCAGAAAACTTGTCGTTTACACAAGTCTGGTGAATTGGGTTAACATTTTTCAAATGCGGCATGGAAGAATGTTATGCTAATGTTATGTACTACACTACCAGTCGCATATTCATTTAGTAAGCATGTGGCAATTAACTAATTTGATCGTTAAGAATGACTAATTAACGACTACACAGACAACTGTATTAAAGGCATAGAAAGACTTCAAGCCTTAGCATTCTTAAAGATCTAATAGCTTGTAATGAAGCCGAATCTCGCAGACGCTCGTGTGGGGATACCTTGTAATATGGGAAAAGAGCTGGAGTGTATTCAGGAGGGTGAACCTTTCAGAAGGTTTCAGGTAGATATTTAGCAAATAAAGGGTTCCCAGGAACAGGATTAAGAAACACTGCTAGAGAATAATATATTTTCTGCATATATCTGAACACTCTGTTTGGTTACAGATGGAAATGTATCTAACAGAGCTGAATTTCCAATAGTACATGCTAGAGTAGACTTGGGAATCATCGGGTCTATTTGTTACATTTCTACCTGCAACATTACAGAACCTTCAGATGTAAATATATTATGGAGATGAGATATGATTGTCTAGCTGCTGAGAAATCCTCTCTGTCCTACATAAACCTGAACCCTGGTCTCACCGGTGTGCCGGCGAAGGGGGCGTGGTCACAGTTTTCCTGCCAGGAACGGTTGAGGCTGAGGAGGAAATCCTGGAAGAAGGGATGTGTTCGGTTGAAGACGGAAAAGCCCAGAATGTTCACCCGCTCACTGGGCACGTCATCCAATCGCAGCAGAGAGAATTCCTGCAGAGGGAGGAGTCAGAGGGTCAAAGGTATAATGGTATTAGGTATGTACAGTGTATGACAAGGGCTTTGACATGTCCGACATAAATCATGTTTAGTTGCCTCGATATGGAGGAGATATGTGAATGAACGGAATATTTAATCAATGTCAGGGAAAAGGGCACATGCTAATCTAATAAGTTTAGCCCCAATTTCATTGAATTACTTGAATGTTCGTTATATTAAGTTCATTAATCCAGATGATTAAGATTCCTAACATGTACACAACCCACGTAATTCATTCAGTGTGCGTGTGTGTGTGTGTGGTGTGTGTATGTATGTGGTGTGTGTGTGCATTAACGTGTGCATGTGTTCCTTTTGTAGTTTAGCGCATATTCATACATGCGTGGGCAGGTGTGTACAGCCTGGAACGAGCCCATGGAAATGTGCTTGGGTGAAAAACAACTTATACTTTGATGTCCCTAAGTTCAGTCTGGTGGCTCCCGAGCGGTGGGGAGGACGTCACCAGAAGGTTAATAGAGATATCAGCCCAGTCACCCTCAGGTGTCAGTGCCAGCGTTACAGTCTATAACAGTGACGCCGCCTGTCACCTCGCTGAGCCCGGGGACAGATATGAAGGGGAGGAGGTGGAAAAGGAGGAGGAGGAAAGGTGCCCAGGCTTCAGACAGTTTAGTCAGAGACAGACTACTCTACAGTGGAAGACAGGAGAGAGGAGGTGGTGTGTCTGTGCTGAGTCTGTGTGTGTGTGTGCGTGTCTGTGTGCGTGCGCGAATGTGTCCAATCCTCAATAAGAGGTGATGGGGCTGGTGAGTTGAGTAGGAAGAGAATCATTCTCAGAACAGGAACCTCACAAGACACCGGCAGTAGCCTTTAAAATCCCAAGGATTAGATAAGGTAGCGTGTTAGCGGGTTCCTCTGCAGCACTAGATCAAAGCCCAACTAGATGCTGGTGCTCTTACAACAAACACTAGCAGAGTAGGAGAAGGTGAGCAGGCCACGGAGGAACAAAATATTTTTCATCAGAGCCCCTGAGGGAGAACAGAACAGGCGAAAGTCCCTGGTGAATTCCCTTAGCATCACTAGCTACAGACCGCAATGCAAACTGGCAGCCTTACGTCTTCCCAATCTAGACCAACAACACAATGCTGTTTAGTGGTGACACAGCTCTTTTTGATTTACTCTCTTAGCCATGTTGTCTCTGTATCTGATTGAAATCAGTACATTTCTGTCCATGCCAGGTGAAGAAAAGCAATCTGAAAAGTTTAAGGCGAGACGCTACACCCCAATCGAAGCTGACGCACTAGCTTCCGATGTTTTGATGTTTTCGAGGCAAACTCTTGGCAGATTGTTTTTGAACTTTCTGCCAAGTGCATTCAGGACATTGAGGACTTGAGATAAATAGATATTGAGGAGTGAAACACACAGCACTTGATAAAAGGAAAGCTGAGTTGAGCCAGAAACAGTGTAATCTCCGTGCTTAATTCTTTATGAATGAGTATTAAAATAAACATGCCGAAAGATTAATTTATTCATTCATTCATTCATTCATGAGAACATTTCCAACATGGACGGAGGTGTTGTTCACAGCCCTGAGTACAATTGGAACTACACCCCACATCTTAAAACATTTAATTACCCTCAATATTTATAATCAATATATTTAATTATGAAAATAGCATAATATATGGGCACTGACCCTTCTTATACGGCAACAATAAAAAATAAACTACGAGTGGAAACATTTTACACACACACACACACACACACACACACACACACACACACACACACACACACACACACACACACACACACTTCAATTACCTTCGCGTTACTTTAACCCTTTACACTTGTGGGAATTGGCCTATATGGATATAGATAAATTGAGATGTTTTTTACAGAAGAAATATGGAAAGCATATGCATAACCATGGCAGCAATTAAAAGGTAACAGTTTGGAGATTATGGGACAATTATTAGACTAAAGCTGAGGACAAGAGTTCACCTGACACAACATTACACTGTTGATTTTAAGTGAGTTTTACATTTACTGTTCTTTTAGCCGCATTTGTTGATAATTATAGCTGAAACTACTCTGGATACATTCATTAACATGATCAGAATATTCTTGGAAAGTTTGGGGTAGGTCCAACATAAGACAAAACAATTACAAGGGTTTGAGTGAGAGGTCTAACTGGTGTATCCAAGTGGCTACACACCCCTCCAAAGTGTGCACAGTTCCTAAGTAATTTCAATGCACCTTTATGACTCAAAGAAGTCAACTATAAGGTGTTTTTTGAGCTCTCCTAGCTGTGCCGTTGAGGAACTAGAGCAAGCGTGTCACGGGCTGGCTCGAGGAACAACAGGAGAGGTAGAGTCAGGCGCAGGAGACAGAGAGAGTTCGTGACCACCCTTCTTTATTTGAAGCACTGTACGTGGTCGACAAGGTATAGGGGCGCAGCCCAGAACGATTCTGCGGTGGTGTACACAAAATAAAAGAAACCACTGGCAGAAGGAAAAACTAAATACACGTTCTTACGAACACACAAAACCCGGACAAGCAACACAATCACGTACAACCACATACATCCTACGCTAACCTAAATAACCCCCCCTTACTAATGACTAACCCAAAACAGGTGTGTGCCTACCTAGACCTAACCAAACGAAAGTGAAACAAAAAGGGATCGATGGTAGCTAGTAGGCCGGCGACGACGACCGCCGAGCTCCGCCCGGCCGAGGAGGGGCGCCACCATCCGTCACTGTCGTGACAGTACTCCCCCCCTGACGCGCGGCTCCCGCAGCGCGCCGACGCCGGCCTCGAGGACGCCCCGGAGGGCGAGGCGCAGGGCGATCCGGATGGAGGCTGTGGAACTCCCGGATGAGCGCTGGGTCCAGTATGTCCTCCACCGGTACCCAGCACCTCTCCTCCGGGCCGTACCCCTCCCAGTCCACGAGGTACTGCAGGCCCCTCGCCCGGCGTCTGGAGTCCAAGATGGACCGGACTGTGTACGCCGGGGGCCCCCCGATGTCCAGGGGGGGTGGAGGGACCTCCCGTACCTCATTTTCCTGCAGCGGACCAGCTACCACCGGCCTGAGGAGAGACACATGAAACGAGGGGTTAATGCGATAATAAGAAGGAAGTTGTAATCTGTAACACACCTCGTTTATTCTCCTCAGGACTTTAAATGGCCCCACAAACCGCGGACCCAGCTTCCGGCAGGGCAGGCGGAGGGGCAGGTTCCGGGTCGAGAGCCAGACTCTCTCCCCTGGGGTGAACACCGGGGCCTCGCTGCGGTGCCGGTCAGCGCTCGCTTTTTGTCGTACCCTGGTTCGTTCCAGGGATTCCTGCACAGCGTTCCAGGTCTCCCTTGAGCGCTGAACCCATTCCTCCACCGCAGGGGCCTCCGTCTGGCTCTGATGCCATGGCCCCAGGACCGGCTGATAACCCAACACACATTGGAATGGTGATATGTTGGTGGAGGAGTGGCGCAAAGAGTTCTGAGCCATTTCGGCCCATGGCACGAACCTTGCCCACTCCCCTGGCCGGTCCTGGCAGTAGGACCGCAGGAACCTGCCCACCTCCTGGTTTACCCTTTCCACCTGCCCATTACTTTCGGGGTGAAACCCCGAGGTCAGACTGACCGAAACCCCCAGTCGCTCCATAAACGCCCGCCACACTCTGGACGTGAACTGGGGGCCTCGATCTGAGACGATATCCTCGGGCACCCCGTAGTGCCGGAAGACGTGGGTGAATAAGGCTTCTGCGGTCTGCAGGGCCGTAGGAAGACCGGGTAACGGAAGCAGACGGCAGGACTTAGAAAACCGGTCCACAACGACCAGGATCGTAGTGTTGCCCTGAGACGGCGGGAGATCGGTCAAGAAATCCACCGCCAGGTGGGACCATGGTCGTTGTGGAACCGGGAGGGGTTGTAATTTCCCTCTAGGCAGGTGCCTGGGAGCCTTACTCTGAGCGCACACCGAACAGGAGGAGACATAGTGCCTCACGTCCCTCACCAAGGTGGGCCACCAGTATCTCCCACTAAGACCACGCACTGTCCGCTCAACCCCTGGGTGACCCGAGGAGGGAAGCGTGTGAGCCCACCGAATCAGCCGATCGCGAACATCGAGCGGAACGTACTTACGACCCACTGGACACTGCGGAGGAGTAGGCTCCGTCCGTAACGCCCGCTCGATGTCCGTGTCCACCTCCCAGACCACCGGTGCCACCAGGCAGGAGGCTGGAAGTATGGGAGTGGGTTCGGTGGACCGTTCCTCGGCGTCATGGAGACGAGACAGTGCGTCGGCCTTAGTGTTCCGGGAACCTGGGATATACGAGATGTTAAACCGAAATCTCGTAAAGAACATCGCCCACCTGGCTTGACGCGGGTTCAGTCTCCTCGCCGCCCGGATGTACTCCAGATTGCGGTGGTCAGTCCAGATGAGAAAAGGGTGACGTGCCCCCTCAAGCCAATGTCTCCACACCTTCAGGGCTCTGACCACAGCCAACAGCTCCCTGTCCCCCACATCATAGTTACGCTCCGCCGGACTCAACTTCCTAGAGAAGAAGGCGCAGGGGCGGAGCTTTGGGGGGGCGCCCGAGCGCTGGGACAGCACGGCTCCTACCCCAGCCTCGGACGCGTCCACCTCCACTATGAAGGGCAAAGAGGGGTCCGGGTGCGCCAGCACCGGAGCGTCGGTGAACAAAACCTTCAGACGACTAAAGGCCCTGTCCGCCTCCGCGGACCACTGCAACCGCACCGGGCCCCCCTTCAACAGTGAGGTAATGGGAGCCGCCACCTGACCAAAGCCCCGGATAAACCTCCGGTAGTAATTGGCAAATCCCAAAAACCGCTGCACCTCCTTCACCGTGGTGGGAGTCGGCCAATTACGCACGGCTGAAACGCGGTCACATTCCATCACTACCCCTGATGAGGAAATGCGATACCCCAAGAAAGAGACGGCTGGTTTGGAAAACTCACATTTCTCAGCCTTGACGTATAGGTCATGCTCCACCAGTCGCCCAAGCACTTTACGCACCAGAGACACATGCTCGGCGCGTGTAGTGGAGTAGACCAGAATGTCATCGATGTACACCACTACACCCTGACCGAGCAGGTCCCGTAGAATCTCATCCACAAAGGATTGAAAGACTGCGGGAGCATTCTTTAACCCATACGGCATGACGAGGTACTCATAATGGCAAGATGTGGTACTAAATGCCGTTTTCCACTCGTCCCCTCCTCGGATACGCACCAGATTATATGCGCTCCTGAGATCCAATTTCGTGAAGAAGCGCGCCCCGTGAAATGACTCCATCGCCGAGGCGATGAGAGGTAGTGGGTAACTGAAACCCACTGTGATGGCATTTAGACCTCTATAGTCAATGCACGGGCGCAGACCTCCCTCCTTCTTCTTCACGAAAAAGAAGCTCGAGGAGACGGGTGAGTGAGATGGCCGAATGTATCCCTGCCTCAAGGACTCAGTGACGTATGTCTCCATAGCCGCTGTTTCCTCCTGAGACAGGGGATAAACGTGACTACGAGGAAGGGCAGCGCCCACCTGGAGGTTTATCGCACAGTCTCCTCGTCGATGAGGTGGTAATTGGGTCGCCTTCGTTTTACTGAAGGCGATAGCCAAATCGGCATACTCTGAGGGAATGTGCACGGTGGATACTTGGTCTGGACTCTCCACCGTAGTCGCACCGATGGAAACTCCTATGCACCTGCCCGAGCACTCATTTGACCACCCCTTAAGAGCCCTCTGTCCCCACGAAATCTTAGGGTTGTGAGTGGCTAGCCAGGGAATCCCTAGAACCACTGGAAATGCTGGGGAATCGATGAGGAAAAGACTAATCCATTCCTCATGACCCCCCCGCATTACCATGACCAGAGGCACAGTGACCTCCCTGACCAGCCCTGACCCTAGTGGTCGACTGTCTAGGGCGTGCACGGGGAAGGGTTGGTCCAACTGGACCAGGGGAATCCCTAACTTAGCCGCGACCCCACGGTCCATAAAACTCCCTGCTGCGCCTGAATCGACTAGCGCCTTAAACCGGGAGTGAGGGGAGAAACAAGGAAAGGACACTGACACATACATGTGACGGACAGGGGGCTCTGGGTGAGGCTGGTGCTGACTCACCTGAGGTGTCAAAGGAGCGCTCTGCCTGCCCTCTGGACTCCTAGGGGAGTCTCCCCAGCACCGGTCCACAGTGTGCCCTCTGCGACCACATGAGGTGCAGGAGCGACCTCCCCCTCCAGTCTTCCTGGCTGCTGCCCCCCCTATCTCCATAGGCGTGGGAGCAGGAGGACTGGAGGGTGGAATGAGCAGGGCCCGGGTCGGACGTCCGCGGGCGGCCAGCAGATTGTCCAGTCGGATGGACAGATCCACCAGTTGGTCCAGTGTGTGGGTCGTGTCCCGACAGGCTAATTCCCGGCGGACGTCCTCCCTCAAACTACAACGGTAGTGATCTATAAGGGCCCTCTCATTCCACCCTGCTCCCGCGGCCAGGGTCCGGAACTCGAGAGCGAAGTCCTGCGCGCTCCTCGTCTCCTGCCTCAGGTGAAACAGCCGCTCACCCGCCGCTCTCCCCTCCGGGGGATGATCGAATACTGCCCGAAAGCGGCGGGTGAACTCTGGGTAGTTGTCCCTGGCTGAGTCCGGACTGTCCCACACGGCGTTTGCCCATTCCAGGGCCTTACCCGTGAGGCAGGAGACGAGGACGCTGACGCTCTCCTCCCCCGAGGGAGAGGGACGAACGGTCGCCAGGTATAACTCCAACTGGAGCAAGAAGCCCTTACACCCAGCGGCCGTTCCATCGTACTCCCTGGGGGGAGCGAGTTTCACCCCACTGGTACCGGGTGCTGTGGGTGCTGGTGGGGGCGCAGGCTGTTGGCCTGCCGAGTTCAGGGGGCCGAGAGCGCGTCGGTCCCAGCTCTCCAGGCGCGCCAACACCTGATCCATGGCGTTCCCCAGCCGGTGGAGCAGGGTGGAGTGTTGGTCGACGGTTTCCTCCATGGACATGGCTGGCGCTGAAGCTCCTGCTGACTCCATTTAGTTACGGTACGTGATTTCTGTCACGGGCTGGCTCGAGGAACAACAGGAGAGGTAGAGTCAGGCGCAGGAGACAGAGAGAGTTCGTGACCACCCTTCTTTATTTGAAGCACTGTACGTGGTCGACAAGGTATAGGGGCGCAGCCCAGAACGATTCTGCGGTGGTGTACACAAAATAAAAGAAACCACTGGCAGAAGGAAAAACTAAATACACGTTCTTACGAACACACAAAACCCGGACAAGCAACACAATCACGTACAACCACATACATCCTACGCTAACCTAAATAACCCCCCCTTACTAATGACTAACCCAAAACAGGTGTGTGCCTACCTAGACCTAACCAAACGAAAGTGAAACAAAAAGGGATCGATGGTAGCTAGTAGGCCGGCGACGACGACCGCCGAGCTCCGCCCGGCCGAGGAGGGGCGCCACCATCCGTCACTGTCGTGACAAAGCGCACTTGTAGCTTTATTTGGAACACAGGCCTGCCTTCCCGCCATCACACAATTACTGTTGTTTAAAAATGGTCCATTATAAATCGCAATCTGGGTCAGGTGGGCATCATTTGAAATGTTGTTCTACTGCCAACTTGACTAGCTAAAATATTAAATACAATCTTACAGTGTTTGGCTTTCAAAAGGCAATTCAGAGAAGCAGATCACCATTTTGATGGGTATGGAATGGATTCATGAGTGCCTTCAGATGCGTGGTACACACCTTTTATTCACAATACAACAAACATAGGCTCATTCTGTTCAGGACGACCCAGGGTATAACACCATGTCATTTTGTAACTGTACATCAAACATTGCGATCATAAACGTTGACACTGTATTACATGAGTTTTATGATATGGAAATGTGAAGTGCACATTTGGACTCACGGGTGTTTGGCTTGCTTGTATGACATCAAAGTGGTATTTATTATAATCCTCAACATCTCATATTTCAAAATACATCGAGTACTCTTAATTTACAACATTTCCCTCACTCAGACAATTAGTGGGAAGGATGGGGGCAAATTCTTGTCACCCGCAGTGCTCAAGTTCAGAAAGGCTGTCAGTCAAAACCCATACAGAGCTGTGAAGAGGAGACCCTGAGCTCTGACGTCATGTATAGCATGTTACTGTACAGTCACTGCTGTTCCAATTTAGGGGCTTATCAGTGTCCAAATCTGCCATTTTCAACCCGTATACAGTTACAAGTGTAAAGGGCTACGACATTCGAACAGTTAAGTTAAAGTCCCCACCACACCTTTATTGACTACCATTTGCGCGCTGATAACAGTTTCATGGTCTTCCCATCACTTTTCCCCAGTGTATCCTGACAAGCCCAATGGGATTGGCCCCATGATTACTCTTTAAGTGCACTTTAACAGATCATTAGAAGAGGAGCCCGTGCAAATGAGATGGTCATTAAGTGTGCCCCTCCTGGGTACAGTCAAACACATGAAACACAAGGTCACCAAATATCCACCGGCGGCGTCTGGAGAAACCTAGCTAGCAAAATTGATACTTACTTTATTTATTTAAATAACAAAGTTATGAAACGCCTAATTCCCCTGTGTGGAAAGGTAATTGCCCTCTTACACTCAATAACTGGATGTACCACTTTTAGCTGCAATTTATATTTATATTTTTTATTTAACCTTTATTAAACTAGGCAAGTCAGTTAAGAACAAATTCAATTTACAATGATGGCCAACCAAAAGGCAAAAGGCCTCCTGCGGACACGGTGGCCTGGGATTAAAAATAAAAAATAAATACAATATAAATATAGGACAAAACACACATCACAACAAGAGAGACAACACAACACTACATAAAGAGAGACCTAAGACAAAAACATAGCAAAGCAGCAACACATGACAACACAGCATGGTAGCAACACAACATAACAACAACATGGTAGCAACACAACATGACAACATGGTAGCAACACAACATGGTAGCAGCACAAAACATGGTACGAACATTATTGGGCACAGACAACAGCACAAAGGGCAAGAAGGTAGAGACAACAATACATCACACAAAGTAGCCACAACTGTCAGTAAGAGTGTCCATGAATGAGTCGTTCAATGAAGAGATTGAGATAAAACTGTCCAGTTTGAGTGTTTGTTGCAGCGAACTGAAAAGAGGAGCGACCCATAAATGTGTGTGCTTTGGGGACCTTTAACAGAATGTGACTGGTAGAACAGGTGTTGTATGTGGAGGATGATGGCTGCAGTAGATATCTCAGATAGGGGGAAGTGAGGCCTAAGAGGGTTTTTATAAATAAGCATCAACCAGTGGGTCTTGCAACGGGTAAACAGAGGAGTTTACAGAGGAGTATAGAGTGCAGTGATGTGTCCTATAAGGAGCATTGGTGGCAAATCTGATGGCGGAATGGTAAAGAACATCTAGCCGCTCGAGAGCACTCTTACCTGCCAATCTATAAATTATGTCTCCATAATCTAGCATGGGTAGGATGGTCATCTGAATCTTACCTGCCAATCAATTAGTTTGGCAGCTGGGGTGAAAGAGGAGCGATTACGATAGAGGAAACCAAGTCTAGATTTAACTTTAGCCTGCAGCTTTGATATGTGCTGAGAGAAGGACAGTGCACCATCTAGCCATACTCCCAAGTACTTGTATGAGGTGACTACCTCAAGCTCTAAACCCTCAGAGGTAGTAATGACATCTGTGGGAAGAGGGGCATTCTTCTTACCAAACCACATGACTTTTGTTTTGGAGGTGTTCAGAACAAGGTTAAGGGTAGAAAAAGCTTGATGGACACTAAGAAAGCTTTGTTGTAGAGTATTTAACACAAAATCCGGGGAGGGGCCAGCTGAGTATAAGACTATATCATCTGCATATGAATGGATGAGAGAGATTCCTACTGCCTGAGCTATGTTGTTGATGTAAATTGAGATGAGCGTGGGGCCTAGGATCGAACCTTGGGGTACTCCCTTGTGACAGGCAGTGGCTGAGACACCAGATTTTCTGACTTTATACACTGCACTGTTTGAGAGAGGTAGTTAGCAAACCAGGCCAAAGACCCCTCTGAGACAACAATAATCCTTAGCTGGCCCACAAGAATGGAATGGTCTACCGTATCAAAAGCTTTGGCCAAGTCAATAAAAATAGCAGCACAATATTGCTTAGAATCAAGGGCATTGGTGACATCATTGAGGACCTTTAATGTTGCAGTGACACATCCATAACCTGAGCAGAAACCAGAATGCATACACAAGAGAATACTATAGACATCAAGAAAGCCAGTCAGTTAATTACTGACAAGTTTTTCCAACACTTTGATAAACAGGGAAAAATAGAAATAGGCCTATAACAGTTAGGATCAGATTGATCTCCCCCTTTAAATAAAGGACAAACCATGGCTGCCTTCCTAGCAATGGGTACCTCCCCAGAAAGGAGAGACAGGTTAAAAAAGTTGGAGATAGGCTTGACGATGATATGGGCAGCAACCTTAAAGAAGAAAAGGTCGAAACCATCTGACCCAGATGTTTTTTGGGGGTCAAGTTTAAGGAGCTCCTTTAGCACATCGGAGTCAGTGACTCATTGGACTCAGAGGAAAAAGAGGGAGAAGATTCGGGGATAGTCGCATTAGAAGGGGTGGGAGATGAGGAAATGTTGGACGGGCAAGGAGGCATGGCTGAGTCAAATAGAAATCCTGACTTAATTAAGTGGTGATTAAAGAGATCAGCCATGTGCTTCTTGTCAGTAACAACCACATCATCAACATTCTTTTATTCAACCAGGCAAGTCAGTGAAGAACAAATTCTTATTTACAATGACGGCCTAGGAACAGTGGGTTAACTGCCTTGTTCAGGGGCAGAGCGACAGATATTTTTACCTTGTCAGCTAGGGGATTCAATCTAGCAATCTTTCAGTTACTGGCCCAACGCTCTAACCACTAGGCTACCTGCCACCCCTACATTAAGGGACATAGCAGCTGAGAGGAGGAGGGTTTATTCTCCAGGTCTTTAACCGTTTTCCAGAACTTCTTGGGGTTAGACACACAAAGAGAGAACTGCTCCTTAAAGTAACTAACTTTGGTCTTCCGGATAGCCTGAGTGCACTTATTTCTCATTTGCCTGAACGATAGCCAGTCAGCCTGAGTATGCGTGTGCCGAGCCTTTCACCAAATGCAATTCTTGAGGTGGAGTAACTCTGCAAGATCATGGTCGAACCAGGGGCTGAACCTGTTTTTAATTCTCATTTTCTTTATGGGGGCATGTTGATTAACAAGAAATTGTGGAGTGGTTGAAAAACAAGTTCTAATGACTCCAACCTAAGTGTATGTAAACTTCCGACTTCAACTGTAAGCAAGCGTCCCACCTAGCCCATAGAGGTTAACAATACCACTGAAAATATCAAAAAAGAAGGTCCAAGAGTCTTCGACAGAGGGGATCAAGCTGATTCTATACCCTTTTACAGAGGCCAGTTCATAAAGGAAGGCTTGCTCATTAAAGTTTTTTAGCAAGCATCTATGACAAATCAGGACAGGTCGTTTCACTGAGCAGCCATTACGAACACAGGCTGTAAAACTAAGGTCATTACAGAAAACACCAGACTGATACCTATCAGGATTATTTGTGAGGATAACATCGAGGAGAGTAGCCTTTTCTGGGTGTTTGGAGTCGTACCTTGTGGGATTGGTAATAATCTGAGAAAGACTTAGGGAGTCCCATTGATTTAGGACTTGGTGAGGTGGTTTAAGCATGTCCCAGTTTAGATCACCTAGTAGGACAAATTCAGACTTAGTGTAAGGGGCCAGGAGAGAGCTTAGGGCAGGTAGGGTACAGCTGGTGCTGATGGAGGACGATAGCACGCAGCAACAATCAACAAAGAGCTATTTGAAAGTTTAATCCTTAAAACCAGCAAATCAAATTGTTTGGGGACAGACTTGGTAGAGACAATCAAGCACCGAAGGTGATCCTTGGTAAAGATTGCCACTCCCCCACCTTTGGAAGATCTGTCTTGCCGAAGAAGGTTATAACCAGAAAGGTTAACATCAGTATTCAAAACACACTTCCTTAACCACGTCTCAACACCAACACATCTGGATCGGAGCTGTGAACCCACACTTTCAATTGATCCATTTTTGGTACTAAGCTTCTAGCGTTAACGTGCAGAAAACACTGGCTTTTGCGAGAGCAGAGGATGGGCATAGGACAGGGAGAGCTCTGTAGTGCTGATTTATGACATCTGAATGTGCATCAGATGGCAGCAAGATCATATTGTACAATAATTTCATCAGGTAACATGAATACAAGGCCGGCGAGAGGTGGTTAGAATAGGATGGGAGGCCAATAGAGAATCAGACTCCCGACTGTGGGAACAAACAAAGTCTGTCCAACGGTTGGGTAAAGAATGTTTGTAGTCAACAAAGTATGCAGGAGTCATGAGGCAAATAGCAAAATAGCAAAATGCACAATAAAATAATAAAATATATAAGGACCTGGGGCTAGCCATTGTAAATTCAGAGTCTCTCGCCCCAACAGTGCGTATGTGCTGGAGAGAGGGGTGAGTGTGGTGGAGGTACCTGTACCAGACAGGGGGAGACAGACCAGGGCAGACGGTGAACAGATCGCCAGGTGGAATCCAAGAAGCAGTGCAGCAGGCAACAGGAGTAGGTGTCACACCCACTTGGGAGGAGCTTTTATTTCTGGAGGCAGATTTCTTGTAGAAAATGCCAGTGAATGGTCTTTGAACAGCTGCTTCAGAGGACGCTTCAAAGACTCCTGCCACTTGTTGGGCCCAAAGGCCTCAACACCTTTTACTTCACACCTTAGTGCTAATTGAATTTGTATCTGGTCTGTCCTTGCAAGCCTGGGAGCCTTAACTCACCATTCAGTCCCCATAAAATAAAATATATCATTGTAATGTACTTTATTTTTCATTTCTTTCATTTTTCGTTTTCTTCTTGGCTTTCATAATAGCATCAGACCAAACACTACTCACTCAGTTCCAGGTCTTGGATGCTGTCCTCAGGTCTCTGCTGTATGTTTGCTAGAGCACCCTCTGTAGAGCTTGAAAACAGGAAACCTTGGAAGCAATAATCTCTCCAGTTCATTTTGGTCAAAATTAGGTTGTAGTTGTTGTAATGACTGCAACCAAATGCTTCCTGTAGTTGTTGATCAGTCTAACACATTGCTGTGGAGGAATTATGGCCCACTCTTGCAGAACTGTGCGACATATGTGGGTTTTCAAGCTTGATCTGCTCGATTCAAGTCCTGCCATAACGTCTCAATTAGGATTAGGTCTGGACCTTGACTAGACCATTCCAAAACTTAAAATGTGTTGCTTTTTAGCCATTTTCATGTGGAATTGATTGTGCGTTTTGCTGCATGACCCAGCTGCGCTTCAGCTTCACCTCACAGATGGATGGCCTGACATTCTCTGATACAGAGTATAATTCATGGTTCCTTCTATTAAGGAAAGTCATTTAGGTCCTGAGGCAGCATCTCCAAACCATTAGACAACCACCACCATGTTTGACCGTTGGTATGAGGTTCTTACTGTGGAATGCAGTGTTTGGTTTTCGCCAGACATAACGGGACCCATCTTGTCCAAAAGGTTTACTCAGGTTTTTCCAAAAAGCACCTGGAAGCACGTGGATCAAGACTCTTGGAAGACTGTTCTATGGACAGGTGAGTCAAAAGTAGAACTTTTTGGACAACATGGGTCCCATTACGCCTGCCGATAACCAAACACTGCAATCCACAGTAAGAACCTTATACCAACGGTCAAGCATGGTGGTGCTAGTGTGATGGTTTGGGGATGCCGCGGCCACGTGACTCAGGAGCGATCCATTTTCATGTACCTAATAAAAGCTGAAGTGCATTCAGAAAGTATTCACACCCATTGACTATTTCCACAATTTGTTGTGTTACAGCCTGAATATAAAATGTATTAAATTGAGATTTTGTGTAACTGGCCTACACACAATAGCCCATAATGTTAAAGTTGAATTATGTTTTTAGAAATACAAATTCATTAAAAATGAATAGCTAAAATGTCTTGAGTCAATAAGTATTTAACATGATTTTTGAATGACTACCACATCTTGTACCCCCTACATACTGTACACCAAATCACTACAAAGATACAGGCATCCTTCCTAACTCAGTTGCCGGAATGGAAGGAAACTGCTCAGGGATTTCACCATGAGGCCAATGGTGACTTTAAAACAGTTACAGAGTTTAATGGCTGTGATAGGAGAAAACTGAGGATGAATGAACACCATTGTAGATGTAAAGCACAAGGCCAAATATACACTGGAGTAGCTTAACAAGATGACATTGAACGTTCCTGAGTGGCCTAGTTACAGTTTGACTTAAATCGTCTTGAAAGTCTATTGCAAGACTTGAAAATGACTGTCTAGCAATGATCAACAACCAACTTGACAGAGGATGAAGAATATTTTTTTTTAAATGGAATCCATTTTGAATTCAGACTGTGACACAACATTCAAAAGGCACTCGCACATCTGAGCAATCTTGCTGCAGGCGCATGGCAACAGTTGAAACAGGATGAAGGAAAAAAGGAAACCGCACACTGCTCTTGATAGTATCACTGATATTTAATAAGCTTACGTATCGGCCTAACGGCCTTCGTCAGAGCTTTTGTGAATTTTCTGAAAACAGCACATCTATGTAGACCTAGCCCCACCCACATCCGTTCCACGTATGGAAAGGGGTTGGAGGCAAAGGAAAAATAAATAAGTGCTACCAAACATAACAATATGCATTTCACAAATATTACAAAAGTGTATAGATAAGACGCATTGAATACGTCCATAAAATCACAATGAGGACATAGCAAGTTTTCATTAATCATTGGGTACATCATATGAAAAACAGAGTAATCTTAAACTGTAACACAACAAAATGTGGAATAATACTTTCTGAAGGAACTGTACACACGTATACATGCACGCACACAAAACCCTCACCCACCCACCCACCCTTCCTCACCTGACCCACAACCCGCTCCAACCCCCTCACCCTCACACACACACATCCCTACACACATCCCTGCTTGCATAAAGAGCAGCAGAAAAGACAGAGAGTAAGTGTGAGAGGTGGGCCAGGCAGGTTGGCCCCGGTGGCCTCCAGCTGACAGGCTGGCCATGGGCCTCCTGACACAGCCTGTCACCTGGAGAGCAATCAGAAACGAGGTGCTGGGCCAACCCGCTGTTCCCCTGCTGGCACCTCCTGGACCCTCTTAATAGCATATTCTGAAAAACACAGGCATACTAACAGACACAAACATGCGTGCAGACACATGCATGCACGTCGCAGACAGGCAGGCACATTTACATTTACATTTAAGTCATTTAGCAGACGCTCTTATCCAGAGCGACTTACAAATTGGTGCATTCACCTTATGATATCCAGTGGAACAACCACTTTACAATAGTGCATCTAAATCTTTTAAGGGGGGGGGGGGGGGGGGGGGTTAGAAGGATTACTTTATCCTATCCTAGGTATTCCTTAAAGAGGTGGGGTTTCAGGTGTCTCCGGAAGGTGGTGATTGACTCTGCTGTCCTGGCGTCGTGAGGGAGCTTGAGGCACATGCACATGCACACACACAAACACAAAAAAAACTCTCCCACATTCTGTTTGTTGTGGTGAATCCAACTTGAGAGCTGAATAATGAGCTCCCCAGAGACCTGGCTGTTACCTTACTGTTGTGCACTGTCAGGGACCACATGCACACACACACGCACGCACATTCACACAGCTGCTAGGGGCCCAACCAACAGGGGCCACACAGCTAGACTCCTTCAGCTATCTATCAAAAACGATTTGTTTTGTAATGCTGAGCATACTTGCTAACAAACACATTATTTTGCAAATTCATAGAATCTAACACCATTTCAATGCCTGTAAGGTAATCTTCCATTAGTAAGGACCCCTTGTGTAACATACTTGCTAAGCTATGTTTGCTAATAAGCAAACACACAAAATCCAACCTTATTTTGAAGTGTATTCTCTACAGCCAAGGATGACCTTCTGGGTATGTATGTGAGGTCGAAACCCTATGGAAACTCAGACTTGTCCCTCTTTCCATCAATCTAGTTTTCTCAAATAGGATGGATGTGCCAAGATTATAGTGAGCTTGCATACTCTCTAAGCTCCAAGAGCGTCCAAGCATACTTAAAGATAGAATTAGACTACATTTCAGCATGCACATAGGATTGTGTTTTACAAACTGTACATCTTCAGAGGCTAATTGTATAACAGCAGCAATTTCAAGAGGCTAAAATAAAAAAGCATGTTAGCATTAGGAAGCCATTTAGGTCAATGTAAAGAAGCTAATGCAGAGTACCAAGCTAGCACAAAATAAAAATAAAACTAGCTAGCATGTTAGCATAACAAATTTAAAGAAACGCATGTTAGCATTAGCAAGCCGTATAGCTCAATGTCAAGAAGCTAATGCAGAGTAACAAGCTAGCACAAAAGAAAGAGAAAACCAGCTAGCATGTTAACATTAGAAAGAAAAGCATGTTAGCATTAGCAAGCTGTACAGCTGCGAATGCCTACCATGATCAAAGGTAGACATGAATTGTTGCAAGGATGCTTTAATTAACGTCAGAGACAGTTGACTAAATAGGAATTTACTCTACGCATTTAATTAGGCATCTCTTTAAATGGTACATGATAACTGACTGACACCAATATTACCTCATCTTTTGCTTTCAGTGACATGAGATATTATCACCCATTCTGTGAGTTACGTTTAATGTGAAAGAATGGTCACAGCTCATGTGATTTCCGAGAAATGTCGCTGAATGTTTGTGTTAAGTGTATTAAGAGGAGAGCAGCGAAAGGGTCTTTTATAGTAGCCTACTGAACAACGTCATAATTAGAGGGTTATGTTTTCAGAGTAGCTATTGTCCTTGAGTGCCAAAACACTTGAAAAAGCCTTGTTGGTGTTGTAGCTGCATGTTATGCGAGTTCAAGGCCCCATACACAAGAGAGAGTACTGAGGCATTCCATCAGGGATTAGTGACTCGTTTCAGGAAACTAGGCGTGCAGGGGTCCTCCTTTAAACGTTGCATCATACTGCAGCACACCCTGCGTGCTGCTGCAGCATTCTGTGGCACGTATTTTAATTCTCAGCCATTTCTTCTGTTACTGCAAGTTATTGCTAGTTTGACCACCAGAGGGCATCTTTAAGAAGCATTTGATAGTATTCCGTATTGGCATTAACAGAGAATTTAAAACCTTTTTTGTAATAACATAGTATATGGGATTCATTTGAAGAAATTTGGCATAATTCATTTGATTAATATTATGGTGTTTCCATTCAGAGAAAATTGTCAGTTTGTAAATTCAGACCGTTTCGCTCTCGGTGTGCACAATGGACGTTCGGCCGAGGAGTAGGGTTGATTTGAGCGTTCTGGCCATACAACGGCAGTCAAGCACCCAAGCTAACGTTGGCTAGCTAATTCCAGACACAAATGAGACCACTCTGACCATTTTACTCGCCTTAGCAGAGCTGGTAAGGCAGTTTTCGTGTTAATCAGAGCGTTGGTGACTGTAAATGTGTTGCTGGAAACAATTTAATTACGCTTTTTTCCAACGTTTACTGACACCGGCCATATTCAAGGGTGTTGAGCGCTCGTAAAGTAATTATTCTGCGCTCTGGTACACTCAGACGAGAGTGCTCTGAAATCCGTGTAGATAGTAGGCTGGACACATGACATTTTTAAAAACCGTGGAGCCCAGTTTCATAATATGACCATATTTCCCAGCTGCTTGCCGTCGTTTTGAAGTAATCGTGAAAAAACAGGCCTTATTTTAGTGCATTTTTCACCCTGCCAGCTCCTATTAGTTCTATTGAGCACCAACTCGCCTTCCGAACGTTCTATTCCCAGCTTATTGTTCAACGTCACAATGCCTGCTTCGCTGTTGTTGGCAATGAGAACTGCTCACATTGTTTTATAGCTAAAATGTAAACAACAAAAATAATATTGGAACTCTGCGGTCTTCCCATTGTTTCCTATGGGGGAAATATAGGCATGTCTGTCTATTTCGCCAAATATCTCGCAATGTGTATATTTAGATTTTTTTCAAGTCTGGTGTAACCGGTGTGAAATGGCTAGCTAATTAGCGGGGTGCGTGCTAATAGTGTTTCAATCGGTGATGTCACTCGCTCTGAGACCTTGAAGTAGTTCTTCCCCTTGCTCTGCAAGGGCCGCGTCTTTTGTGGAGCAATGGGTAACGATGCATCGAGGGTGGCTGTTGTCTATGTGTGCAGAGGGTCCCTGGTTTGAGCCCAGGTAGGGGCGAGGAGAGTGTTGAAAGCAAAACTGTAACACAGGCACCATTTTAATCAGGAGAATCTCCTCTTTGTAATTATGTAAGTCTGTGCAGCGAGCTTGTTTGTCATCGATCGCTAGACCAGAAATATACGTTTTAATTTTTTCCCTACTTTTTCATTACGGAGACATAAGCACAGTTGCCACCATCGAGGTGCGGATGTTAACTTTCTACACAAGTCATTTTTTTCCAGTTTCGTCCGACAAACAGATTGCAGTGGTAAAATAAAAAGAGATACATTTTTTGTGCCATTTAGGCAAAATTGAATTCTAAGCATTACTCCAGTCAAAACAGGCTCTGCGAACATTCGATAATAATTTGCTATGGGCTCGCACCAGTGTTTCAGCTTAGCCAACGTTCTTAAGTGTTTTTCAGCCTTGGAGGAATTTTGACTCATTCTATTATCCAGCCTATAGATAAACAGAACGAATTTACGAAAGCACCCGAATGTCCTTTGAGAAAGCACAACGACTCTACCATTTAGCTAAGCTAAGAATGACAAGAATAATCAAGTCAATAAACGTTGGGTAGTTAGATAGCCTATAGTTAATATACTGGAAAGTTTAATGTATACTAAACTACTAACGTTAGGTAGCTAGCTAACATACCGGTACACACTGCTGTAATGATATGCTATGTGGTTCGTAAGGACAGCGTAGCTAACAAATTGTCAGCCAACATAACGTGTAAGGTAACTTATTTGAAAAGTCATTACTTTATTACATTGAGTAGCAAGCTACCCCTTGGTCATTAGGGCAAATCTGGTCTGCAATAGGAGGGGGGGTTTTCACACTTAGCTCGGCTATTAGACTATTCTTTAGTAAAGGTTGAATAGTCTATTGTTCAGCTATTAGCCCTCCTCTCCAACTTGCAACAAATTGCTGTTCCCATCTCATTCCTTTCCCTCTTCCACACGTCATCATTTATCATTCTCAGTGGCTCGCTTGTGGGCGTGCTGGCAGGATATGGCAGCATCTTCGGTTGTGCGTCAAGAATTCTGGATACAGTAGCACGTTTGTATGAAGGTGTGGTTATTCACAGGCAAATTGTTATATGCTATGGAGGTACATTTGTGTCTTTTTGTCGAGAGAAAAACCTTTCTTATTTTCAATCAAAAATAATTGCTCTGAAAGCAAGTTTTTTCCGAAACAAAGGAAGTCAAAGCGGACACCTACGAAGATGGCATCTCAGGTAAGCAGCACTGGGCTGTATTGATGTACCCTAAAAATGACATCTGCTGCTTTAGATTGAACAGTCATTTCTCAGTTATTGTTTTCATATCTTTAAAAAATAAGCTGTTTCCTTTACTTTCAGAGAGCGAGCTGACCAAGGGGTCAAAAATGTAGACATTGTCAGATGTTCACTGTCCAAGGAACAGGCCGTGGAAGCTTTAAAAGTGTCCATAACCAGAGGTAATTAAACTGTTCTGTGTTCTTTTTCTCCATCTCTGCCTGTCTTGTTGTACATGGAACCTGTCTCACATGCATTAATTAAAAAACCCTTAAGATGTCAGCTGCTAATTTTCAGATTTATACCACATAAACACAGCCATTTTTACTGGACTATCTGTTGCTATCTGTTGCTGCCAAGTCATGATTTCCCTGGGGGTGTCACGTCCTGACCAGTAAAAGGGGTTATTTATCATTGTAGTTTGGTCAGGGCGTGGCAGGGGGTGTTTGTTTTGTGTGTTTCGGTGTGTTTGGTTTAGGTTGTATGTTTTCTATTTATATGTTTATATCTAGTTTTCTATTTCTATGTTGGGTTTTTGGCAATGACCTCCAATTAGAGGCAGTTGGTTGTCGTTGTCTCTAATTGGAGGCCATATTTAGTTGTGTTTGTTTCACTTGTGTTTTGTGGGTGGTTATTTTCCATATAGCCTGGGAGCCTTATGGAACTGGTATCGTTGTTTGTTTATTTTGTTTAAGTGCTTTCTTTAAATAAATTAAGAAGATGAGCACTTATCCGCTGCGCCTTGGTCCAATCCTTACGACGCCCATGACAGGGGGTTAGCCTTGCAATAACCAAGTGGTGAGACACATAGCCCTCGATATTTAAATGGCTGTTTAGGAGACACCACAATTGTAATAAAGTGAGAGAGTATTAGGGTAGCACTGTAATTCATGAATCATATGCTGTCTGCCTCTGTTCTTACCGCTTTCCCTTTCTGTCTTCTACACCTCTCTCCCCACCTCGTCTTTCTTCCTCGTTTTATAAGTACAGATTGAACATGTATGTATAATATTACAATTATCATAATTATAATGCATTTATGACACCTGGTTTCACATTCTCCACTGGTTGAAATTAAGTATCTCATTAAAATACTATCCTGTGTTCTCACATTAATGCAGATGAAGGGAGTTAGATATGCATCGTTTTTTTCTGTATATATGAATTACAAATCAATCATGTTTCTAGACTATTGCATAGTTACAATGTGTAATCAATGATGTCCCAGGAGCAGGAGTGGTAAACATTGTTGAAGTGTATAATTGTAATACATACATGCAGACAGAGCATCATTCAAATAATGGAGTTTGATATGACTGAAAAATAATGTCTCAGAGATTCATACCTGAACCGTCCATACACAGATCGGCTACATACTGTAGCTAGCTACACATCCATAGGCATACAGTTATTTTTATCCTGCACTACACAATAAGCAAGTAAACAGTTAGCTAGCTATGTTACTTTACCTGCATTGCAAGGCAAGATTACACAATTGTACATTCAATTTGCAGTAAATGCTTAAGCTAGCTAGATTCTTTACATCCACTGTTTCACAAGACGACAGCCTAGTTTGCTGGTTTTCTCAGGAGTCCCTAAAACATTAAACAATTGCAAATTCATTCTCCTAACACTAGCTATCTGGCTAATGTTAGCTAGTCAGATAACTTGCTAAATAGCGATTTTCATAAATTAACTTAACAAAGGTTTGTCTCTACATTAACATATTGCTTGACTCGTTATGGCGTTATAACAACTTACCATTTGGTTCCGTAATGTTTTGTCTGCCATATTTGTTGAAGAACGCCACCAGGTGGCTCGTGTCAAAATTTGTCATTGGAACCACTCGATATGATTGGTCATATAAAAACCTTGGGACCCAAATGCATAATGAGTGCTGTAACTCCCCTTGTGGTGGTCTGGAGCAATGAAGCCGTGACGCTGCGTACCTCTAAGTCCCGTGGTGCAAGCTCGCAACTTTTAAAGGAGGAACCACTGTATGTCGCGGGTCACTACACACAGGAAAGCCATTTGAACATAAACTTTTTTTTATCAAAATGTGCCTTTTTGGCAGAAATGCCTTCTGGAACATGTGAACTTTCATGATCCTTAATAATAAACGTGTATGCCATCTGTAAATACGAATAAAATTGTTCAATTATAAGCCTAGTTTGTTTAGCCACAGAAAAAGTCAGCAACCTTCTCGCTAGCCATGATTGACTAAGATAATGAGTTGGCTGGACATGCCGAGAGATGAGTTCAAATTGGTCTGCCATATAGCACGCTTCTGTCTATTTGAGCTGGTCAGTATGTGTAGGTAATCCTGTCTAACATGGCTTTTAAAAAATATATTGCGTCGTAGACCTGCATAAGTGTTGCTCTACACTTTCTGGAGGACTGAGTTTTGAAATCAGTGGAATTATAGTATGATAGCTAAGGAGATAGAGAAAACACCTGTCTCCAGATTACATCTTCAAACTAAGGGCAATCATGGCATCAGTGACAGGGAGAAGCGTCCATCCATGATGTATACGGGTAAGATAGTCTACCTAGCTACATTTTCAGATTTTTCAGACAGAAAGTCGTTTTCATTTCAAGTTAAAGTGTACTGTTAGCTAGCCAGCTAACTTTAGCTGGCTGGCTCACTAGCTTGCGTTACGTGTATGATGTTATTATTCGTATCTCAGAGTAATTTGCTTTGTTAGTTATAGCCTAATGTTAGCTAGCTAACATCGAACCTGGTTGGTTAGCTACCTGCAGATTCATGCAGGGTAGTAACACCATGAGTTGGACTATGGTTCATTGTTTAACTATCTAGCTAGCTACATGTCTTAACAAAAGACTCCACTATGCAAGTAACCATTTCAATAGAATTTCACTGCGACAACTGTTGATAGATGTAGCTGGTAAATACTCTGATTTTAGAGCACTCTCGTCTGAGTGTGCCAGAGCGCAGAATAACTGACGAATTTACGAACACTCAACACCCGTTGAATATGGCCGGTGCCAGTAAACGTTGGCAAAAAAAGCGTAAATTGTTGCCAGCAGCACAGTTGCCGTCACCAAGGCTCTGGATAACATAAAAACAGTCTAACCAGCTCTGCTAGGGCGAATCAAATGTCTGGAAGTAGCTAGCAAGCTAGCCAACGTTAGCCAGTTAGCTTGGGTGCTTGACTGCTGTTGTTAGGACAGAACACTAAATGGGGTGGGAACAATGCTGAATGGGTGTAGACAAAGAAGAGCTCTCCAGTAGGTACCAAAATATTCAAAGGCCATTTTCTCAAAAGTGAGATTACAAGTTTATCAACTTTCAAAGCAGAATTACTTTCAAATCAAATCAAATGTATTTATATAGCCCTTCTTACATCAGCTGATGCCTCAAAGTGCTGTACAGAAACCCAGCCTAAAACCCCAAACAGCAAGCAATGCAGGTGTAGAATCGCCTATAGTCTTTCCCATTGTTCCTCAAATGCAGTGTATGATATATAATTTTTTTACTCTGTGACTGATTTTATCCAATGTAAAAAACACAATTTCAAATTTTGCTACAAAAAAAGTCGGTCACATTTGTGAAAATTGCATACTGTACAACAGAAAGGCATGGGAAGAAAAACAAGTGGCTTCAACCACTTAAAACTGCAAACGTTGCTGGTAATCGAATCTACTGGAAGAAGTTTATGGTCAACAGATCTGGAGTTTGAGGATGGTGATGATGATGGTCCCTCATGGAACATCCTCCAGGTTTTTGGATGAAAAGAACGTCTGATGAGCAAAACGGGAAAGAGAAACCCATTCTATGCCTAATCAATCCAAAGACACCACCGGAATGCAGTACCAAGGGCTCCAGTACTTCCTGATTGAGTATCATATCTTTAAATTGGCATATTTATTTTACAATATCAATTAATTACATCCTTTTGTACGGTGGAAGAAGACAGTAATGCCTTCTCAGCCCAGGCAGCTCTGTCTGTGTGCAATAATGAAATCCAATTCTAGTGGCACAGTGATTACACTAATAGCTGGAATGTTCACACACTGTTTTGGGCAATAAGTCATTTCATGCTCATATCAATTGCCATGTAAATTCAGTCAAAGCGTCCTGCTGCCTCTTAATTACAGAGACTGGGGAGTAAGGAGCATCAATAAATGTCAGCACAGCTCTCACACTCATTATATATAGAGGTAATACTGAAATTTGATGAATTAATATTTAATTTCCACTGTCTTAGACAACAGTAAATATTGGTATGTATGTATGAGTCCCAAATGACACCCTATTCCTTATGTGCCCATGGTCAAAAGTTGTGTACTATTAAGGGAATAGGGTGCCATTTGGGACGTAACCTATGAGAGTAATACCGTATCATATTCCTATGGGTTCATAGGAGATGACGGCAATAATGCATGCAATGCTTCTATTACTGTACATCTCAGCACAGCACGGTGGAAGTTGATGCATTACCTTTATTTGAAAATGTTTAATAGGGGCATATATCAAAAACAAGTTGGCTTTTCTGTGGAGTGTTAAAAATAAATGACCTCTTGCGGATCCATTATTCAGAGAATTATGGCTGAGCCTGCAACAATAATAGCACATTTATAAGGTGGAAGAGACATGATCTCCTGAATAATCTAGTAGTGGACAAGGCCACGAATTTCGCAGAGTACACCATATGCTGAGAATATGAACTGCAATTTTTACACTATCTCTATTCTCTCTCGAATCAGGGTAGAACAAGGAAATAGAAACAGAAAACCCAATGATGTCACACTTGAGAAATACTATTAAAAAGGAACTATTCCACTTCAATTACAAATTAATGCTGCTCTCTGTATGAAGGGCTCTGAGGTAAGGAATCCTGAACACAGAGGAAATTTGCTGCGAGACAGATAACACTGACAAATGGATGACACATCTTGCACACTTGCAGCAGTGGGTTCACGCCAAAGTTTGCCTGGGGTCATCTCATCTCGTGGTATGTCAGAGATGAGCCTCATAGCCTGTAAGTTGGACTCAGACGAGACAAGACAGCAGGGTTTATCTCACACAGCCGATGGAAATGAGAGGGGAGCTAAACTCTCATTTCGGTGAGCCCTGAGCGCTTGCGATCGATCTCTGGAGGCCAATTGACTCCCCTGATACTCTAGACCGAGCCCCGCAGAACTTTATCACCTACAGCCTGGACAAGACAGGCTGATGAATATTGAGGAGAGAAGGTTATTTCACCCAGGCCAAGGAAATGTCTGCTGCTGATGTCAGGTATTCAACAGTTTCAGATGAAATGTCACACCCTGATCTGTTTCACCTGTCTTTGTGCTTGTCTCCACCCCCCACCAAGTGTCTCCCATCTCCCCTCATTATCCCCTGTGTATTTATACCTGCGTATTCTGTTTGTCTGTTGCCAGTTCGTCTTGTCCCGTCAAGTCCTACCAGCGTGTTCCCGTGTTTCCTGTGCTCTAGTTTTTGTTTTTCTTAGTCTTCCCAGTCCTGATCCTGCCCACCGCCCTGTACCTGCCTGACTCTGATTTTGATTACCTTTTGCCTGCTCCTCGAACTATAATAAACTCTGAGACTCATACTATCTGCCTCCTGTGTCTGCATCTGGGTCTTAGCCTGAGTTGTGATATGAAACTGATACGATACTGTACAATACAACTTTATTTGTCCATTTGAAGAAAAATGTGTCTTCTGCTCTCACCCCCCATCTCTCCTCAGACAACAGAAACACACACACCTTTTGATTTGAGCTAGATCCAATACAGACACAGACCTAGACATGTTCACATTGCCAGTGAGTGAGTTTATAAGGAAGTGCATAGGAGATGTTGTACCTACAGGGACTATTAAAACCTACCCTAACCAGAAACTGTGGATAGATGGCGGCAATCACGCAAAACTGAAACAGCGAACCACTGCATTTAACCATGGAAAGGTGACTGGGAATTTGATGAATACAAACAGTGTAGTTATTCCCTCCGCAAGGCAATCAAACAAGCGAAATGTCAGCATAGAGACAAAATGGAGTCGCAATTCAACGGCTCAGACACGAGACGTATGTGGCAGGGTCTACAGACAATTACGGACTACAAAAGGAAAACCAGCCACGTCACAGACACTGACGTCTTGCTTCCAGACAAACTAAACACTTTCTTTGCCCGCTTTGAGGATAATACAGTGCCACCGACACGGTCCGCTACCAAGGAGTGTGGGCTCTCCTTCTCGTGGCTGACGTGAGTAAGACATTTAAACGTGTTAATCCTCGCAAGGCTGCCGGCCCAGACGGCATCCCTAGCCGCGTCTTCAGAGCATACGCAGACCAGCTGGCTGGTGTGTTTACAGACATATTCAATCTCTCCCTATCCCAGTCTGCTGTCCCCACATACTTCAAAATGTCCACCATTGTCCCTGTCCCCAAGAAGGCAAAGGTAACTGAATTAAATTACTATCACCCTGTAGCACTCACTACTGTCATCATGAAGTGCTTTGAGAGTCTAGTCAAGGATCATATCACCTCCACCTTACCTGTCACTCTAGACCCACTTCAATTTGCTAAGTGCCCCAATAGGTCCACAGACGATGCAATCGCCATCACACTGCACACTGCCCTATGCCATCAGGACAAGAGGAATACCTATGTAAGAATGCTGTTCATTGACTATAGCTTAGCATTCAACACCATAGTATCCTCCAAGCTCATCATTAAGCTTGAGGCCCTGGGTCTCAACCCCGCCCTGTGCAATTGGGTCCTGGACTTCCTGACAGGCCGCCCCCAGGTGGTGAATGTAGGAAACAACATCTCCACTTCGCTGATCGTCAACACTGGGGCCCCACAAGGGTGAGTGCTCAGCCCCCTCCTTTACTCCCTGTTCACCCATGTCTGCGTGGCCATGCACGCCTCCAACTCAATCATCAAGTTTGCCGATGACACAACAGTAGTAGGCTTGATTACCAACAACGACGAGACAGCCTACAGGTAGGAGGTGAGGGCACTCGGAGTGTGGTGTTAGGAAAACAACCTCTCACTCAACATCAACAAAACAAAGGAGATGATCGTGGACTTCAGGAAACAGCAGAGGGAACATCCCCCACCATCCACATCGATGGGATAGCAGTGGAGAAGGTGGAAAGTTTTAAGTTCTTTGGCGTACACATCACTGACAAACTGAAATGGTCCACCCACACAGACAGTGTGGTAAAGGAGGAACAACAGCGCTTCTTCAACCTCACGAGGCTGTAGGAATGTGGCTTGTCACCTGAAATCCTCACAAACTTGTACAGATGCACAATTGAGAGCATCCTGTCGGGTTGTATCACCGCCTAGTACAGCAACTGCACCGTCCACAACGGCAAGGCTCTCCAGAGGGCCGTGCGGTTTGCACAACGCATCACCGGGGGCAAACTACCTGCCCTCCAGGACACCTACAGCACCCGAAGTCACAGGAAGGCCAAAAAGATAATCAATTACAACAACCACCCGAGCCACTGCCTGTTCACCCCGCTATCATCCAGAAGGCGAGGTCAGTACAGGTGCATCAAAGCTGGGAAAGAGAGACTGAAAAATGTGCTTCTATCTCAAGGCCATCAGACATCACTAACACAGAGAGGCTGCTGCCTACATACAGAATTGAAATAATTGTCCACTTAAAAATGTATATATTGTAGTTTATACCATCTATTGCATCTTGCCTATGCTGCTCTGTCATTGCTCATCCATATATTTATATGTATATATTCTTATTCCATCCCTTTAGATTTGTGTGTATTACGTAGTTGTGGAATTGTTAGATTACTTGTTAGTTATTTCTGCACTGTCGGAACTAGAAGCACAAGCATTTCGCTAAACTCACAATAACATCTGCTAACCATGTGTATGTGACCAATACAATTTGATTTGATTTGAAGTAAATGCTGAAGGAGCCAGAACACAAAAGCGTAGCTAGCGCTTGGCATAAGAAAGACAATTGAATAGAGAGACTCCATTTCAAAGAGCATGAAATACGGGAAGAAGGGTCACACAACATTAGCCGCCGCTGATTTAGAGAGAGTTTGATTTACAGAGTCAAAGAAAAGAAAGAAGTAAAAAGTTTTCCAGTTTTTCCAAAAGTTTTCAATACCCAATGTGACAATCAGCTCATTTGAATAAGTAAATTCACACACATTCAGGCACTTACCCACCCACGCACAGACACACACCATTTGGATAAGTGAAAACACACACATGCAGGCACATGCGCGTGCGCTCTCAGGGGACGGAGATGATTCAACTAATTGCAATTTAAACTGATCATCATGATTAGTGATTTTTGGAGTCAGATGGAGCAAAAGTGTGACACCCCAGAGGACTGGAGTTTCCCATGCCTGCTCTAAGGGTATTTACAGGCCTTATGCAGTACCAGTCAAAAGTGTGACACCTCAGAGGACTGGAGTCTCCCATGCCTGCTCTAAGGGTATTTACAGGCCTTATGCAGTACCAGTCAAAAGTTTGGACACACATGCTCATTCCAGGGGTTTTCTCTATTTGTACTATTTTCTACATTGTAGAATAATAGTGAAGACATCAAAACTATGAAATAACACATGGAATCAAGTAGTAACCAAAAAAGTGTTTCAAAAATCTAAATATATTTCAGATTCTTCAAAGTAGCCACCCTTTGCCTTGATGACAGCTTTGCACACTCTTGGCATTCTCTCAAGCATCTTCATGAGGTAGTCACCTGGAATGCATTTCAATTAACAGGTGTGCCTTGTTAAAAGTTAATTTATGTGTTTGAGCCAATCAGTTGTGTTGTGACAAGGTAGGGGTGGTATACAGAAGATAGCCCTATTTGGTAAAAGACCAAGTCCATAATATGGCAAGAAAAGTTCAAATAAGCAAAGAGAAATGACAGTCCATCATTACTTTAAGACATGAAGGTCAGTCAATCCTGTAAAATTTCAAGAACCTTGAAAGCTTCTTTAAGTGCAATCACAAAAACCATCAAGCACTATGATGAAACTGGCTCTCATGAGGACAGCTGCAGGAAAGGAAGACCCAGAGTTACCTCTGGTGCAGAGGATACATTCATTAGAGTTAACTGCACCCAAATAAATGCTTCACAGAGTTCAAGTAACAGACACATCAACATCAACTGTTCAGAGGAGACTGTGTGAATCAGGCCTTCATGGTCAAATTGCTGCAAAGAAACCACAACTAAAGGTCACCAATAAGAAGAAGAGACTTACTTTGGCCAAGAAACATGAGCAATGGACATTGGACCTGTGGAAATATGTATGTCCTTTGGTCTGATGAGTCACTGTCGGTGGTTTATTTAGAATTCAAGGCACACTTAACCAGCATGGATACCACAGCATTCTGCAGCGATACGCCACCCATCTGGTTTGGGCTTAGTGGGACTATCATTTGTTTTTCAACAGGACAATGACCCAACACACCTCCAGGCTGTGTAAAAGCTATTTGACCAAGGAGAGTGATGGAGTGCTGCATCAGATGACCTGGCCTCCACAATCACCTGACCTCAACCCAATTGAGATGTTTTGGGATGAGTTGGACAGCAGAGTAAAGGAAAAGCAGCCAACAAGTGCTCAGCATATGTGGGAACTCCTTCAAGACGGTTGGAAAAGCATTCCTCATGAAGCTGCTTGAGAGAATGCCAAGAGTGTGCAAAGCTGTCATCAAGGCAAAGAGTGGCTACTTTGAAGAATCTCACACGTAAAATAAAATTTGTTGAACACTTTTTTGCTTACTACATGATTCCATAAAGTAAATGCCTCTGATAGAGGGAATGGGATGCTATAGCAGGCAATGTAATTGCTAAAACTGAGCCATGAAGACATTTGCACAGGGAGAGAGAAATGGAGCCGCAAAGAGGGAGACACACAGTAATCTATAGTCTACCTGACTTCAGGCATAAACTAGAAAGTTTGATGGGAAGCAGTAAAGTTAGGCGCTAAATGGTTGGTGTCAATTTAAGAAAAACATTTGTATCTGTCTGTCACATCGCCCCATAAATGCATTTTGCCCCCTCGCTGGAATTTATCTGCACTGGCAACAATGCAGAGTAATCTTCCCCCTTGAGTACAAGGAAGCAATGCTTAAGTGAACACATCATGCCAGCATTAGCATAGGACAAAATAATGACATACTTTATATTCTGACGAGAGGCTCCACTCTCTGTTGTCACCTTTCCACGTAGCCTTTTACCTTTTCTATTACTCAGTTGATTGATTCTCAAACTCTGTGTCTAAACAAGGAAATATGAACCTTACATAAGCTGTTTGCCAGGAAATCATTAAATCCCAAATCATTTTGGGTGTCACAGTGGAATGACTTTTAAAGCATGTTGAATGGCGAGGTTTGGGAGTCGTAAATGGCGTGTAGTCAGAGAGACAACAGAGACATAGGGAGTTGTGTTTTTTTTGTAATCCACCATTCAGTCAAGCTGGTGTCAGAGAATTGCTCTACAGGCGACATTTTCCTCTCGCAAACACACTGTGCTGTGAGCAAATACAGTAATATTTCAAATATTGCGGATGAGTAAAATTAGAATATGCAGCGCAATTTATGTTGTAACTCCTCAGACAATTTCCGTGAGGAAGAAGTTTAGTTTAGTATTTTTATATAATATCTGTCATACTGTAATAATCAGTACCGACTCTTGTAACCGCTATGGACGGTATAGATTTCAAAGACCACCAAGCTTGTATTTGTACAAACTATGTGTGTGCATTAGAGGGGAAGATAGGGAGAGTGTGTGTTTGTGTGTGTTCGCTTGTGTGTGTCCGTGCTTGCGTGAGAGACAGAGTGGTGTGTGTGTGTTTCTGCATGTGCACGTGTGTGTGTACATTGAGTCATGGCATTATGCCACTGGCTGTTGTATTTTGCCTTTTTCCTGGCAGTGGTAGCTTTGCAGGCTGCAAGGCCACCCTGTTATCTTCCTCCTCTGTGCACGTGTGTGTGTGTGCACGTGTGTGTGTGTGTGTGTGTATGTGTGTGTGTGCGTGCGTGTGTGTGTGTGTGTGTGTGTGTGTGCATACATGCATGTGTGTGTGTGACAGCGTGAGACACCGGCAGCTCTTCCTCAAGCGTAGATGCATGCAAACGACGGCATTGACAAGAGAGATCATGGGTGTGTGGCGAGGAAATGAAACATGAAGAGCTAAACAAACAGGAGGAAAATGGCCCCCGCTAGGCGATGGCCATAATATGTCAACCAAGCCATGTGCGCTGGGGCCTCAAAGTGAAGTGATCTTCTGCTCGCCTAACCTTCGAATGGCATTAGGCATCTTGCTGACGGAAGACGAGGCGCTGTGCATTACCGGGTGTGATTTATTCAATCCTGCCGAGTAGTTTGGATCGGAAGGCAAAAAATCACTCTGATGCACACGCACACTACTCTGGTGGAATCCGAAGGGGGAGGGAAGAGGGGCGGGTTTTCTAAGTGAATATGGACGATTCTATCGACATATAGGTGACGAAGCTCTATCAGGTTCTGCCATTGTATAGGCTATGAAACAAATCTGCTAGGGGAGAGCTGCTCAAAATGCTGTGACTCTCCTATTCAGCTACTTAAAGCCACTAATTTTGGATGACAGTACTGAATTTACATTAAGGCTCAAACTGTTGTCAGCTAACGCTAAGTAGACAATGGCTTGTAAACCACAAATAGCAGAGATAGGCTGCGTTAATGGGCACCTGTCTGCAACTCCTTTCTCCACGACCTTGCCGGACTAATTCCGACTGCATCGTTAACTGAAATGATTGTTTCTTGATTATTCATTACTTTCCGGATGGCGAGGCCCCTATCCTTTGGAGGCAGGAAAGGGAAATGAATGTTGCGAGGGAACACATGGTCCGGCTCATAATAGGCTGGCTATCTGGGCTGATGTGTTAATGAAGGAATTCACAGTGAAAGAATTCATCGCTCTCCCCTGGGTGGCATACATTCAAGCGTATTACCCGTAATGATTGCCCATTGATGATCATTCTCCCTCATCCATCTCCCTCGCCCCGGGGACAGTAATACCTCATCGACTGGCCTGTCATTAAGTGAAAAAATCTATACACTGACTGAATGTACAAATGTCCATGTCAAAGACTGATCAGGGGAATCCAGATGAAATGATGATGAGCCCTTGTTTATGTCACCTGTTAAATCCACTTCAATCAGTGTAGATGAAGGGGAGGAGACAGGTTAAAGAAGGATTTTTAAGCCTTGAGATAATTGAGACATGGATAGTGCATGTGTGCCATTTAGAGGGTGAATGGGCCAGACAAAAGATTGAAGTGCCTTTAACGGTGTATGGTAGTAGGTGCCAGGTACACCGGTTTGAGTGTGTCAAGAACTGCAACGCTACTGTGTTTTTCACACTCAACAGTTTCCTGTGTGTATCAAGAATGGTCCACCACCCAAAAGACATCCAGCCAACTTGACACAACTGAGGGAAGCATTGGAGTCAGCATACCTGTGGAACGCTTTCGACACCTTGTAGTCCATGCCCTGATGAATTGAGACTGTTCTCAAGGCAAAAGGGGGTGCAAGTCAATAGGAAAGTGTTCCTAATGCTTTGTACACTCAGTGTACACATATACACCAAGAAGTTACTATAAGAGAACGAGGGAGGGATGGTAAAAGTGTGTGTGTGTGTGTGTGTGTGTGTGTGTGTGTGTGTGTGTGTGTGCGCGGCGTGTGTGTGTGTGTGTGTGTGTGTGTGTGTGTGTGTGTGTGTGTGTGTGTGTGTGTGTGTGTGTGTGTGTGTGTGTGTGTGTGTGTGTGGGAGCATCATGTCTACTGACTGAACCGATTCCACTGGCTTAACCTTCTCCATGGCTCCTTTCCTATAACCTTACCTAAGCCTCTCTCAATAAGTGACCCCATGGAGGAAAATGTGAAGAGTCAATGTAGAAAACTCAGGTTGATGTTATCTGAGTGGACATGTATCCCTCTCCCACAGTTTCAGCTGCCCTTTTTCATTTCCACAGTATTAGCTGCTACTCGCAGCACTGCCACTCAATGACCCTGGCTTTCAACGACCCTGCATAGGTCCACGCACACACACACATATGCGCACGTGCACACACACACACCCACACACACGCAGACTCACTCACTCACTCACTCACACATGCCCACACACGAAAAAAAAGGCTGTTAATGAATTAATTTGCAACCTGTTGGGGATTGAGGTACTTAACTTGTACACAAACACACATAACCCCCCCACACACACACACAATGACACAGATAAATATGATGTTGGACAAGACGATGCTGCTCATTGGGTTTCTCTCAGTAAGGTTGTAAGTTATGTTCCATTGTCCTATGAGGGGCTCATCTGTAATTCTCTAAAACATCACGGCCGTGACAGACAGAGGGAAGAAGAAGAGGAATGGCTGCAATCTCCTTCCAGCGCACTCCTTAAATCAATCAGCCTGCTTCACATCTCTGAATGACTGCACTCAGGAAACAAACACCCGAGACAAACAAAGCAAAACAAACACCAAGATAAATATTACACCCTGAATCCCAGACAAGCAACACCAGAATCCTGTTTAGAAGTCATTTGCCAAGTGCCCCCCTTTTTTTATGAGACATATCTTGAGATGATTTGAGGAAACAAATTAGGCACGCAAATGGAGTGGCAGGTCGTTTGTCACAGTGTGTGTCAGAGGGCTAGTGGCAACCCGTCGTTCATCGAGCCCTACATTTTTAGCTTGCCTGTTTTGCATGTTATTTTGGCATTAATATGTGCCACATATGAGTTTGCAAACAATGTAATACACTTTTTTTTAAATCATTGAGTTAATAAAGCCGCATACAAACATGGTCTCTTGAGTAAGGCAGCTCCAAAATACAGGTGTTTCAGCCTAGCTCAGTGCTTTCTGTGGTGGTGGGGCAACCAACGGAAAATACAGAGTGTAGATGTTGGTAATGTTCTCTAGTTGCGCCGTGATTGCCTCAGTGTTCTATCACTCACCGCCAAGTCTAAGGGTAGAGATAAAAAATTCAAGCCCCTTGGTTGCTGCCATAGAGTTACATTAGAAGTACCCATCCAAGAAGGCTCAAGTTCATTGGTCACTTTGATTGGACTGATGTCAACATCATACTTTCAAAATCTTATCTAGCGGTCATCATTATGAATCAAGTCGACAATCTACTGGCAAATCATTTTTAATCCTTGTCATATGAAGAGACATAATGAACAATTATAGATAAAATGTATCGGTGCTCATCGGCCATTGGACATAAACATTACACAACAAGTTGGAAATCGCAAATTCAACAATGAGTGGTTTGGAAGGGATCCGTGGTAACTGCAAGCATTGCAAAGCAATCATTAGCCTATTATTCAGTGGAGTGGCTGTGTGGTCCCAAGTCTAGGATTAACGGTCTCTTTTCCAAGTTTAAAATTATAAACATTCAACATTGGCCATGCTGTCAATGAAGCATGATTTGAGCTGTGCTCAAAACAACTGTTAACTCGAAACAGGGAAATCTAACTTCAGTGAGTTTAAGACAACTGGTAACTCTGGAAAAATGAGCTCCTACAGGGAAAATGCATTTTGAACGGTTATCCAACTCGGAATTGTAAATCCGGAACTCGGGCCACTTTCTAGAGCTACGACCTGAAGAACACCGACGTCATCATGATTCGTCAGTTTTTTCAGAGTTACCAGTTGTCTTGAAAGCACCATAAATCCAGAGAATGCCAGACTTTGATGACAAAGATTGATGACAAAATTTGCCCACGAAGGACCGCCGCTCCACCTCCCTGTTCAAGTGAGCATAGCACAAGATGCGTCCAACAATGTATTGTATGCTGCTGCATAAATGAAGTAATATGCCAGGGAGTATGTATACTGTAGCTAAGAAAGTAACACTAAGTGTAAGTAGTTAGCTGTTAATAGCCCATGTGCCTCACCCTAATAAGTTGTCCCTTTTCCCCTCTTAATTTCACCTACTGTTCTGACTTGGTGGTGCACATGTAGCCAATAACCTGTTTTAGAGAAATGTAATCATCTAATATTGTAAGAGCTTTCATTGTCTGCTTATATGCCCCCTTTATTTATCCTACGGTTCTGACTTGGTGTACAGGGAGAACACTGTAGGAACGGCCCATGTTCTGAATTCTGTCGCTGTACATTTCAAAAGTGCTGAAAAAAATAGTTCTATTGACTACGTCCATCCTAGCTCACTCATTGTCTTAATCGAAATTACGGATTGCGTCTTATCTGCTTGTCGTCCCCTTATGCCATAGTTTGTACATCTCAATTGTCAGTAGAAACCACATTTGTTTAAGCAAGTTAGCCATATCAGCTATGTTTTTTTAAAAGGCAGTAAATGAGGCTGAATGAACTGTTTCGCTGCCAGACAAGGCTCCACTGATAGCCAGGTATAGCAGTGGCAAGGTGTTGGGAATGCTGTTGGGACTCTGCTGTTGGGACAGCTTTATGTAGGCCGTAACAGTTTGTGGGCACCATTTGTCACCGTTACAGTGCAATTAATGTATTGTTTAGTGATATGTTGTGTAGTGGCTTTGCTGGCATGCATCCCACTTTCTTCTTTTTCTTTTTTGCCCCAACAAGATTTACTTGCTAAAATCGCCAATGCAGAGGAATAGCTCTCCGGCTGCAGATGTATAGGGATGTCAGAGGAGGAGAGGAGCAAGCTGGGTAAAGCAGTGGAAGCCGGGATGATACCTGATGAGTCCCACAGTGGAGGTGTTATAATACCCACAAAATGGTTCCAATCGTTTTTCCACCATTCACTTTTCCCATAGGGGATTTTAGAAACACTTCAAATAAAAGGCTGTGTTTTGTGTGGGCTTACAAAGACACAGCAGTTGAAAAAATGTATCTCAAATTTGGACCGGTCTAATGTCCACTGCTCGTGTTTCTTGGCCCAAGCAAGTCCTTTAGTAGTTGTTTCTTTGAAGCAATTCGACCATGAAGGCCTGATTCACGCAGTCTCCTCTGAACAGTTGTTGAAATGTGTCTGTTACTTGAACTCTGTGAAGCATTTATTTGGGCTGCAATCTGAGGTGCAGTTAACTCTAATGAAGCAGAGGTAACTCTGGGTATTCCTTTCCTGTCATGGTCCTCATGAGAGCCAGTTTCATCATAGCGCTTGATGGTTTTTGCGACTGCACTTGAAGAAACTTTCCAGATTGACTGACCTTCATGTCTAAAAGTAATGGTAGACTGTCGTTTCTCTTTGCTTATTTGAGCTGTTCTTGCCATAATATGGACTTGGTCTTTTACCAAATAGGGCTATCTTCTGTATACCGCCCCTATCTTGTCACAACACAGCTGATTGGCTCAAACACATTAAGAAGGAAAGAAATTCCACAAAATAACTTTTAACAAGGCTCACCTGTTTAATTGAAATGCATTCCAGGTGACTACCTCATGAATCTGGTTTTGAGAATGCCAAGAGTGTGCAAAGTTGTCATCAAGGCAAAGGGTGGCTATATTGAAGAATTTCAAATATAAAATATATTTAGATTTTTTTAAACACTTTTTTGGTTACTACATGATTCCATATGTGTTATTTCATAGTTTTGATGTCTTCACTATTATTCTACAATGTCGAAAATAGTACAAATAAAGAAAAACCCTGGAATGAGTAGGTATGTCCATACTTTTGACTGGTGCTGTATATATAGTTAATCCAGTGATTTTTACATTTGCCTTGATTCAACAGCCTCATCCAAATCATGATGGCATTTGTAGTTCTTTATGATAGCCACATTAACAGCTAATTAGCATTTCATTTTTGGATTGTAAATACAGGCAAATATATTGATAAATGCCAACTTGTCCTAGAGAGATTTACATGGTTATCAAAACGTCAATCCAGAGTAAGCCTACACAAAACACAGCCCTTATTTTAAGTGTTTTTTAAAAATCCCCTATGGGAAAAATGAAAGGTGAAAAAAAATTGGAACCATTTCCCTGTTTGACTGCTAGGTTTTATGGGTATTATGACTCATACTGTGGTACTCTAAACACAGGCTCATGGGAAGGTTACACGCCTACTGTGTTACATAGATAAACATTCGGCATGACCCTTCTTAAGATTATGAATGCGAATGAGTAGGAGAATGAAAATGATCCTTGCTAGAACTATAAATGTGTTGGCTGAGTAACATCATGGTTGCTCTTAATATTAAAACCGAGATGAATGAACAGTTTTGAATTGCACAATGTGTTAGCTGATGATTCCCTGTCACCTCACATTGGCATTTCGATGCGCAATGTCAACAAAAACACATTCTAACGGACAAACAAACTGAGTCATCACCTGAGGTCACATATTGGCAATGAACGTGAGTACTGTATATGTACATTAAACCTAATCTGTATCTCTCTCCTGAAAACGAGCCATATCTCTACGACTCAGCGTTGTGCTTGGAGACGAAATCAGACAATACAAAATGTCACTTCCCAGGTTAACCGTCAGCGACCGCCGCGAGGCTCAACGAGATGATCTCGGAGTTAATGCACGTACAAATCACAGAGCAACCATTCCTCTATAGCTCCCATGGATGGCATTTCATGCCGGGAAACCACATTGGGCAATTAGAGACAAGTACAGCTGTTCTCTGTTCACTTACCATTAAAGCTAACCAACTGAACTCCATTTAACTGTAACTCCACTTCTGTAAGGAGCTGATTCATTTATGCATATGTATAGAGTCAGTTTCATCATAGCGCTTGATGGTTCTTGCGACTGCACTTGAAGAAACTTTAAAAGTTCTTGACATTTTCCGGGTTGACTGACCTTCATGTCTTAAAATAATGATGCACTGTCATTTTTCTTTTGCTTATTTTAGCTGTTCTTTCCATAATATGGACATGGTCTTTTACCAAATGGGGCTATCTTCTGTATACCACCCCTACCTTGTCACAACACAACTGATTGGCTCAAACACATTAAGGAAAGAAATTCCACAAATGTACTTTTAACAAGGCACACCTGTTAATTGAAATGCATTCCAGGTGACTACCCCTGAAGCTGGTTGAGAGAATGCCAAGAGTTTTCAAAGCTGTCATCAAGGCAAAGGGGTGGCTACTTTGAGCAATCTCAATTTGGATTTGTTTAACACTTTTGGGGTTACTACATGATTCCATGTGTGTTATTTCATAGCTTTGATGTCTTCACTATTATTCTACAATGTAGAAAATAGTAAAAATTAAAAAATACCATTGAATGAGGAGGTGTGTCCAAACTTTTGACTGGTACTGTATAAAGCAGATTTTTTAGACAGAGATTGCTCATTGTGCTATTTTCAGTACTATATTACTTTTCAATTAGGAATACATGTAGTCTAATCGTTAGTGCGACAGATGATAAAGTGTGGATTACGGTCAAGTTCAAGTAAAAATTTGGATGACTGCATTCCAGGATTTGATCATACCTACGATATAATGTAACTTTTTGAATACCGTGGTCAATTAACTAAAAATGATTCACAGCTTCAGTAATTTAAACTCACAAATGTGTTGCATCCAAACGAGGCCCACTGTATCTGTTAAAATCTCTGGATTACCTAGCACACATACCAATTTAAATACGTTCCAGCTTCCCAGACAGATCAATGCAGGTGGAGGTGACAGTCTGGGATGCGAGAGAGAGAGAGAGAGAGTAAGAGTCAGACAGAGAGAGAGAGAGAGAGAGACAGAGAAACAGAGAGAGAGAGAGAGAGAGAGAGAGACAGAGACCGAGAGACAGAGAGAGATAGATAGAGAGAGAGACAGAGACAGACAGAGGGAGACAGAGAGGGAGAGAGAGAGAGACCAGGACAGACAGAGAGAGAGAGACAGAGAGAGAGAGACAGACAGAGAGACAGAGGCAGAGAGAGAGACAGAGAGATAGATTATACTGTATAGAGAGAGATAGAGAGAGAGAGAGAGAGAGATAGATGATACAGTATATAGAGAGATATAACACAGAGGATGTGAGGAGTGACTATCTCTCATCCTCTGGAGCTGCTGATCACAAACTTGTCCTATCACCACATCTGACAGCTAGTGACAAATGACAAATGTCTACTCCCCCAGCCGAAACACAAATTGGGCTGCTGCACTATCGGAGACATGGGATTTAATTTCTTACAGTGCCCCACAGGCATTCTGCCTGCCATCACAGGCACCGTGCACTGACACCTATGTTACACACCAGGGTCGTGTTTATGAGGCACCAACTGGAAGAAAACTGACTGAAATAGGGAGGGACTACCTTGACTCACCCATTCTCCCCACCCTCAACATGAACGGAATGTGTAATTACTCACTCAACCTGCAGAAGAAAGACCCTCCATAATACATTCCTCTGTTTCGGAGCAGTAGAAAGTGACCTGACTCCCTGCCCTGATTACTTGGAAGTATAGCGAACAGTATTCTTTACACGTTGAAAATAGGCTTAATCAAAGTTGCCATTTGTGGAGGAGGATTAGCCGAGCAGTGCGTGTGTCATTTCGAGGGAATACTGCGACGTTGGGGACGAGGCGCGGAAAGTGGTGATTAACTGAACGTTGAAAGAAAATTACATAAATAACGAGTGGTCTCTTCTTCCTGTGGGGATGGCGCTGTATGATGCTTTGTTGAGCAATCGCTCTCTCTCTTTAGGAAATGGAGGGCGCGGGTCATCACTCTCCACGATGATCCCCCCTCTCTTTCCCCCTAGCACCCAGTGGCACAAAAAGACATGGGGATCCGAGCAACTGGGTGAGAGGAAAACATGGGCTCCAGCAGGACATTAATGAGTCATCAATCAGGCCGATATGAATCATCTCTACAGGACCATTAGTGCAAAGTGTTACCAACATCATCAATTTCCATTAGCGAGTAGCAGCAGCAGGCCCCATCTCCTTACCAGCGAGGTGAAGATGTAGGTGTAGTAGACGGAAAGCATGCCCAGCTCCGACGCCTGGAAGAAAGAGAGAGAGAGGGGGGGAGAAAGAGATAAGGATAAGGAGAAAAATAGGTACATATATTGAGAAGGAGAAATACACTGAGTGTACAAAACATTAGGACCCCCTTTAGCTCCCAGAACAGCCTCAATTAATCAGGGCAAGGACTCTACAAGGTGTCGAATGCATTCCACAGGGTAGTGGACCATTCTTGTTACACACAGGAAATGGTTGAGCGTGAAAATCCCAGCAGCATTGCAGTTCTTGACATAAACCGGTGCACCTGGCATCTACTATCACAGCCCGTTCAAATGCACTTAAATCTATTGTCTTGCCCATTCACCCTCTGAATGGCACATATACACAATCCATGTCTCAATTGTCTCAAGGCTTAAAAATCCTTCTTTGACATGTCTCCTCCACTTTTCTACACCGATGACATCAATAGGGGATCATAGCTTTCACCTGGAATCACCTAGTCAGTCTATGTTATGGAAAGAGAAGGTGTTCTTAATGTTTTATATACTCAGCGTTTATATATATATATATATATATATATATATATATATATATATAAATAGAAAGAGAGAGAGAGAGAGAGAGAGAGAGAGAGGAGAGAGAGAGAGAGAGAGAGAGAGAGAGAGAGGAGAGAGAGAGGAGAGAGAGAGAGAGAGAGAGAGGAGGAGAGAGAGAGAGATTCTCTGCAGTCTCCTGCTCGATTACACAGCGGCAGATCAAATCCACCCACATCTTGATAAGACATGACATATTCTTATCTGATGACGGGCTCTCTTGGGTGCAATTAGTAATACGATATTTTAGTATGCTGCTCAATACTTTAGGATTTGATTAAATCAAAGCCTCAGAAGCAAGCACTGGTTGTGAAGGACAAGGTGAACTTTCTACAGTTGAGTTTCTTTGAGTATATTTATTTTGCTATAAACTGTTCCACCAAATTTGTTGAATGTTTCAACCAATGTGAACTGTGGAATAATGGTGCAATGCAAAGCTTTTTAAAAACGTGTTTTCCAATCAGCCCAGTCTGACTTAGTCTGACATACATGAAAGATACAGAGATACATCAAAAAAGAAAAAACATATTTCATAGAGTACACTATGTCAAGGGAAAACTGTTCAATAAGGTTTGACTTGTTGACTCCTGGATCTCATTCGATGGAAGTTACAGCAGGTCTCTGTTCAACCACCCACACACATTTCACCTAGAAGATTCTCTCAGCCAGGTCACCCGTGATACAAGTCAATATTCAACGTCCATCCATGTCTGAGGACGTCAGGAGATGTAGACGGGGATGGTGGATGGGAGTCTTGCCCCTGCCTCTTATTCCAAAGGTTGCAAGTTCAAATCCAGTGATAGAAAGTTTTGTTTTCATTTTAATCCTATCGCAAACCTTAACTCTTAATTTAAGAATGTGGAGTTAATGCCTAAACTTAAGAATTTGGAGTTAATGTCTACTGTAAACTTACCCCAAACACTCCTAAAATTGACGTTTGGAATAACTTAAAAAATGGTATGTTTCAGAAACATGGATGAACATCTAATTCTGATGTGAGACTGTGAGACCTTGTTGGATTCTCTACATCTACCTCAGGGGTACAAACTCCCATTCCCAAGAGCCACAGGTTCTTCTGGCATAAAAATGTATTTATCCAAAGAGGCCTTACAGCAAAAAACAATATGATTCAAACAGGTATATGTTTGTGGCGGAATAATCCCAAACAATGTGTTCCCCGACAGAATCATTAGATCATTAGTTTTGGTACTGTCCATATGTAGCATGTTTTTGGTCGCAGGTCCAGGAATGGCTGAACAATTGCAATATTTACCTAGAACTAACACTGCAGATAGCACTACTGGGTGATATGAAAAGTCATAGTCAATCGACCAATAATATAGCAATACTTTTAGCAACAACAAAACATTTTTTCAATTTACAATCTGTAGTAACAATGAGACTAGTTTGCTCCAATTTGGAGAGGGGTGGTAGGGTTGGAGGATAAAGGATATATATATATATATTTTTTAAGATATGTACATATATGTATGTATAGGTATTTATATATATGTAATTGCATATGTTTGTATGTGTATATGTATGTATTTATATGTGTATGCATGTATGTACTGTATGTGTATGTATGTATACATACATACATATATATATATACACACATATACATACACGCATACACATATATATACAGTTGAAGTCGGAAGTTTACATACACCTGAGCCAAATACATTTAAACTCAGTTTTTCACAGTTCCTGACATTTAATCCTAGTAAAAGTTCCCTGTCTTAGGTCAGTTAGGATCACCACTTTATTTTAAGAATGCGAAATGTCAGAATAATAGTAGAGAGAATGATTTATTTCAGCTTTTATTTCTTTCATCACATTCCCAGTTTACATACATTCAAGTAGTATTTGGTAGCATTGCCTTTAAATTGTTTAACTTGGGTCAAACGTTTTCGGGTAGCCTTCCACAAGCTTCCCACAGAGCTGGTGTAACTGAGTCAGGTTTGTAGGCCTCTTTGCTCGCACACACTTTTTCAGTTCTGCCAACAAATTTTCTATAGGACTGAGGTCAGGACTTTGTGATGGCCACTCCAATACCTTGACTTTGTTGTCCTTAAGCCATTTTGCCACAACTTTGGAAGTATGCTTGGGGTCATTGTCCATTTGGAAGACCCATTTGCGACCAAGCTTTAACTTCCTCACTGATGTCTTGAGATGTTGCTTCAATATATCCACATAATCTTCCTGCCTCATGATGCCATCTATTTTGTGAAGTGCACCAGTCCCTCCTGCAGCAAAGCACCTCCACAACATGATGCTGCCACCCCCGTGCTTCACGTTTGGGATGGTGTTCTTTGGCAAGCAAGCCTCCCCCTTTTTCCTCCAAACATAACGATGGTCATTATGGTCAAACAGTTCTATTTTTGTTTCATCAGACCAGAGGACATTTCTCCAAAAGGTACGATCTTTGTCCCCATGTGCAGTTGCAAACCGTAGTCTGGCATTTTTGGAGCAGAGGCTTCTTCCTTGCTGAGCGGCCTTTCAGGTTATGTCGATATAGGACTCGTTTTACTGTGGATATAGATACTTTAGTACCCGTTTCCTCCAGCATCTTCACAAGGTCCTTTGCTGTAGTTCTGGGATTGATTTGCACTTTTCACACCAAAGTACGTTCATCTTTAGGAGACAGAACACGTCTCCTTCCTGAGTGGTATGACGGCTGCATGGTCCCATGGTGTTTATACTTGCATACTATTGTTTGTACAGATGAATGTGGTACCTTCAGGCGTTTGGAAATTGCTCCCAAAGATGAACCAGACTTGTAGAGGTCTACAATTTTTTTTTCTTTTGATTTCCCATGATGTCAATTAGCCTATCAGAAGCTTCTAAAGCCATGACATCATTTTCTGGAATTTTCCAAGCTGTTTAAAGGCACAATCAACTTAGTGTATGTAAACTTCTGACCCACTGGAATTGTGATACAGTGAATTATAAGTGAAATAATCTGTCTGTAAACAATTGTTGGAAACATTTCTTGTGTCATGCACAAAGTAGATGTCCTAACTGGCTTGCCAAAACTACAGTATGTAAACTTCCGACTTCAACTGTATATATATATAAGTCGGGTGTAACCGGTGTGAAATGGCTAGCTAGTTAGCGGGGTGCGTGCTAATAGCGTTTCAATCGGTGATGTCACTCGCTCTGAGACCTTGAAGTAGTTCTTCCCCTTGCTCTGCAAGGGCCGCGGCTTTTGTGGAGCTATGGGTAACGATGCACCGAGGGTGGCTGTTGTCTATGTGTGCAGAGGAGCCCAGGTAGGGGCGAGGAGAGGGCACCATTTTAATCAGGAGAATCTCCTCTTTGTAATTATGTAAGTCTGGGCAGCGAGCTCGTTTGTCATTGATCGCTCGACCAGAATTAGAAGTTTTTATTTTTTCCCTACTTTTTCATTACGGAGACATAAGCACAGTTGACACCATCGAGGTGCGGATGTTTACTTCCTACACAAGTTTTTTTTTTCCACTTTCGTCCGACGAACAGATTGTAGTGGTAAAATTAAAATAGATACATTTTTTTATGGAATTCTAAGCATCACTCCAGTCAAAACAGGCTCTGCGAACATTCAATAATAATTTGCTATGGGCTCGCACCACTGTTTCAGCTTAGCAAACGTTCTTAAGTGTTTTTCAGCCTTGGGTGAATTTTGACTCGTTCTATTATCCAGCCTATAGATAGCCAGAACGAATTTACGAAAGCACCCGAATGTCCCTTGATTAAAATAGTCCCCGGACTGGGGAGACGCACAGGAGACTGGGTGCGCAGAGCAGGCACAACGTATACTGGGCTGTGGAGGCGCACTGGAGTTCTGGAGCTTAGGGCTGGCACACCCCGTCCTGGCTGGATGGTTATTTGAGCCCAGCAAGGGCGGAGCTCTGGCACAGGACGAACTGGGCTGTGCTGGTTTACGGGGGTACCGTGCGTAGAGCAGGCGCAGGGTAACCTGGGCCGAAGAGACGCACTGGAGACCAGATACGCTGAGCCGGCGCAATTCTTCCTGGCTGACGGCCAACTCTAGCACGGCAACGGTGAGGAGCTTGCACCGAGCGCACCATTTAGCTAAGCTAAGATTGACGAGAATAATCAAGTCAATAAACGTTGGGTAGTTAGATAGCCTATAGTTAATATACTGGAAAGTTTCATGTATACTAAACTACTAACGTTAGGTAGCTAGCTAACATACCGGTACACACTGCTGTAATGATATGCTATGTGGTTCGTAAGGACAGCGTAGCTAACAAATTGTCAGCCAACATAACGTGTAAAGTAACTTATTTGAAAAGTCATTACTTTATTACATTGAGTAGCAAGCTACCCTTGGTCGTTAGGGCAAATCTGGTCTGCAATAGGAGGGGGGGGTTTCACACCTAGCTCGGCTATTAGACTATTCTTTAGTAAAGGTAGAATAGTCTATTGTTCAGCTATTAGCCCTCTCCAACTTGCAACAAATTGCTGTTCCCATCTCATTCCTTTCCCTCTTCCACGCATCATCATTCAGCTCTTGAGTGGCTCGCTGTGGGCGTGCTGGCAGGATATGGTAGCGCGTCAAGAATTTGGTTGTGCGTCAAGAATTCTGCATATAGTAGCACGTTTGTATGAAGGTGTGGTTATTCACAGGCAAATTATTATATGCTATGGAGGTATTTGTGTCTTTTTGTCGAGAGCAAAACCTTATTTATTTTCAATCAAAAATAATTGTTCTGAAAGCAACTTTTTTCCGACACAAAGGAAGTCAAAGCAGACACCTACGAAGATGGCATCTCAGGTAAGCAGCACTGGGCTGTATTGACGTATCCTAAAAATGACATAGGCTGCTTTAGATTGAACGGTCATATATCAGTTATTGTTTTCATAACTATAAAAAATAAGCTGTTTCCTTTACTTTCAGAGAGCGTGCTGACCAAGGGGTCAAAAATGTTGACATTGTCAGATGTTCACTGTCCAAGGAACAGGCCGTGGAAGCTTTAAAAGTGTCCATAACCAGAGGTAATTAAACTGTTCTGTGTTCTTTTTCTCCATCTCTGCCTGTCTTGTTGTACATGGAACCTGTCTCACATGCATTAATTAAAAAACCCTTCAGATGTCAGCTGCTAATTTTCAGATTTACACCACATAAACACAGCCATTTTCACTGGACTATCTGTTACTGCCAAGTCATGATTTCCCTGGGGGTTAGCCTTGCAATAACCAAGTGGTGAGACACTATATTTAAATGTTTTAGGTACACTCTGATAGGTGTCTGCGTCACATACAGTATCTTCTATTGACATTGTCTTCTATTGTTTGTCCTCGTATGTCTGTTTTTCAGCATAAAGTACTCTGTAGCCATTAGTGTGGACACCGGGTGAGACCACACTGTCGTGTCTTTGGCTATGCCGGATTAAGTGATATGACATGCTAACCTATAAAATTCTTTCTCTGTAATTAATATTACCTGATTAAGCTAATCATGTAAATGTAATTAACTAGAAAGTCGGGGCACCACGGAAGAACGTTTATAGAGCCGTTATCTTCAGAATAAACTCTTAAAATACTTAGTAATACTTTACATCGATAGCAGTCAATATTAACCCTTAAATCTTATTTTCAGTCTCATAATGAACGTTGTAAATTCTTGGCTATCTTCACGAACCCTGGCTAACAAGTTGAATCAGCAATACCAAATTGGGTTTAATTATTTATTTACTAAATACCTAAACTAATCACACAGAATTACAAATACACCGAATACAAATGATGTCATACATGATGGCTGGTTACACAAAGGAAAGGGGGTTGGGCTTGAATGAAAGAGCGGGAAGACTTAGGAACGAAGAAACAGCAGCTATGCTATCGTAAATACATTATCTTATGCATTCTAAATTACCGCCCATTTGGAAAAGGAAAATGCAATAAATATTTACTCTGAGCTGCGCTTCGGTAGATTGGACGTAGATGCTGGCCGGGTTGGCCAACAGATCTTCCTTTCCTCGGAAGAATGTCTCTGGTGGTACATTAGATACGTGGTGGTATCTTCGTCTGTTTGTTAGACTGGATCCGTCGTCCGTCCTTTCCTAGCCCACGTCTACAGCGGCCGCTGCTAACTCAACGGCTAGGAAGTATCACTTCTGTAGTGAATAAGCTCAAAGTTCATACCATTCGCCACCAAAGCTCACGCCGAGATTGGCTTAGTTCTGTACTTGACATGTGTGTCCTTCTAACGTAGAGGCTGCAGACCTCACGTACTGGAACATGTGGTTATCTTTTCGTCAAAGGCTTATATAGTGGAGAGGGGGAAGGATGTGTTTCATCGTTTATAACCCCTGTCTCTTCACAGGGGTGGGCCACTGATCAAGCAGGGCACTTTCCTTATGAAAACCCAATTCTCTCATTTGGAAGCTAAAATTACATTTAATCTCCTAACAAACAATTTCAATACCAAACATTTCAATTGCATAACAATTCCATGTTACTCTGATAACTAGAGGGTGTATACTTTCTCAGGTACAGTTTATGTCGTCCTGTCATCAGTCATAATGTCTCAGATGACAACCGAACTGACATCCATACTCATTACGTTCCCAAGCATATTTCCAACTGGTTTTATTACCAAAATATGGTTCCTTTTCCCCATTTGTTTGATGTTCCCAGACTCTCTATATTTAACACAGGCTATTCAAGTCCTTCAGTAGGGTCAGAAAGAGAGGGGAAGGGAGAAAGGTATTTATGGGGGGGTCATAAACCTTACCCACAGGCCAACGTCATGACAACACACACACAATAACAGTCTCTCTTCTTCACTTCATCCCTCTCTCCCTTCTCCCTAAATCCTCTAGGTTATATAAACTGTTTTGGTGAACCCCACTCGCATCTGAACTGGATGACACAAAGGGCACAGCATGATCATAGGTGAGATGTCACTTGGTCGGGTCAACAGGAAGTATTATTAAAGAGATGCTTTACATTGAAATACAGACAGAGATGTAGTAGTCCCAGAGTTAATGATCGAAGGTCAGTTTTGCATTTCACCTCCTGATTAAGATGACTGACCGTGGTAGAATGAAAAAACAAGGCTTAATCATGCTCTCTATCCATTTGTCACTCGTCTGCAGGTATGTTTTGATGTGAGAGAGGAAGCCAGTCCCGTCATCGCCACCTCACCCGCTCTTAAGATAACCTTGCGGGCCAACTGGGGGCCCAAGGCTGTTTAGGAGACACCGCAATTGTGCTGAACTGAGAGAATATTAGGGTAGCACTGTAATTCATGAATCATATGCTGTCTGCCGCTGTTCTTACGTCTTTCCCTTTCTGTCTTCCACACCTCTCTCCCCACCTCGTCTTTCTTCCTCGTTTTATAAGTACAGATTGAACATGTATGTATACTATTACAATTATCATAATTATAATGCATTTATGTATTTATTACACCTGGATAATGAACTTCTTTCAATAAAGCGTTTCACATTCTCCACTGGTTGAAATTAAGTATCTCAATAAAATACTATCCTGTGTTCTCACATTAATGCAGATGAAGGGAGTTAGATATGCATAGTTTTTTTCTGTATATATGAATTACAAATCAATCACGTTTCTAGTCTATTGCATAGGTACAATGTGTAATCATTGATGTCCCAGGAGCAGGAGTGGTAAACATTGTTGAAGTATATAATTGTAATACATACATGCAGACAGAGCATCATTCAAAGAATGGAGTTTGATATGACTGAAAAAGAATGTCTCAGAGATTCATACCTGAACCGCAACTTTTTTTGCCAAGGAAGAGTACATGATCAGTGAATATATTCAATGTACAGGCTACGATGTGGGGATCTCATGTGTGGTAATAACTATAGCACATGTGTATATAGGACTAGCATCCTTGGCACAATGAGGTTATTATATTCTACTCTATCCATAGGCTTCATTAATGCCATTCAGACTTGAAGTTGATACAACAACTATGATAACTGAGGTTCATAGATTGGTATGAATATTAGTTCAGAACGTTTTAGGGTCCATACACAGATCGGCTACATACTGTAGCTATCTACACATCCATCGGCATACAGTTATTTTTTATCCTCCACTACACAATAAGCAAGTAAACAGTTAGCTAGCTATGTTACTTCAGCTGCATTGCAAGGCAAGCTTACGCAATTGTACATTCAATTTGCAGTAAATGCTTAAGCTAGCAAGATTCTTTACATCCACTGTTTCACAAGACGACAGCCTAGTTTGCTGGTTTTCTCAGGAGTCCCTAAAACATTAAACAACACGAATTACAAATTCATTCTCCTAACGCTAGCTATCTGGCTAATGTTAGCTAGTCAGATAACTTGCTAAATAGCGATTTTCATGAATGAACTTTATGACAAAAAATATGCACAAACGTTTGTCTCTACATTAACCTGTTATGGCTAGGGGGCAGTATTTTCACGGCTAGATAAAAAACGTACCCGATTTAATCTGGTTACTATTCCTGCCCAGTAACTAGAATATGCATATAATTATTGGCTTTGGATAGAAAACACTCCAAAGTTTCTAAAACTGTTTGAATGGTGTCTGTGAGTATAACAGAACTCAAATGGCAGGTCAAAACCTGAGAGATTCCTATACAGGAAGTGGCCTGTCTGACCATTTCTTGAACCTCTTTGCCATCTCTATCTTTTACAAAGGATCTCTGCTCTAACGTGACACTTCCTACGTCTTCCATGGGCGCTCAGAGCCCGGGAAAAACCTGAATGTCATCATCCCAGCCCCAGGCTGAAACACATTATCGCCTTTCTCAAGTGGCCGATCAAGGGACTGTGGGCTTAGGCGCGTACCCTGGCCGCCCCCGTCTTTGTGATTTTTCCTCTGTTTGCCAAAAAGGAGATTCCCGGTCGGAATATTATCGCTTTTTTACGAGATAAATTGCATAAAAATTGATTTTAAACAGCGGTTGACATGCTTCGAAGTACGGTAATGGAATATTTAGAATTTTTTTGTCACGAATTGCGCCATGCGCACGACCCTGATTTACCATTTCGGATAGTGTCTGGGACGCAAGAACAAAACGCCGCTATTCGGATATAACGATGGATTATTTTGGACCAAACCAACATTTGTTATTGAAGTAGCAGTCCTGGGAGTGCATTCTGACGAAGACAACAAAAGGTAATCAAACTTTTATAATAGTAAATCTGATTTTGGTGAAGGCTAAACTTGCCGGGTGTCTAAATAGCTAGCCCGTGATGGCTGGGCTATGTACTTAGAATATTGCAAAATGTGCTTTCACATTTTCAAAAAGCTATTTTAAAATCAGACATATCGAGTGCATAGAGGAGTTCTGTATCTATAATTCTTAAAATAATTGTTATGCTTTTTGTGAACGTTTATCGTGAGTAATTTAGTAAATTGTTAGCAAATTCCCCGGAAGTTTGCGGGGGGTATGCTAGTTCTGAACGTCACATGTTAATGTAAAAAGCTGTTTTTTGATATATGAACTTGATTGAACAAAACATGCATGTATTGTATAACATAATGTCCTAGGTGTGTCATCTGATGAAGATCATCAAAGGTTAGTGCTGCATTTAGCTGTCTTCTGGGTTTTTGTGACATTATATGCTAGCTTGAAAAATGGGTGTCTGATTATTTCTGGCTTGGTACTCTGCTGACATAATCTAATGTTTTGCTTTCGCTGTAAAGCCTTTTTGAAATCGGACAGTGTGGTTAGATAAAGGAGAGTCTTGTCATTAAAATGCTGTGAAATAGTCATATGTTTGAAAAATTGAAGTTTTTGTATTTTTGAGGAATTTGTAATTCGCGCCACGCCTATCATTGGATATTGGAGCAGGTGTTCCGCTAGCGGAACGTCTAGATGTAAGAGGTTAACTAACATGTTCCTCTCAATTGTAAATGTTTTGCTTGACTTGTTATGACATTATAACAACTTACATCTGGTTCCACTGTAATGTTTTGTCAGCCATCTTTGTTGAAGAACGCCACCAGGCAAGGGTGGCTCACGTCAAAATTTGTCATTGGAACCACTCGATATGATTGGTCATATAAAAACCTTGGGACCCAAATGCATAATGAGTGCTGAAACTCCCCCTTGTGGTGGTCCGGAGCAATGAATCCGTGATGCTGCATTACCTCTAAGTCCCGTGGTGCAAGCTCGCAACTTTTAAAGGAGGAACCACTGAAGAATTACCAGCCTCAGAAATTACAGCCCAAGTAAATGCTTCACAGAGTTCAAGTAGCAGACTTGCTTGGGCCAAGAAACAAGAGCAATGGACATTAGACCGGTGGAAATTTGTCCTTTGGTCTAGAGTTTTTGTGAGACATGGTGTGTGGGTGAACGGATGATCTCCGCATGTGTGGTTCCGACCGTAAAGCATGGAGGAGGAGGTGTTATGGTGTGGGGGTGCATTGCTGGTGACACTGTCAGTGATTTATTTAGAATTCAAGGTACACTTAACCAGCATGGCTATCACAGCATTCTGCAGCGATACGCCATCCCATCTGGTTTGGGCTTAGTGGGACTATAATTTGTTTTTCAACAGGACAATGACCCAACAGGAGAGTGATGGAGTGCTGCATCAGATGACCTGGCCTCCACAATACCCTGACCTCAACCAAATTGAGATGGTTTGGGCTGAGTCGGACCGCAGAGTGAAGGAAAAGCAGCCAACAAGTGCTCAGCATATGTGGGAACTCCTTCAAGACTGTTGGAAAAGCATTCCAGGTGATGCTGGTTGAGAGAATGCCAAGAGTGTGCAAAGCTGTCATCAAAGCAAAGGGTGGCTATTATATAGCTATTATTATGGCTAATATAAAATAGATTTTGATTGGTTTAACACTTTTGTGGTTACTACATGGTTCCATATGTGTTATTTCATAGTTTTGATGTCTTCACTATTATTCTACAATGTAGAAAATAGTAAAAATAAAGAAAAACCCTTGAATGAGTAGGTGTTCTAAAAATATTGAATGTTATCAGATCTTCAACCAAAACTTAAAATGAGATAAAGGGAACCTGAGTTTACAAATATTTTTTTATTTTTTATTAACAAAGTTATGCAACACCCAATTCCCGTGTGAAAAAGTAATTGCCCCCTTACACTCAATAACTGGTTGTGCTACCTTTAGCTGGAATGGCTGCAACCACCACCATGCTTGAAAGTGGGTTTGAGGTTCTTACTGTGGAATGCAGTGTTTGGTTTTCGCCAGGCGTAATGGGACCCATGTCATCCAAAAAGTTGACTCAAGTTTGCCAAAAAGCACCTGGAAGCACTTGGATGATCATCAAGACTCTTGGAAGAATGTTCTATGGGAAGATGATTCAAAAGTATAACTTTTTGGATGACATGGGTCCCATTATGCCTGGCGAAAACCAAACACTGCATTCCACAGTAAGAACCATATACCAATGGTCAAGCATGGTGGTGATATTGTGATGGTTTGGGGATATTTTACTGCCTCAGAGAATTCTACAGGAGAATGTCAGACCATCCATCTGTGAGCTGAAACTGAAGAGCAGCTGGGTCATGCAGCAAGACAATGATTTTAAATACACAATCAAGTCTACATGAAAATGGCTAAAAAGCAACCAATTTTAAGTTTGGAATGGCCTAGTCAAAGTCCAGACTTAATCCCAATTGAGATGTTGTGGCAGGAATTGAAACGAGCAGTTCATGCTTGAAAACCCACAAACGTTGCTGAGTTACAGCAGTTCTGCATGGAAAAGTGGGCCAACATTCCTGCACAGCGACTTGAGAGACTGATCAACAACTACAGGAAGCATTTGGTTGAAGTCATTGCAGCTAAAGGTGGCACAATCAGTTATTGAGTGTAAGGGGGCAAATACTTTTTCACAAATGGACATTGGGTGTTGCATAATTCTGTTTATGAAATAAATGAAATAAATATGTAATTGTTGTGTTATTTGTTAATTCAGGTTCCCTTTATGAATATTCGATTTTGGTGTAAGATCTGATAACATTTTGTATAAAAAATACGCAAAAGTAGAGAAAATTAGAAAGGGGGCAAATACTTTTTCATAATACTGTATATGTGCACACTTCCATGACACTGAGTATTTATCTTTTGATTGTATGGTTATTATTATTGCCACGACTTCTGCCGAAGTCGATGCCTCTCCTTGTTCGGGCGGTGTTCGGCGGTCAATGTCACCGGCCTTCTAGTCATCGCCGATCCATTTTTCATTTTCCATTTGTTTTGTCTCGTTTTTCCACACACCTGGTTCTCATTTTCCCTCATTATGTGTTGTGTATTTAACTCTCTGTTTCCCCCATGTCTTTGTGTGGTATTGTTTATCTTTCTTGATGTATGCGCACGTTAGTCTGGTTGCGCTGGGTTACGTATACCCGTTTTATATTTTGTGTTCATTGTGCCGTGTGCTTTTGGTTCGCCTGAATAAAAGGCTCCGTGTGCTACCAAATACCTGCCCTCCTGCGCCTGACTCCCTTGCAGCCACTTACGCATACCTGACAGAATACCACACCAACTATGGAGTCAGCAGGGGCTGGTACCTATAGTAGCGGAGTCGAGGAGCGTGTCCAGGAGCACACGGCATTGATTCACCATCTTGGCATCGCTATGGACCGCATAGTTCAGATGATGGATCACTGGGAGAGACAAGGAGGTCTTCCAGTACCTCCTCCAGTACAACAGGAGTCCTCACTAACTGTCCCTCCTGTATCCGGTTCCAGTGGGATGCGTCTCGCCCTTCCCGGAGAGTATGATGGAACGGCGGCACGGTGCCAGGGCTTCCTGCTACAGCTGGAGCTCTACCTGAGCACCGTCTATCCAGCTCCCTCGGGAAGGGAAAGAGTGGCCGCCGTGCCTCTCAGGGAAAGCTCTGGAGTGGGCCAACGCCGTATGGGGAGAGGGAGATGTGGCGTTGGATGACTTCACGGACTTCACCCTCCGCTTCCGGGCAGTCTTCGACCACCCTCCCGAAGGTAGAGCGGCGGGTGAACGTTGTTCCACCTAAGGCAGGATACGAGGAGCGCCCAGGAGTTCTCACTGGAACTTTGGACATTGGTCACTGGAGCGGGATGGAACGACAGGGCTCTCATCGACCACTACCGTTGCAGCCTGCGCGAGGATGTCCATTGGGAGTTGGCCTGCAGGGATACCACGCTTACCTTCGACCAGCTGGTGGACATGTCCATTCAGCTGGATGACCTGCTGGTCACCCGTGGACATCCAGAGAGGGCTCTGTCGATTCCTTTTCCCAGCACCACCGCTCCGGTGCCTGGTGCCTATGGAGTTAGGAGGTCCTGTGCAAAGGGAGACTGGAGGAGGGGCTCTCACGTGTACCATTTGTGGCCGCAGAGGTCACACTGCTGGTCAGTGCCGTGTTGGTTCCTCTAGGGTTCGAGGCAGCAGGCAGGGCACTTTGGCGTCACCCCAGGTGAGAAGGCACCATTCTCACCCAGAGCCCTCTGTTGCACACGTTTTTGTTTGTCACTTTTCCTGAGTTTTACCCGCATTCCCAGCATAAGCCGCTCGTCGATTCAGGCGCGGCTGGGAATTTGATTGACAGATCATTTGTACATAGTTTAGGGATCCCCATCATTCCCGTGGATGTACCTTTCCCTGTTCACGCCTTAGATAGTCGACCATTAGGATCAGGGTTGATTAGGGAGGTCACTGCTCCTTTGGACATGGTGACGCAGGGGGGTCATCCGGAGAGAATTAATCTCTTCATTATTGATTCTCCTGCGTTTCCCGTGGTGCTGGGCCTACCCTGGTTAGTCTGTCACAACCCCACTGTTTCTTGGCCACAGAGGGCTCTCACGGGGTGGTCGCGAGAGTGCTCAGGTAAGTGTTTAGGGGTTTCCGTTGGTGCTACTACGGTGGAGAGACCAGACCAGGTTTCCACCGTGCGCATTCCCCCTGAATATGCCGGTTTGGCTCTCGCCTTCTGTAAAAAGAAGACGACTCAATTACCACCTCATCGACGGGGCGATTGTGCGATAGATCTCCTGGTAGGCGCTGCACTTCCCAGGAGTCACGTGTATCACCTCTCACAGGCGGAGACGGAGGCTATGGAAACATATGTCTCCGAATCCCTGAGTTTCTTTTTTGTGAAGAAGAAGGATGGAGGTTTAAGCCCGTGCATTGACTATAGAGGTCTCAATCAAATCACAGTGAGGTACAGTTACCCGCTACCTCTTATCGCAATTGAGTCAATGCATGGGGCGCGCTTCTTCACGAAACTGGATCTCAGGAGTGCGTATAAGCTGGTGCGTATTCGGGAGGGAGACGAGTGGAAGACAGAGTTTAGTACCACCACAGGGAATTATGAGTACCTCGTCATGCCGTATGGGTTGATGAATGCTCCACCAGTCTTCCAATCCTTTGTAGATGAGATTTTCAGGGACCTGCACGGGCAGGGTGTAGTGGTGTATATCGATGACATTCTCATATACTCCGCTACACGCGCCGAGCATGTGTCCTTAGTGCGCAGGGTAATTGGACGACTGTTGGAGCATGACTTGTACGTCAAGGCTGAGAAATGCCTGTTCTTTCAGCAGACCGTCTCCTTCCTAGGGTACCGCATTTCCACATCAGGGGTGGAGATGGAGAGTGACCGGATTGCAGCCGTGCGTAATTGGCCGACTCCCACCACAGTAAAGGAGGTGCAGCGATTTTTAGGGTTTGCCCATTACTACCAGAGATTTATCCGGGGTTTTGGCCAGGTAGCTGCTCCCATTACCTCACTGCTGAAGGGGGGTCCTGTACGGTTGCAGTGGTCGGCTGAGGCGGACAGGGCTTTTGAGAAGCTAAGAGCTCTGTTTACTTTGGCTCCCATGCTGGCTCATCCGGATCCCTCTTTGGCATTCATAGCTGAGGTGGACGCGTCCGAGGCTGGGATAGGAGCTGTGCTCTCTCAGCGTTCGGGTTCGCCACCGAAGCTCCGCCCCGTGCCTTCTTCTCGAGGAAGTTCAGCCCGGCGGAGCGAAAATATGACGTGGGGGACCAGGAGTTGTTGGCTGTTGTCAAGGCTTTGAAAGGGTGGAGACATTGGCTTGAGGGGGCTAAACACCCTTTTCTCATCTGGACTGACCACCGTAATCTGGAGTACATCCGGGCGGCGAGGTGACTGAACCGTCGCCAGGCAAGGTGGGCCATGTTTTTCACTCGTTTTGTTTTCACCCTTTCTTACAGACCAGGTTCACATAACGTGAAGGCAGACGCACTGTCCCGGCTGTATGACACAGAGGAGCGGCCCATGGATCCCACTCCCATACTCCCGGCCTCCTGCCTGGTGGCGCCGGTGGTGTGGGAGCGGGACTCGGACATTGAGCGGGTGTTGCGTTCAGAGGCCGTTCCCCTCCAGTGTCCCACTGGGCATCTGTACGTTCCGTCTGCTGTCTGTGACCAGCTGATCTATTGGGCCCCCACGTCACCCTCCTCTGGTCATCCAGGCATCGGTCGGACGGTACGCTGTCTGAGCGGGAAGTACTGGTGGCCCACCTTGGCTAAGGACATGAGGGATTATGTTTCCTCCTGCTCGGTGTGCGCCCAGTGTAAGGCGCCCAGTGTAAGGCTCCTAGACACCTGCCAAGGGGTAAGTTACAACCCTTACCCGTTCCACAATGGCCATGGTCACACCTGTCGGTGGATTTCCTAACTGATCTTCCTCCTTCACAGGGTGACACCACGATCCTGGTCGTTGTGGATCGTTTTTCTAAGTCCTGCCATCTCCTCCCTCGGCCCGGTCTCCCTACGGCCCTACAGACTGCGAAGGCCTTGTTTACACACATCTTCCGGCACTACGGGGTGCCTGAGGATATAGTGTCTGATCGAGGTCCCCAGTTCACCTCAAGGGTCTGGAAGGCGTTCATGGAACGTCTGGGGGTCTCGGTCAGCCTTACCTCAGGTTTTCCTCCCGAGAGTAATGGGCAGGTGGAGAGAGTAAACCAGGATGTGGGTAGGTTTCTGAGGTCCTATTGCCAGGACCGGCCGAGGAAGTGGGCAGCGTTCGTGCCCTGAGCCGAGATGGCCCAGAACTTGCTCCGCCACTCATCCACTAACCTCACCCCCTTCCAGTGTGTATTGGGGTATCAGCCGGTTCTGGCTCCTTGGCATCAGAGTCAGACCGAAGCTCCTGCGGTGGACGATTGGTTCCAACGCGTGGAGGAGACATGGGACGCCGCTCATGTCCACCTTCAGCACGCCGTGCTGCGCCAGAAAGTGGGCGCAGACCGTCACCGCAGTGAGGCCCCGGTGTTCACACCGGGGGACCGGGTCTGGCTCTCGACCCAAAACCTGCCCCTCCACCTGCCCTGCCGGAAACTGGGTCCGCGGTTTGTGGGGCCATTTAAAGTCCTGTGGAGAGTGAACGAGGTATGTTATAAGTTACAGCTTCCCCCCGATTACCGCATTAACCCCTCGTTCCATGTGTCTCTCCTCAGGCCGGTGGTGGCTGGTCTACTCCAGGAGACTGAGGTGCGGGAGGTTCCTCCGCCCCCTCTGGACATCGAGGGGGCCCCGGCGTACTCCGTTCATTCCATACTGGATTCAAGACGTTGGGCGAGGGGCCTTCAGTACCTCACGGACTGGGAGGTGTATGGTCCGGAGGAGAGATGCTGGGTTCCGGTGGAGGACGTGTTAGATCCTTCTCTGCTGCAAGAGTTCCACCGTCTCCATCCGGATCGCCCCGCGCCTCGTCCTCCGGGTCGTCCCCGAGGCCGGTGTCAACGCACTGCTGGAGCCGTGCGTCAGGGGGGTACTGTCACGACTTCTGCCGAAGTCGATACCTCTCCTTGTTCGGGCGGTCCATTTTTCATTTTCCATTTGTTTTGTCTCGTTTTTCCACACACCTGGTTCTCATTGTCCCTCATTATGTGTTGTGTATTTAACTCTCCAGTTTCCCCCATGTCTTTGTGTGGTATTGTTTATCTGTGTTTATCTGTGTATACCCGTTTTGCATTTCGTGTTCATTGTGCCGTGTGCTTTTGGTTCGCCTGAATAAAAGGCTCCGTGTGCTACCAAATACCTGCCCTCCTGCGCCTGACTCACTTACGCATACCTGACAATTATTTTAATAGTTGCTAATAAGAGGAAACCGACCATATGATACATTACTTGCTTGTTTGCTAACATTTGTTCAACCGTTTTATAGTGTCAGATTGTCAGGTCAATTTAAGTCAAATTTAGTGGAGAAGGACAGGTGGACACCACACTGCAAAATGCACATTGTTCTAAGTCTTGATCTTGAAGTGTTGAGAATGAAGATGGACAACAGACGACAGAGTTTACAAGCTTTTTTACCAGATTTTTAAGTTGACCAGCTTTTTAATCACAGTTAATATGCCTTTAAATGTGCAGTACAGGTCAGGGACTTCAGCAAGTTTACAAATATAAATAATGGAAAGAAAGTGTTTTTCCTTTGGCTTGCACAAAGCCAAACTTCCTCAGCTTTCTATTGTTCTCATAGCCCCTTTTTTTCTGTTTCCCAGGTTTTTGTTTTGGGGCGTATAGTTCTTCCCCACCATGCTGAGCACAATATCTGAGCAAATCCGATCACAGCTTTGTATAGTAGGACAACACGGGGGGCTGACATATCGAGATTACATTCAGTGATGCTGAAGCTAAACCCCCAGACCACTAACGCCCTGCTGCAGTACACACAGCAAATACACTGATTTATTTAACTACTGGAGGGTTAAATATAATACTTTCACAGAGCTTATATGAGTCCCACTTAAATTAACACTTTTCAGAGTATTGAAAAAATATTCCCACTGTCTTCATTGTAAGAAGTATACCTCTGGCTGACCAGCATTCTAACGAAAGATGTAAACATCCAGAAACAAAGAGGATAGAATGTCCTGCGTGAAGAGAGGGTAATAAGATTAGACTCTTTTATACAAAGTCCTTACAGCTTACCATGTAATTAAATCCTCAGTCTAGCACAAAATGTTGGCCAAAAGCATCAATTTGCTCGGCCAACATCCTCTCCTCATGAGCGGGCTGCGTGCCAACAAACTATCCACAGCACCACTACACACCTCCTCCAGACAGAGAGATGGAGAAAAGGAGGAGTAGAAGACAGAGGAATGATAATAGAGGTATGGAGCGACTGTAGGACAGAGGCGAAGGCATAGAAAGAAATCCCACTGTCAGCTCTTGTGGGTTGTTACTCTTTGCCCCCCGAGTTGCCATGGTGACAGGATGCCCAGCAACGGCCATCAGTATCTCTGATTGAGGCAAAGATTGAGACTGAAGAGGAGAGTGGCAGAGAAATAAAACAGTAAGAATTGACTGGATGAACACAGAAATATGACAACAGAAAAACGAATCAGCGATGGAGGGAGGGAGTGTGTGAGGGAGAGATAAATTCTTTAGAGGGAGAGAATGAAAAACATTTAGAGAAAAAAAGATGTAGAAAAATATTCATTGGGGCAGGGATATTAGCTTTGCCTGATGACTCATCCTGAATTGAATTACGCTGCTCTATCAATCACGCCATACATCAGTCTGAATCTGCTGTCCTAGAAGTCGTTTGAGCTGATGTCAAAATGATGTGATTCATGATTCCTGCAGGCCGGCTCGGGCCCAACCCATCGGTTTCTGGAACCAATCAAAATGGTTTGAATGTGTTGGCATTCGAGAAGTCACCGGGGAGGAAACAAATCCAGACTTATCGTGGAGAAGAAACGTTAGTGGGCGTGGCTTTTGGCCAGATCGATGCGGATGGGAAGACGGGCACATTTTTGCGTGTCTCCTCAGAGGATATTGTGAGGGATTGGCTTTTCCAGTGCCAGTCCTGCTATGGCACTGGCATGCACTAGTGTTGAATGCTGGAAAGCCAGTTATCGAGATTTACCGAGATTTACCGCCCAAAACCACTCCCATTTCCTAGGATAAATAACTGCGAGAAACCGGTAAATTATAATAAATGATTTATATCAACAGCATGACATGAAATGGAACTGTCAAATTATTTGCGACTTCTAAATATTGCTTCTCTACGGCATTCTCTCTGCTCTCTGCATGATCAATCATCAACGCTCACGGTGGGGACAGACAGCCCATCTCAGTACGGAGCGCAGTTCACAATGCATGCAGACCTATCATCTCATCACGGTACCTTTTTTTCTTGTGACAGGTAGGCTTACATTTGCTGCAGCGTAGCCTATGGACCGAATGCACGTCTAATTTACACATCTCCGTCTGGCTTTCGGGGGTCACCTTCAGTTTTGATTGTGAAGATTTTTTTTTTTATTGCAGCTGCAGACTTTTGAAACAGCCTATCCCTCGAATATCATTGCATTAAATCGGAGCATAGGCGAGCAGTCTTTCTCTCACTCTCTCTCATCAATTCCATTCAGATTGCATCCAAAAAAGATAATCCTGTTCAAGATAGACATACAGTACAAGTCAAAGGTTTGGACACGCCTACTCATTCAAGGGTTTTTCTTTGTCAATGAGTAGGTGTGTCCAAAGTCTTGTTTTCTGAATGTTAAATACAGCAGCCAATAGAACTCACAGGGAGTTTGAAACAAGAGCGAACGAGCGATGCCGGTAGGCTACAGCAGTTATTTATTAAGTCCCCTAACCATTTCAATCTTCGTGAAGAGAATTGAATGCCATCTGCATCTAATTCTAGTCCTATATTATTCAAGGGTGTCATTGGAATGATGAAGATAAGGACAATGGAACTTGTCTCATTTAACTGTTGAAAGCGAGGAAGGAATGAGGCAACAATAGAGAGAAAGAGGAGGTAGGCTAATAACATTAGGGGAAATATTATGAAAAGTATATATGCGTCAGCCTACTAATTCGCTAGCCTACGCTTCTAACTTTGCAGGCCGCATGTGCTGCACCAGAATCGCATGTTCTCTCAGCTTTATCATGGTTTGAACGAGGTGCGTAATTCCAGTCCATTTAGTACAGTATAATACAATACGGTACAGTAATACAATTCACATTCAAAAAAGATCAGACTACTGGAGCTTGTTTCATTTATTTACCCAAGAGAGCATATAGCTAGCTACATCTATGGGATTGTACGTTTTTCTGTAGTGCGTAATGTGCAGTAGCCTATATTGTATATCATATATGTATTGGAAAAGGACACAATCATTTAGAATTTTTTTGGGCATGGGCTCATAAAATGTCTTTAATGTACAGTAGGGCTCATGAAATGATTTTTATGTACAGCTCATCAGGCTCAGGTAGCACTGAATTTTCAATCAAAACTCTAATAAAATCCAGACATAGACTATATACTTTATATGCTTTTGAATTACACTTCCGGTTTTGGTGGGAAATACCGGGCTACCCGGGAGAAAAGGGATTTTTTTCAGGATTAAACATTTGTAAAATAACAGCAAATATTCAAACCGAGCATGCACCCTTAGCCAGTGCTCAATTGCTCTCTCTCTTGGTCTCCGTCCGTCTCTTTGTCTTTCTCTCTTTCTCTGTCTCTCCATTTCCCTTTAGTCACTGTCTCCTTCACTGCAGCCACGTATCCAATATCTATGTTTTAATTACAACACGGCCATTTGCTGCAAGGTGCCTTTCACCTGTGTTTCTGCCACCTTAAGATCTAATCACAGCTCTTTAGAATGGATAGCAGGAGTCTTGTCCTATCACCCAAAGTATTAACTTCATGTCGGCGTCGGAAGAACTCTGCCAAGCTACAGAGTGTTCTATTTTGTTGCTTTAATTGCTAACTTCTCTGTTCACTTCAGGTATGGTTATATTAGTGGAAACAGACATCATTGAAAGGTCATATTGACAGTTTACTGCGAAGAATAGTAATATCTGATATGAACGTCCAATTAAATCTTATTATATTATGCATGTCAGACTAGCTCTTCACAACTGAGTGGATATAGCTCAATGGTAGAGCACATGCTTTGCATGTATGAGTCCCCGGGTTCAATCCCTGGCTCTCCACGGAACTGCCAATCTCAGCTGGTGTTTTTACGGGGCAACAGGTAGCCTAGCAGTTAGGGTGTTGGGTCAGTAACTGAAAGGTTGCTAGTTCTGACTTGACACAATGAAAAATCTATCAATGTGCCCTTAAGCAAGGCATTTAACCCTAATTGCTCCAGGGTTGCCGTTGATAGTGGCAGACCCTGACCGTGTCCCCACTCTCGGAGGGTCTCAGAGAGAGTTGGGATATGGAAGAAAAAAAAAACACATTTCCAATTCACACATTATTAATACAGACATGTACATTTGTGAAATAGGACAAATATAAGCACCCAGCAAAGAATGATCTTATTTATAAATACACAACATATAACTTAATGAGTGATAGATGCCTTCAATAGAAAGCATAAATAGTTCAAAAAGAGTTCATCATTCCATGATTGAAAAATAGGTTATTTTATCAACAAAGAAAGTCGTTGCTACCAACAGCTGTCTGTAAATTGTCAAAACGGGAAAAATACATATTATAATAAACTTTAGTCACTTCTATTTTCTTTAATCTACAACAATATTAATTAGTGCTTGTGATGTTAAGGATTGTATTTGTTATAAAGATCAACCATTTAAACCTATTAGGGATGTAGTCTTTGGTAGTCTTTCTGATCTTACAAAAACAAATGAAGTCAGATGAATGTACTTCTCCATTATTAATGAATGATCACAGAACAGAACATAATTTACATCTCACGCCTGTCACTTGAAGTAAAATGATTTGACTGACTAGACCTTTTTCTTAAAAAGCTAATTGCATTGGTTTTAATATCTCCATATTTCCCATCTCTAGCATTGGTTTTAATTTCTCAATATTTCCAATCTCTGCTGCTACTCTTCGGTACTCTAGTGGTTTAAGTGCTAAGCCCAACGGCACTCCACAATCTCCTCTAATTGTATTTGCACACCATTCTACTCTCCAAATATGGAGTTACAGATATTCCATGATTTATTCATGCTAGTAGGCCTACAGTACGTATATCAGAACTATGTGTATGATGTTGAAAGCTACCATTCATTCAGTCCAACACTCATTCACCGGTAAGTGATTCAGCCTGTAACTCGTTCAATTCTTTTCAATATCAACCTTGACCCTGAACTTTATCTTGCCATCGACATATAGATATTTTCAAAAATGTGTCATCAGCTACTGCTGAGATGTCTCAGAACATCGGGAAAGAGCACACTGTAAAGCATTATGACAGACAGACTCACCCTTTCCAAAATGATGTGGGACATTGTCGCGTTAGCGTCCACAATGATGGTGGCAGTCTTGTCATCGCGAATCTCCTTGAGAAGGGGTGTGGGATCCTGGCTGTCATCCAGCATGCGAACCGATAGGGTCTCCTTGGAGATGAGGAACTGGCGTAGCAGTCTCTCCAGATTTAATAAGCCTGTGGGGACAGGGACGCAGACAGAGATGTTATTATGAGCAGGTAGACAATGAATCTCCAAAGGTTAACTGTGATGAATTTCTGAGTATTAAAGTCACATTTCTGGAAACTTGCGCTGACAGTGAAAAACGACAAAAACGTTTCAATTGAATAAGTTAAAAAAAATACAAAGACGTCATTTTGTGTGAGAAACACCGTATTCATAAAAAGAACAGCGAATCGATATTTTCGACCCGTCCCTGAAAAGAGAACGTTATTTTTATGCCTTGTTTGTCAATAACACGGTCATTAAAATCCTTCCCACCGAAAATAATTGAACTGATGACCTGTAATTACAGCTAATTGTAAAGTCATTAATTGCTAGGTGATATTTTTAAACACCATCTCCAGCATTTAGTTCCCAGAACCGCTTCAATGAGATTGGATACGGGTTAATTAGAAGTGAGGTAATGAATATGTTTCCAGTGGCACTTTACTGAACTTCTAATACAACAGAGACCAAGCCTTATTCGTGGTAGAAAAAGCCATTTTGATAGAGTTCATTTGCTGTGTTTTTTCCCCCCCTCCCTTCGAGGTGACGTTATATACATGCATAGGTGTCAGAACATACAGTACATTGCAATACAACTTAATCCAGCATTGATCATAGTAGAGCCTATTTACATATAACTATTGTTTTCTTCCTTTGGTTACATGCAGTAGCAGCAGCAACTGTTCCTAAGGCACTGCGTGTTCCAACTCATCGAATCCTAATGCCTTTAATGGTTTGTTTCTCCTAGAAACGCACATCATCAGCGATGATGCCTGTCTGCTCCGAGACTGTCAGCTCCGTTACCTGTTGAGTTACACAGCGTATCTGTGATGAGCCTTCGAAACCTTCTCAATCTTCATTCCCTGCTTGCAATTTCACATTTAGTACATTTAGTTGCCCCTCCTGTCATTCCCTTGCATTCAACCAGTGGGGAATAAATTTCCATTTGGTGTCTAGGCGGTGCATGATTCAAAGCGACACAAATAAAAATGGAGTATGTACGTGGTGTCTTCATTTCACAATCTCTTTTGAGCAGCCTTGTCGCTTCAACGTTTCAGGCTTTTGAACCCATGCTAATGAAAAATAACATCATTATTCTCAAACGGAGAGGCACTGTTTCTCGGTTGGCCGTGGAAAAAAGGGAGACCGTTAAAGGTTAGAGACGTGTGAAGTCTGTTTTCTTTGTGGAGGCTGTGCTGCTGCTGCCCTGCAGTAGTTGGTTTGTGATTCTACAATGTTGTAGGTACCTCATTGGCATGGGCCACACATACTGTAGCACTGCCTGACGCTGCCTCTCAGGCAGACAGATAAAGGTAAGGCCTGCCACTCAGTCTGGGCAGCCAGTCACTTCCCCCCTTTTCACAGGCCGTCACATTTCACTGGGCTCTCACAAAGCCCCGACTCTCATTTACCTTCCTGCACACTGTGCCTCTATGCAAATACACTGCTCAGCCAGGACCAATGACAGGTCTGTGCTGTGTTGCCAGTGTCAACACAGCACTCAACTGGCTGCACACCAGTCTGTTGGACTGGGCTGCTGGACTCCTGCTGTCCGGGAACCCTGTACTCTACAACCGAATGGGTGCAGTTTGCAGAATTTCATGGCATTTCACAGTAAAAGATGGATCTACTTTTTAAACAGGCCCGAACCCAAATGACCATGATTAATCAGGTGATTTAAGCGATTGACAGGCGGATGGAAGAGAGTTAAATTACTTCAATGTAGTTTTCCCTCCAGACCAGCAGCATTTGTTAACTGGAGTGCTTGGGATAGGACAGGTGCTAACGTCTAGGCATTGGTAGCGTGTCAGTACATGAACTTACCCGAACCTGAATATAACCACACAGATCAAAATGTCGATAGTCTATCACTCTCTCTTATATAAACAGTTCAGCGTGTCACTAGAGCTCTTTAATGGGCAAGGGTGGGGAATTTGGGACGTTGTGGGTCTGAGTGATCCTTTCTCATTTTTCCCTGTTGAAAGAAAACTTTCTTCCATTTTTCATCCTGGTAGACGAGCAAACAGCGGACCAGGGCTCTCCTCTGCTTTGTTCTCATTAGACCCCCCCAGGGAAAGCTGATGGAGAAAGCTCACTCTCATCCCTCTGTTTAGAGCCTTAGGTGGAGCCATATTTTCTCCACAGTTTCCTCACTTACTGATGTCTTTCAGTAGGGAGGAAGTGCAACAGAACTGACACCACAGCAACTATTCATTCTGATGGGGAGAATTAAGGTGGGCTGACGTCTGCTGTTACTGGAGCTGTAAATATATCATAATCCGTATTGGAACTTTCTCTAAATGCCATCACGGCGGGAGGATTGCTCAGCTTGATCCCCAGACAACAAACAACAACAAGTCATTTCCGGTAAACAGCTAAATCACTTCATCACCCCAGTTAACCGGTCCGTCTTCCCACAGAGTTTATTCATCCAGCTCTCTCCGGAGACAGAGAGACATTATTTTACTTGATCAACTTTAATTACAGATTACTCATGACATTTTCCGAGCAGAGAGTCGAATCGTTGAGCAAGCATATCCTATAATTGTTCCTCTCCAAGACACAAACATCTACCTTGACAGTTGGAGAAAGCCCAGAACTTTGGCGTGTGTGTGCCTTTAAAACATTTGGTCTAACCTCTCTCAATAAGAAACATAGGGAGTTGGTTGCTATGGTGCATGTCATCCGAGAAGTCATTTCAGTTTTACATTCAAAGGGTACTATTTGCCTTGCTTCTAGCTCATTCATTTCGGACGATAAAATGCTACATTAGGTGATAGCGGATTCATAACATAAGATGTTGTGTTGACCAGGATGCCCCCCACCCCCCTGTCCCCGCTGGTCTTGTCTGAGCCAGTCCCCCAGAAATAAAGTGTGGGTGATCTGTCCCCTCCCACCTGTCTGCTGCCCGCCAGCTGACCTCCCATGCACAAATCTCCCTGTTAACAAAGTGCTCCCCTCTCCCACACAGTCCTTCTCCACCCCTGTGGCTAGGTTCTCTATGTTCTACTGTACAACTCCATGAGTGCGGTGACTGCACACACAACTGCACGGCCATCGACAGCGGTAGGCAGGTTAGCCAGATTAATGGGTGTCCTTCTTTGCGTTAGCTCCACACTCTCTCTCTCGCTCTCTCTCTCTCTCTCTCTCTCCCTCTCTCTCTCTCTCTCTCTCAGCCAGGAAGCCAGGGGCAGGCTGGGAAATATTCATGACTCGGCCACGCTCTATTAGGCTGTCACCGGCCCGCTGTGATTAATGAGGCCAGTGCCGACCGTCACGGGGCCTCTGCCAGCCAGCTAACGCTACCGCGGCTACTGCTACTGCTGTTACAGCACATTGCCGAGCCCAAGCCGTCATTGGTATTTTACAGTGGCGCTGCGGAAGGGGTCACATAGCAGGGCAATCACTACAACCCGTGTCATTTCCAGACAACCTCTCCCTCTGCCCCTATGTGCAATTGCAGTAGTATGTTTAGATCCCCTCCCTCAGCTAAAGTGACTGGCATCCTCCTTGCTGTCCAGGAAGGGAAGGGCCATGCTCCCCCTCAGCAGCCTTATCAATTCCCCCTTAGCCCACACTGACACAGGCAGGATCTCATACAGAGCCATATAAAAAGGACATTTTAAAGTTTGAGGTTCCTCTCTCACACAGCTTGTTGATGGTGAGATCGCGGCCCTTCATGGATATGTCAATATTCCCCAGCGTTTCATAACTCTTGCAAAGCACGGAACTGTCATGTGTCTGTGGGCTGATTACCAACATCGTTTGATGAGCTCTCCGTTAAACGGCAGATTGACAGCAACAGGCATAAACACCAAGTGGAAAATAACAACTAGCTAGTTTTGACACCGGCAGTCATTGTCAAGAATCAAAGTCCAGGCAGTTCTGAGTCACTAACTCTTCAGCTGTTGGAGGGCTTCTTTTTTTCCCCTCCCTCTTTTCTTTCTTGTTATCTCTGTTTCTCGGGTAACACCTCAGTCAAACTGGCTTGGTTGAGCATAAACGTCAACCATTATTTTCTGAAGTTGGTTGGGAGAGTTGTGTGAGGGGTGGGGGTGATGGTGAGGAGAGGGTGGGCGGGGGGGGGGGGGGGGGGGGGGGGGGGGCTCGTGCCAGCTGAGAACACCTCGGTTCTAATCGAGAGCTGAAATCCAGTCCGCCACACTTCAAAGCCCTAAGCTGATTAAGGGGAAAGTTGGCCTGTAGCAGATGGGGTCAATGTGACTTTGTACGGGTACTTGTAATTACTGATTTCTGTACGGGGAATGGTGGAAACAGACTGGGATTTAATCTTCCATTCTTTCATACTTTTTTTGTTGTTGCTTTGTCTTTGACGTCTTTGAGTCTGGCGGTTTGATCATGGATCCATACTGGGTATTTTCATGTATTTCTCTTTTTAAGGTCAGACATGACATTGTCGTCTCAGGGTGGGAGGTGTTGGATGATAAGTGTATGCGACATCACACAAGAATGTCACACTGGAATAAAAGAGGAAGATGCATTAATGGACTACGTGAAAAGCAAAGTCATTTGCCTGCGATTTACTAGATGATGATGCATTTTGGGGAGGAAGAATTATGCAAGAGTAAATGCATTTGGGTTATAGATAGGCTTGTGTGTGGGTGTATCAACTGCAGGGTGATTCTGCATCTATTTGAATGCACTGTATCCCAAAACCACAGTGTGTGTGTGTGTGTGTGTGTGTGTGTGTGGTGTGTGTGTGTGTGTGTGTGTGGTGTGTGTGTGTGTGTGTGTGTGTGTGTGTGGGGGGGGGGGGGGGGGGGGATTTTTATTTATTTTACCTTTATTTAACCAGGTAGGCTAGTTGAGAACAAGTTCTCATTTGCAACTGCGACCTGGCCAAGATAAAGCATAGCAATTTGACACATACAACAACACAGAGTTACACATGGAATAAACAAAACATACAGTCAATAATACAGTAGAAAGAAAAAGACAAAAAATAGTCTATATACAGTTAGTGCAAATGAGGTAAGATAAGGGAGTGAAGGCAATAAATAGGACATGGTGGCGAAGTAATTACAATATAGCAATTAAACACTGGAATGGTAGATGTGCAGAAGATGAATGTGCAAGTATAGATACTGGGGTGCAAAGGAGCAAGATAAACAAATAAATACAGTATGGGAATGAGGTAGATAGATGGGCTATTTACAGATGGGCTATGTACAGGTGCAGTGATCTGTGAGCTGCTCTGACAGCTGGTGCTTAAAGCTAGTGAGGGAGATATGAGTCTCAAGCTTCAGTGATTTTTGGAGTTCGTTCCAGTCATTGGCAGCAGAGAACTGGAAGGAAAGGCGACCAAAGGAAGAATTGGCTTTGGGGGTGACCAGTGAGATATACCTGCTGGAGCGCGTGCTACGAGTGGGTGCTGCTATGGTGACCAGTGAGCTGAAATAAGGCGGGGCTTTACCTAGCAGAGACTTGTAGATAACCTGTAGCCAGTGGGTTTGGCGACGAGTATGAAGCGAGGGCCAACCAACGAGAGCGTACAGGTCGCAGTGATGGGTAGTGTATGGGGCTTTGGTGACAAAACGGATGGCACTGTGATAGACTGCATCCAATTTGTTGAGTAGAGTGTTGGAGGCTATTTGATAGATGACATCGCCGAAGTCGAGGATGGGTAGGATGGTCAGTTTTACGAGGGTATGTTTGGCAGCATGAGTGAAGGATGCTTTGTTGCGATATAGGAAGCCGATTCTAGATTTCATTTTGGATTGGAGATGCTTAATGTGAGTCTGGAAGGAGAGTTTACAGTCTAACCAGACACCTAGGTATTTGTAGTCGTCCACGTATTCTAAGTCAGTGCCGTCCAGAGTAGTGATGCTGGACGGATGGGCAGGTGCGGGCAGTGATCGATTGAATAGCATGCATTTAGTTTTACTTGCATTTAAGAGCAGTTGGAGGCCACGGAAGGAGAGTGGCATTGAAGCTCGTCTGGAGGTTAGTTAACACAGTGTCCAAAGAGGGGCCAGAAGTATACAGAATGGTGTTGTCTGTGTAGAGGTGGATCAGAAAATCACCAGCAACAAGAGCGACATCATTGATGTATACAGAGAAGAAAGTCGGCCCGAGAATTGAACCCTGTGGCACCCCCATAGAGACTGCCAGAGGTCCCGACAACAGGCCCTCCGATTTGACACATTGAACTCTATCAGAGAAATAGTTGGTGAAACCGGCGAGGCAATCATTTGAGAAACCAAGGCTGTCGAGTCTGCTAATAAGAATGTGGTGATTGACAGAGTCAAAAGCCTTGGCCAGATCGATGAATACAGCTGCACAGTAATGCATCTTATCGATGGCGGTTATGATGATGTTTAGGACCTTGAGCGTGGCTGAGGTGCACCCATGACCAGCTCTGAAACCAGATTGCATAGCGGAGAAGGTACGGTGGGATTCGAAATGGACGGTAATCTGTTTGTTAACTTGGCTTTCGAAGACCTTAGAAAGACAGGGTAGGATAGATATAGGTCTGTAGCAGTTTGGGTCTAGAGTGTCACCCCCTTTGAAGAGGGGGATGACCGCGGCAGCTTTCCAATCTTTGGGAATCTCAGACGATACGAAAGAGAGGTTTAACAGGTTAGTAATAGGAGTTGCAACAATTTCGGCAGGTCATTTTAAAAAGAGAGGGTCCAGATTGTCTAGCCCAGCTGATTTGTAGGGGTCCAGATTTTGCAGCTCTTTCAGAACATCAGCTATCTGGATTTGGGTGGAGGAGAAATGGTGGGGGCTTTGGCGGGTTGCTGTGGAGGGTGCCGGGCAGTTGACCGGGGTAGGGGTAGCCAGGTTGAATGCATGGCCAGCCGTAGAGAAATGCTTATTGAAATTCTCAATTATAGTGGATTTATGTGTGTGTGTGCGCATGGAATGGAATGTGTGTATATGGTACAAATGGCAACAAAGAGTTAGTGGTGCGTGACCCACTCACAGTCGGCCTGGGCACAGATGAGGCAGGCTGTGGTGCTGTTGAAAAAGGTGAGCAGGCCAGCCACGGCCAGGCTGATGTCTGTGTTGGTGGGGCGCAGGTCCAGGGTGGTGAAGCGGGGGAACTGAACCTTCAGAATGTCCTCGGGGGCCACTTTCACATAGGGAACCTACAGAGAGAGAGAGAGAGAGAGAGAGAGAGAGAGAGAGAGAGAGAGAGAGAGAGAGATAAGGTTCAGGATGAATGAATAAAGTAACAAAGACAGTTTCTGATGGACCGTTAGCTCTTGTTGTATGAGAATATTGTGTCAACAAAACAGCACGATCCTGACAAAACCAAAGCATTGCTAGAGGAGATGTTTGTAGCACCGCTCGTTGAGCAGTTCCAAGTGCAATACTTTGGCGAAGGAGTGTGCAGAGTACAAAATTACAATTGTTCATTATATTCTCATTAGGCTAATTAGAAGCATCTAATATCTGAAACTAAAACAAAGTCATTTGAATAATTCAAGAACTCCCTCACAGACGCCTACTAAATTAACTATAACTCCTGGGCTTGATTAAATAAAGAACAGTTTATACACTGAGTGTACAAAACATAAAAAAACCTTTCTAATGTTAAGTTGCAACTCAGCTTTTGCCCTCAAAACAGCCTCAATTCATCGGGGCATTGACTCTACAAGGTGTTGAAAGCGTTCCACAAGAATGCTGGCCCCTTTTGACGCCAATGCTTCCCGCAGCTGTATCCAGTTGGCTGGACGTTCTTTCGGTGGTGGACCATTCTTGATACACACGGGAAACTGCTGTGCGTGAAAAATCCAGCAGCGTTGCAAATCTAGTTTTTTATTTAATTATTATATATTTTCTTACTTTTTACCCCTTTTTCTCTCCAATTTCATGATATACAATTGGTAGTTACAGTCTTGTCCAATCGCTGCAACTCATGTACGGCCTCGGGAGACGCGAAGGTCGAGAGCCATGCATCCTCCGAAACATGACCCAGCCAAGCCGCATTGCTTCTTGACACACTGCTCTCTTAACCCGGAAGCCAGCCACACCAATGTGTCTGAGGAAACACTGTACAACTGGCGACCGAAGTCAGTGTGCATGCGCCCAGCCCACCACGAGTCGCTAGAGCACGATGGGACAAGGACATCCCGGCCGGCCAAACCCTCCCCTAACCCGGACGACGCTGGCCAATTGTATGCCGCCTCATTGGTCTCCCGGTCTCGGCCGGCTGCGACACAGCCTGGGATCAAACCTGGGTCTGTAGTGACGCCTCTAGCACTGCGATGCAGTGATGAGGCTAAATGAGTCCCAAGCATTAAGTTAAAAACACAAAACTCGGATAAGAATCTATAAGAGACCAAAAATCACAAACACTTCCTGTAACGTTCAGGGATGTTCAGTATTGATTGGGCGTCTGTTTTCACAGCTGGGGTTTGATGTGCTAAATAAATCGCAGCCGTTCGTTCAGTGCCTCTGCTGTGGATCCAGTCATAACAAGTCCTCAGTTTCTCTAAGAGGATAAACACAAATGTGCAGAGAGTCTATGAAGATGTCCAACCCCCCTCGCTCCCAACTTCCAAAGTTATGACTAACATAACTTACACCTGTGACGCACAAGTGCATCTCCTCCCCCCTCTACCTCTCCTCGCTCCTGTCTTCCAGAAGAAATTGAATCCATCTCTCTTTTAATTCACTATCCACTGAGGTGTGGATGGATGGACCCAGACTGATGGGCAGCAGGCTGTGGGGCCTCTGGGAACGCAATACACCAGGTGGGCAGCAGCTAGTGCAGTGGGGCTTGAAGGGGTACCTGGAAGGATGCAGTTTGGGCCATGAGATAATACAATGTTTATTTAAACTTTATTTAACTAGGCAAGTCAGTTAAGAACAAATTCTTATTTACAATGACGGCCTACCCCAGCCAAACCCTAACCCGGATGATGCTGGCCCAATTGTGTGCAGCCCTATGGGACTCCCAATCACGGCTGGTTGTGATACAGCCTGGAATCAAACGAGGGTCTGTAGTGATGCCTCTAGCACTGAGATGCAGTGCCTTAGACCGCTGCGCCACTTGGGAAGCCTCTTCATCACAGCAGGTTGCCTGCCTGCACAGTTCCGCGTGCCCATACATCGCTCTCCCTATGCCCCTGTATCCCCAATTCATTTGAAATCCCTGCCCATCAGGGTGTAATGGAGTCCCCGGGAAGCGTGGATGGATGGAGCGCGCTCTTTTCCTGACAGGCAGTGGCTGTGGTGGCAAAAATGTGAAACACGGATAACGACCGAGCCACACAGGGGAAATGCAACCCCTCCACCACTCCCCACCCCTCTGCCCTTCCAGGATCCCTACTCGCTCTCGCAGCACGGATTGCAGAGTGTTATCGTCGTGCCCCTTTTGTTTGGAGAGCCTTTCCGCTCTGGTAGCTTTGCTGTGAAGCAGTCGGGTTTGGAGAGAAGAGAGGAGACCTCCATTGGCCCATTGGTGAATACTTGTTGTGATATGTTGGCTCAATGAAGGAATTATTTGTCTACCAAAGCATGAAACCACAGCAAAGAGGCCTGCTAAACTGACATAAGAACTAGCCCAGTAGCTCTACAGTGAACAGTATGAATAAAACAATAAATCAGTGTCGAAAATATAAACGCATCAGGAAGGAAAAGGTTTGGTTTCTTTGGTTTCAGTGAGCTCAAATAAGAAGTTTAACTCATAGAACAAATGAAATGTTAGTTGAGAGGTGCTCTTCGTCAGGAACAACAATGCAGACCCTGGAAGTTCTATAAAAACCAAGGCGACAACCGCCACGAGACAAAGTTGTGATGTCAAGGGTTCGTGTCTGTGAGACGGGGGAGTGGGTCATGATCACCCTGCTCGACGTAACCTCCTCCTCCAGTTGGCTCTGGAAAACCTTTTAATGTCCCTCCATCATTGAGGGACTACTAATGAAATCACACTTCAGTAAAACAGATACATAGACAGCACACTTACTGCTGTCTTACCGACAAAGGTTTCATAAGCGAATGAATCACATTGACCCATATAGGTATATGACTGTTACGGGAAAAATAGGATATTATGCAGTGAAATAGCCATCCTCTGACAGATCACTTACAGCAATGCAATCGTATGACACTTAAACCCCACTACGTCTCTCGGAGCTTGAAGAGGTGGAGACTGAGGGGAGGGTTGCTAGTGTATTAGAGATGCAATTTCTGGTTGTGTGTGTTGAGTGTGTGCTACTGCCGTGTGACAGAGTTGTTTAACGAGAGAGCTCCGCACAGGACTCTGAAGTGAGGCAGCGAGCCAGAGAGCAGGGCTAACTGGTAAACCGGGCGCTATCCACGGGGTGTGAAGAGAACACACTGGAGCACCTGCGGTACGCACCATGAACGCCTACATAATGCTACCGTCTCACAAGCATGACCTTGGCCCCCCGACTGGTTGGTGTCGCATTCGCAACAGTAAGTTTCGAACGCGACTCTTCTATGACGGTGGGGTCTACATTGTGGCATTCTCATAGATCAGGATTGTTATTCTCAATGGTTTACGACAGGTGTCATTACGCCGGGACGAGACGGCAGTGCCACAACCCTTTTGGGCTGTTTGAGTGGACAGGCGTACCCTTTGGTGTGTGCAATGCACCAGTCATTTTCCAATATTTTATGGGAAGTGGTGCTTGGTGACCTCACCTGCAATCATCTACTTATCTATCTTGATGGCATTATTGTCTTCTGAAAAGACTTAGTGGTAATGGTATAGTGATAGTGGTAATGATAGTGGTAATAGTATAAAACCTTTATGATGCATTGTTCAAGTAAAGTGTAACCACAGACCCCTAAAACAAGCGACAGTAAAACACAGAGAATACCAATGCAACAAGCAAATGCATTCTTCTGTATATTGCTCAATGTCTGTTATGGTGTTCTGAGAAGACTCAAGGTTATTGTTGGGCTTCATGTACTTTGTTTTCACCTAAAACAATGTTCTTATTCCACACAAAAAAGGACTGAGAAAGACTCTATTTTTGGTCGAGGTGATCTCCAAGACATAGCTTGAGGTTTCCTGCAAACGTTGTGTCAAATGATAAAAAGTATACATTTCTAACTATGTGGAAATTAGCACGGTTTCTCAAAGCGCTTGGTCTGAAGGTGAAACCTAATTTACCGGGCCTGCTTCCACTGAGAAGTTGACAAGTGTCCAACTCAAACCTATATGTAGGCTGTGAAACAACATCCATGAGCCCTTGGAGTCCCCAGAGGGAGGCATGCAAATCTGATGCCATATGGTAAGCCAAAATATAATGAGATCTTACATCTGTTACCTTGCCCCTTATGTGCCAGCTGAACAAAACTCATGTTTAATAAAATATCAGACATCCTTTATGGGGGGCAGTGTGTCAGCCATAACTGATGGTGTCCTTTGTTGGGAAAATAAAACATTAGCCATGTGTCACAAGCCCAGAACTGGCCCACTCACAATTAACACACAACATAGCCACTGTGGAGTGCCTGGGCTCACCAGCAGTGCTGAGCACAGAGAGGAGCATACAGGTTGGCCACAGCCCATCAGAGAACAGATGCACAGGAGAACACAGTCCGTCAGTCAACCCCAGAGCTGGCAGAAGTGGCTGTGGTGGAGAGAAAGGAAGGGATGGGATGGGGCAGGTGTGGGTGATCATATCCATCTGATCATACGTGGCACTGAGTGACACAGAGTAGGAGCTCAGCTGCTGTGGGAGGGAGGGAGGGGGTCGGAGACAGAGAGGAGAGGGAGAGAGAGAGAGAGAGAGAGAGAGAGAGAGAGGAGACAGCCTCTATTATTGTAATGATCCCGGAGCAGGTCCCCTTGGCTTGGTTTGTCCAAGGCGGGTGGCTGATGAAGATGGAGCGGTCTGTGGTGGATCCCACAACGGCTTTCTATGCAAGTGGAACATTGATAACCAGATCCCCATCTCATTGACCAGCCGGCCGTGAGAAAAAAGCTCCCTTTCCTTGGAAAATCTATAGTTCTTCTTCACTCTCATCTCTGTGCCTCAAAACGTTTTCAAAGACTCCAGCCACCCACGTCATAGACTGTTCTCTCTGCTATCGCACGGCAAGCCTGGAATCAAGCAATTAGACTGCTGAACAGTTAATGAAATGGTTACCCAGACTATTTACATTGACCTCCTTATTTTATTATAATATGTTGCACCGATTCTCTTGCACGGGCTCGATGTACACTCACTGGACTCTAACCACACACTCATACATTCATATTCCTTCACACATGCTGCTGCTACCTTGCGTGTTTATTATCTATGCATAGTTACTTTACCCCTATGTACATGTACATATTACCTCAATTAGCTCGACTAAACCCGTACCCCTGCACATGGACACTGTGCCGGTATTCCTTGTATATAGCCTCATTATTGTTATTTTATTGTGTTAATAGTTTTCCTTTAGTTTATTCAGCAAATGTATCTTACTTTTTGAAAACTGCATTGTTGGTTAAGGGCTCGTAAGCAAGAATTTCACGGTGAGGTCTACACCTGTTGTATTCTTTGTAAGGAATGAAACGCTTCTTGTGACCACTCTTAAGCTCTTGAAGTTCCTGAGGGAGGTATTAGGTGGTCCAGATGTGAGACAAGTGAGACATAGCATAGAGAGTTTGTGGGGCAATGAATTCTGTTCAGCGGTTCTGAGGACCGCATCTGTGATGGGTCTGTTCGAATCTTATCACCTCGTACCTAAACAAAAGGGCCAGTGCAATGACACAGATGACTAGAAAACAAAAGGAACAATGGAATATGGAATATGCTTTTGCATATCTATAATGACAACAAACGGCCAAATTGAATTTGCATCGCCCATTCATCGCTGGCAACCAGAGAGCGGCTGTGCTCGCACTCATCTCCCTGATCAAATAAAAGCCGCTTCCTGAAGACAGAGGGAGTGAATTTAGATATGCACAGATCTCCTGGCAACACTCGACAAGACAGATCAATGACACAGAGAAGAAGGGGGTCAGGAGGTGTGTATGCAACAGCTGTGCATCTCTAATTGCAATCCAGCAGCAATAGCAGGCGCACCTGTGTTTTGTTTGCAAGCATGCGGAACAGAGGCACCCTGCACCGAGTGACACCGAGCTTAACATCCGAAACATTGCCATCGGCAGACATAGCATCCCATTCACCAGTCAGGAGAGGAAGCCTTCCCCCGCAAATAGCCTCTGGGTATAAAGGACCAATTACAGTACATCGAAAAATTTAAGTCAACACCGCTTGCCAAAATGTAAATACCCCAAACGAAATATTGTCTGTTCTCAGAAAGAGGGATCCAGTATTAGGCTGATGGTGTGTGATTATAAAGGGGTAAGAAAAGGGTCGGCCGAAATCCCTCTAAGGATCTCTCAAGCGTTCTCACTGAGTTTTCATTGGGGGATCGCCAGGTCAGACCTCTACCTCTTTCGGAAATCAGCCAGAGATGCTGAGCGTGGTGAAGTGCGGGGGGGGGGGGGTGAGAAGAGACTTGCGTTGGCTGATTTCCGTGCATCTCAAAGCACTACCAGGGAAATGTTAGGTGAGAGGATATTTCCTGGAACATGGTCTCGGGGCATGGAGGATAGGCTGGAATGTGAGCATACTGCAGTATAAAAGCAATTCCACACTGTGACCATACACACTGATATGTGCTGCTGGGCCAGAGAACATGGTGTCCATTACAATCAGACTGAGACACACTACTCACACACAGTGAGTTCAGTCAACACACAGGTCAATGTCAGAAAAATACAGGGCAGAAATTGAATATCATATGTTAATTACTGCTTTCACAATAACCATGTAAATTTGAGGACCAAGAGACCATAAAAAATGTGTTCAACTTCCATTCATGGCCGTTGAACCGTGTTTTAATCGTGTATAGTGGTCAGAGTTGATGCCTCATGCTTGGCCGAGTGAAATAATCCTGAATTAACATGCACTATCAATGAGAACCTGGCAGGGTAAACTGACCCAGGGTGTTTTCACAGTCTCATTTCATTAAATGTAACATTTGGGCCTGACAGAAAGGATTGCAGTATATATAAAAAAAATTGATTTAACATTTAACTGAATAATTTTTTTACACAAGCACCGTGGCAGCCTCTCTACACAAAAAAAAAGATGTATTTGAATATCTGCACATGACTGACATTCAGAATACAAGCAATTTTCACAATGTATTCTCACAAGGAGAGGGAGAGTGTGTGTGGATGTGAGGGACCTCCTGTTGTTGTGCCTCTCCAGGGCTATTGTGAAGTCCTTCAGAAGAGTGCTCTGCATGCAGTCCTCATGTCAGTCAGGTTCAAAGGCACTGCCCCACTGAACTACTATAATCTTACTCTTCTCAATATAGCAAATATTGAATCGTATTTCTATCATGAAGAAATGCGTTTGAGTGTCTGGGTAAAAGGATGCCAAATGCCAAAATAGTCATTCTACAATGGGAGGGAAGAAATATAGAATATATTTTTAACTGGGGATTATGGCTAAGAAGGTTTGCTGAGCCAAAGATGTATAAGAGAGCTTTGAAATCATAGCTCCGACACATTGAAATTGGATATCTCAAAAGATCCAAGTAAATCTGACACTATCACTTAAGTATACTTTCTAAAATATGATTCTAAGGCGCGTTACATCTCTGGTTCAACAGTATTGACATTATTCACATTTGGTGAAACATTTAAATCACTATTCAATCCAATGAATCAAAGGTCCTCTCTGAAATAATTTACATTTAAGACAAAATATCATTCTATCGTCACAAATGACAGGGGCATTCCCATTAGAAGGCGGTCACCCAATGCAGCCCACCCACATGCATTGTTTTCCAAAGCCATATCCATAGGTTTCACAGCTGACTGAGGTTGAAAATAACAGCAGCTAACACAGGCAGCTGTTTCATGGAAAATAATTTCAATTATAAGTATTTAGTGTTGTGTGCATTGCATCTGTGCATGCCAGCTACCATACCATAGCCTTCATTGCATATGAAGTATGACTGGCTCATGACATTTAACCTTGGATGTACGCAGGGTTGCCAGGTCTAGCTAAAATTACTAGTGCAATGACCTCTCAAAACCCGCCCAGAAGTCTTGAAAACTATACTTTTTTTTGTAGCAAGACATGACTTGCCACATTTATCCAATAAATCCTATTTCCATAACGTTATCGAGCAAACGAACCTCGACAGGATCGGTTGTTGCCCTCCTACGGCCTCCTCCACGTCTCCTGATGTACTGGCCTGTCTCCTGGTAGTGCCTCCATGCTCTGGACACTACGCTGACAGACACAGCAAACCTTCTTGCCACAGCTCGCATTGATGTGTCATCCTGGATGAGCTGCACTACCTGAGCCACTTGTGTGGGTTGTAGACTCAGTCTCATGCTACCACTAGAGTGAAAGCACCGCCAGCATTCAAAAGTGACCAAAACATCAGCCAGGAAGCATAGGAACTGAGAAGTGGTCTGTGGTCCCCACCTGCAGAACCACTCCTTTATTGGGGGTGTCTTGCTAATTGCCTATAATTTCCACCTGTTGTCTATTCCATTTGCACAACAGCATGTGAACTTTATTGTCAATCAGTGTTGCTTCCTAAGTGGACAGTTTGATTTCACAGAAGTGTGATTGACTTGGAGTTACATTGTGTTGTTGAAGTGTTCCATTTATTTTTTTGAGCAGTGTATATGGAGTCAGCAGGAGCGGACGCGCCCTCCCCATCCTTGGAGGAGCGTGTCCTTCAGCATACAGCCGTTCTCCACCGTCTGGGAACGGCTATGGATCAAGTGTTGGCGAGAATGGAGAGATGGGAGAGGAGCGGTCTCCCTACCCCGTCTTCAGCCACTCTTCAGCCTGCACCACCACCCTCTCCAACGGCGTTCGGCCCCAGTGGGATTCGACTGGCGCTCCCGAGGGAGTACGATGGGACGGCTGCCGGGTGGAAGGGGTTCCTGCTCCAGTTGGAGCTTTACCTTGCGACCGTTCACCCAACTCCTTCGGGAGAGGAGAGTGTCAACGTCCTTATCTCCTGCCTTTCGGGGAAAGCCCTGGAGTGGGCCAACGCGGTCTGGGATAGCCCAGATTCGGCGAGGGACCATTATCCAGAGTTCACCCAGAAGGTAGAGCGGCGGGTGAACGTCTGTTTCATTTGAGGCAGGAGACGAGGAGCGCCCACGATTTCGCACTGGAGTTCCGGACCCTGGCCGCCGGCGCGGGGTGGAATGACAGGGCCCTGATAGACCATTATAGGTGTAGCCTACGAGAGGACGTCCACAGGGAGCTAGCTTGTCGGGACACCACCCTCACTTTGGACCAACTAATAGATATGTCCATCAGACTGGACAACTTGCTGGCTGCCTGTGGGCGTTCTGATCGGGTCCTGTTCGTTCCACCTCCCAGCCCACCTGCTCCGATGCCCATGGATTTGGGGGGTGCTGCCGCTAGGTCGACTGGAGGAGGAGCCTCCTCCTGCACCAGTTGTGGTCGGAGAGGTCACACTGCTGACCGGTGCTGGAGGAGCTCGTCTGGGAGTCGAGAGGGCAGGCAGAGCACTGCTCGTACACCTCAGGTGAGTCCGCACCAGACTCACCCAGAGCTCCCTGTTGGCCATATGTATGCGTTGGTTTCTTTTCCTGAATTTTCCCCTCACTCCCAGCATAAGGCGCTAGTAGATTCGGGCGCAGCGGGGAGCTGTATTGATTGCGGGTTCGCGAGTAGGTTAGGGATTCCCTTGGTTCAGTTGGATCAACCCTTCCCCGTGCACGCCCTAGATAGTCGACCACTTGGGTCAGGGCTGGTCAGGGAGGCCACGGTTCCACTGGACATGGTGACGCAGTGGGGGGGGCATGAGGAGCGGATTAGTCTCTTCCTCATTGACTCTCCGGCGTTTCCGGTGGTGCTGGGGATTCCCTGGTTGGCTGATCACAATCACCAAATTTCATGTAGACAGGGGGCTCTTGAGGGGTGGTCAGAGGAGTGCTCAGGTAGGTGTTTAGGTGTTTCCATTGGTGCAACGACGGTGGAGAGTCTGGATCAAGTCTCCACCGTGCGCATTCCCTCCGAATATGCCGATTTGGCTATCACTTTCTGTAAAAAGAGGGCGACCCAATTACCACCTCATCGACAAGGGGATTGTGCGATACACCTCCAGGTTAACGCTGCACTTCCTAGGAGTCACGTGTATCCCTTGTCACAGGAGGAGACAGTGGCTATGGAGACATAGGTCACTGAATCTCTGAGACAGGGATACATTTGGCCATCCACGTCACCCGTCTCCTCAAGTTTATTTTTTGTGAAGAAGAAGGAGGTCTGCGTCCGTGCATTGACTATCGAGGTCTAAATTCCATCACAGTGGGATTCAGTTACCCGCTACCTCTCATCGCCATGGCGGTGGAGTCATTTCACAGAGCACGCTTCTTCACAAAACTGAATCTCAGGAGCGCGTATAACTTGGTGCGTATCCGAGAGGGAGATGAGTGGAATATCGCGTTTAGTACCACATCTGGCCATTATGAGTACCTCGTCATGCCGTATGGGTTGAAAAATGCTCCAGCCATTTTCCAATCCTTTGTAGACGAGATTCTCAGGGACCTGCACGGGCAGGGTGTGGTGGTCTACATCGATGACATTCTGATCTATTCCGCTACACTCGCCGCGCATGTGTCTCTGGTGCGTAAGGTACTTGGGCGACTGCTGAAGCATAACCTATACGTCAAGGCCGAGAAATGTGTGTTCTCCAAACAAGCCGTCTCCTTTCTGGAGTATCGCATTTCCACATCTGGGGTGGTGATGGAGTGTGACCGCATTGCCAATTACTACTGGAGGTTGCTCCCATTACCTCACTGCTGAAGGGGGGCCCGGTGCGTTTGAGGTGGTCGGCGGAGGCGGACAGAGCTTTTTGTCGTCTGAAGGCTCTGTTTACCGATGCTCCCATCTTGGCGCATCCGGACCCCTCTTTGCCATTCATAGTGGAGGTGGACGAGTCTGAGGCTGGGGTTGGAGCCGTGCTCTCACAGCGCTCGGGCACGCCCCCCAAGCTTCGCCCCTGCACTTTCTTTTCTAGGAAGCTCAGTCCGGCGGAGCGAAACTATGATGTGGGGGACCGGGAGTTGTTGGCTGTGGTAAAAGCCCTGAAGGTGTGGAGACAATGGCTTGAGGGAAAGCAACACTCTTTTCTCATCTGGACTGACGACCGTAATCTGGAGTACATCCGGGCGGCGAGGAGACTGAATCCCCGACAGGCAAGGTGGGCGATGTTTTTCACCAGATTTAATTTCACCATTTCGTATAGACCAGGTTCCCAAAATGCTAAGGCTGACGCACTGTCCCGTCTCTATGATACCGAGGAGCGGTCCATCGATCCCACTTCCATACTTCCGGCCTCTTGTCTGGTGGCACCGGTGGTAGGGGAGGTGGACGCGGACATCGAGCGGGCGTCACGGTCAGATCCCCCTCCACCAGAGTGTCCAGCTGGTCGGAGGTTCGTCCCACTTGGTGTTCGCGATAGATTGATCAGGTGGGCTCACACGCTACCCTCCTCTGGTCATCCGGGTATTGATAGGATGGTGCGGGTTCTTAGTGCGGGGCCCACGTTGGCAAGGGACGTGTGGGTTTATGTCTCCTCCTGTTTGGTGTGTGCTCAGTGTAAGGCTCCCAGACACCTGCCTAGAGGGAAGTTACATCCCCTTCCCGTTCCACAGCGGCCTTGGTCTCACCTGTCGGTGGATTTCCTCACCAATCTTCCTCCATCACAGGGGAACACTACGATCCTAGTCGTTGTGGATCGGTTTTCTAAGTCCTGCCATCTCCTCCCTTTGCCCAGTCTTCCTATGGCCCTACAGACCGCAGAGGCCCTGTTTACACACGTCTTCCGGCACTAAGGGGTGCCTGAGGACATCGTTTCTGATCGGGGTCCCCAGTTCACGTCCCGGGTGTGGAGGGCGTTTATGGAGCGTCTGGGGGTCTCGATCAGCCTGACCTCGGGTTTTCACCCCGAGAGTAATGGGCAGGTGAAGAGAGTTAATCAGGATGTAGGCAGGTTTTTGCGGTCATATTGCCACGACCGGCCAGGAGAGTGGGCGAGGTTCGTCCCATGGGCTGAGATGGCTCAGAATTCGCTCTGCCACTCCTCCACGAACATGTCGCCGTTTCAGGTCGTGTTGGGTTATCAGTCGGTCCTGGTACCATGGCATCAGAGTCAGACCGAGGCTTCTGCGGTGGAGGAATAGGTGCAGCGCTCAAAGGAGACCTGGAGAGCCATCCAGGAATCCCTTAAACGGGCTGGTTGGCGGCAGAAGGTGAGCGCTGACCGCCACCGCAGTAAGGCTCCCGTGTTCGTGCCGGGGGACCGGGTCAGGCTCTCGACCCGAAACTTGCCCCTCCGCCTGCCCTGCCGGAAGCTGGGCCCACAGTTTGTAGGGCCATTTAAAGTCCTGAGGAGAATAAACAAGGTATGTTATAGGTGTTATCGCATTAACCCCTCATTTCATGTGTCTCTCCTCAGGCCGGTGGTAGCTGGTCCACTGCAGGATGCTGAGGTGCGGGAGGTCCCTCCGCCCCCCCAGACATCAAGAAGCTGTAGACTAAGATGATGTAGACTAAGATGCTGAATTCGGTTTGCCATCAAAATTATAATTCATGCGAGCTTAACAATACGTCCCAAGATAAAATATAATTTGCCCTCATTAAACTCTCCAGATAATTTTCCATCAATGGATGTCAATTTAACATGTTTGACTGCAATGATTAAACAAGAAGGCCCGAGGAGGTGTGGTCCCTGTTCTTAGGACACAGCCCTTAGCCGTGGTATTTTAGCAAATATACCACAAACCCCTGAGGTGTCTTATTGCTATTATAAACTGGTTACCAATATAATTACAACAGTAAAATAAATGTTTTTGCAATACCTATGGTACATGGTCTGATATACAACAGCTTTCAACCAATCAGCATTCAGGGCTCAAACCACCCAGTTTATTATATTAAATAAATCCTGTTTTCCCATCTGCATAACTATAAATAAATCCGACAGGAGAGTTTGAGTGAAATACTTGGATAAACTTTTTATACCACCTAATTGTTTATTTTTATATAATAAAACAAAAACTTGGACAAACTTCAAAAAACGATTGTTAGGCTATTTTCTGGCAATTGCACAGTTCTTATGAGCCAGATGTTAAGACTACAAATAGTTATAAATTGTCTATTTGCTAGGTTGGCTTGTTATTTCAATAGGCATAGGCTACTGACTAAAATCTGGGTTTATAATTGCGATTCAACTTTACCATGGTTTGCTTAGATGCAGGTTGTCTATAGCACCTGATAGGCCAACATCTCATTTCAGAGAAAAGTCCACAATGAAATTGACATTAAATGTGCAAAATGATACATTTGCAGTAGAGCTGTGACCATGATCACAATTGATAACTTCCACATTAATTAACTAAACATGGCCATTGATAATTGCATAATAACACAAGGCTACAACAACCACAATAAACTGAAGATATAGGTTATTTATTAAACCCGTTTACCAGCTCCAGGTAGGCTATACAAGTGGCACAAATTGATTTGCAATGAGTCCAGCGATATCGTCATTTCAACATATTCATTGTATCACATGGTAGGCTACAGTAGCCTACAATGGCATATAAAGTAATAGCCTACTTGATAGCCAACAGATGCAAATTTGTCATTCTCCACATTTAATGTCAGCATGTTTCATTGTGGACTTTTCCCCATAACAGAAGCATGCGAGGGAGTTCTTTATCTTCCATATCAAATGTTCACTCGTGCAGCGCTTGAGACCCAAGAACTGAGCACTGAGCATGCGTTTGATATGGTTTTCCATAAGAAAAGTCGACATTAGAATGCAGTTTATTTATCTAAAGCCCTCTAGTGCGCCTAAAGTTATTTTCTATTGCTTTGTCTCTGTTATATCACTTCTAGTGCGTTAATATGTTTTATAGAGAAAGGGGTGGATATGTGTCTCCATAATGACAATCTAAACCACCAACAGACAACTGGCAAAAAGTTGTCAGTGGGTGTGCTGCTCTGTCTTGGTGACTCAGATGCAGCGCTCTCTCAACCAGTGCTCTGAACACATAAACACCCATCCAGCCCTCCCACCATTCACCCATTCACTCACTAGAAGTAGCCCAAAAAAACAATCCGCTACCAATACATTTTCAACCGCAACATCGTTTTCAAAGTTACACAATTTGTTCGAAAACCGCAAACATGGCAACGGAGAAAAAAATCCATTTTTTAAAATTTATTTTATTTTATTTGTTGTCACTCCTGTTGGCTCCCCCAATGTGGGGGTTCGTGCTCTCTGATTGGCACAAAGTGAAGTTCTTGGCCACTGACAAGCACTGCAAATCTAAAAGTAGAACCGTCAGGTTTGTCGCTACCAGTCAGCATGCAGCAGGTACCGCTTTTATTCTAGCAATAGAATGAACGGTCTCCCACAGTGATAAGTACCTATTGGCAGTCTATAGGCAGTGAGATTTTCTGTGTGATTCATGCTAAAACCAGAGACATTTCCTCAATTTTTAAACCCACGTCAGAGGTCCTTACAACTGACGTAAATTATACTGAACAGAAATATCAACCGGCATGCAACAATTTCCAAAATTTGACTGATTAACAGTCCATATAAGGAAATCAGTCAATTGAAATAAATTCATTAGGCCCTAATCTATGGATTTCATATCTGGGAATACAGATATGCATCTGTTGGTCACAGACACCTTAAAAAAAGGTAGGGGCGTGGATCAGCAAATCAGTCAGTATCTGGTGTGACCACCATTTTCCTCATGCAGCGCATAGAGTTGATCAGGCTGTTGATTGTGGCCTGTGGAATGTTGTACCACTCCTCTTCAATGGCTGTGCGAAGTTTCTGGATATTGGCGGGAACTGGAACACACTGTCATACAAGTTGATCCAAAGCATCCCAAACAAGCTCAATGGGTGACATGTCTGGTGAGTATGCAGGCCATGGAAGAACTGGGGCATTTTCAGCTTCCAGGAATTGTATGCAGATCCTTGCGACATGTAGCCGAGCATTATCATGCTGAAACATGAGGTGAAGGCGGCGGATGAATGGCACGACAATGGGCCTCAGGATCTCGCCACGGTATTTCTAAGCATTAAAATTGCCATCGATAAAATGCAATTGTGTTCATTGTCCATAGCTTATGCATGCCCATACCATAACCCCTCCGCCACCATGGGGCATTCTGTTCACAACATTGAAATCAGCAACCGCTCACCCACACAATGCCATATACGTGGCCTGCAGTTGTGAGGCCGGTTGGACGTACTGCCAAAATATGGTAGAGAAATTAAAATTAAATTATCTGGCAACAGCTCTGGTGGACATTCCTGCAGTCAGCACGCCAATTGCACGCTCCCTCAAAACTTGAAACATCTGTGGCATTGTGTTGTGTGACAAAACTGCACATTTTAGAGTGGCCTTTTATTGTCCCAAACACAAGGTGCACCTGTGTAATGAACATGCTGTTTAATCAACTTCTTGATATGCCACACCTGTCAGGTGGATGGATGATATTGGCATAGGAGAAATGCTCACTAACATGGATGTAAACAAATTGGTGCCCAAAATTTGAGAGAAATAAGCTTTTGTGCATATGTAACATTTTGGGAATCTTTTATTTCAGCTCATGAAACATGGGACCAAACACTTTACATGTTGCGTTTATATTTTTGTTCAGTGTAGAAGACTATTACTTAAAACATGTTCTGCAGCATTCAACAGCAAAACATAAAAAACTGTTCAATGCAATGTAAACATTTAGATTTCTGCCTAAATAGACAGACAAATAGACAATAATTATTTATCATAAGACAGCCATAAACAATACCTAGTAATGCTTAAACTGCCAGAAGATTCAAATCTCACCTTTCTGATAAAAATAGTTATACATTTCTCAGGTGTAGTCTCTTTTGAGGACACAAGCTCAAGTACACAGTACAAACATGATAAAAAGATGAAAATATAACAAATAATATTACTCAACAAAAGTGGGGGAATAGGGCATGAAATGATTGAAATGCATTCTAAATATAGTAACAATCAAATTATAAATTACTTTAATATTTAACCTATCTTTTAACTGTAAAATAAATATGATAATACTTATTGACAGTACAAAATTGGCAACACTTCATAACTGACGACAGAGCATTTTCTGCCCAGCATCCTCTGAGCGACGCAGACGCCATGCTTGCTGACTTGTTACAACTTCAGCTTTAAACACAAAGTGATTTTGTCTTGCTGTGACCAAGAGAAAGTGGTCTAAATCCATCAATGAACATCACAGCGTGATGAGATTGCTTTTGCTGCTATAGTTAGGGTATCCCATTTCATATTTCCCGTATTGTAAGCGAAGCTGCGAGGTTCACAGCCAGAGGAAATCAAACCATTATCTGCATAGGCCAGAAAATCTAATGTGTCGCTCTCTATGCAAATGAGGTGTCAGATTTCAAAGAGTGCAGCAATTGATGTTGTGCTGTTCACAGAGCACTCTGTACACAAAAATGTTGGTCAGAACCGGTCTAGAACCGCTCAAAGTCCACTAAATAGGAAAGCTAACGTTTAAGAGGTGTTAAAAGGATTATACTGTACATGGAGCTAGGAGTTCTCGGCATCTGTGCTACGCAATTGCTTCCTGTGAAGAGATAAAAACCTGTCCACTGAACAGGTACTGTTTTTATTAGTTACCATTCTAAACATCCAGATGGGTTACAGTATGCCTCTGTACAGCATCACTTAGAGCCTCCCAAATGGATATGGAGCTCTCCGAATGATAAATTGAGTGTTTGTAATAGGTTGATCACATGGAAGGGGCTGTCATGAGCCATATTTTCATATGTCCCCCTATTTACTCGGCCTCCTGTCAGCTTGCCAGCATCTGTGCACTCTCCCAGTAAAGAATTATGAACACAGACACAATCACTGAGCACAGACAGGAAGTAATTGACTCCCCAACACCTTCACAACAACTGCCACAAACACACACACACACACACACACACACACACACACACACACACACACACACACACACACACACACACACACACACACAACACCATGTAACACTATATAGGCTACTGTAGATGCCGGGTTGATATATATATATATATATATATATATATATATATATATAGAAAGTAAAATATACAGTGCCTTCAGAAAGTATTCATACCCCTTGACTTATTACACATGTTGTTGTGTTACAGCCTGAATAAAAAATCGATTAAATATATTTTTCCTCTCTCTTACCAATCTACAGTCGTGGCCAAAAGTTTTGAGAATGACACAAAAATGTCTTTTCACAAAGTCTGCTGCCTCAGTTTGTATGATGACAATTTGCATATACTCCAGAATGTTATAAAGAGTGATCAGATGAATTGCAATTAATTGCAAAGTCCCTCTTTGCCATGCAAATGAACTGAATCCCCAAAAACATTTCCACTGCATTTCAGCCCTGACACAAAAGGACCAGCTGACATCATGTCAGTGATTCTTTTGTTAACACAGGTGTGAAATGCAAGGCTGGAGATCACTCTGTCATGCTGATTGAGTTCGAATAACAGACTGGAAGCTTCAAAAGGAGGGTGGTGCTTGGAATCATTGTTCTTCCTCTGTCAACGGTGGTTACCTGCAAGGATACACGTGCCGCCATCATTGCTTTGCACAAAAAGGGCTTCACAGGCAAGGATATTGCTGCCAGTAAGATTGCACCTAAATCCGCCATTTATCGGATCATCAAGAACTTCAAGGAGATCGGTTCAATTGTTGTGAAGAAGGCTTCAGGGCGCCCAAGAAAGGCCAGCAAGCGCCAGGACCGTCTCCTAAAGTTGATTCAGCTGCGGGATCGGGGCACCACCAGTACAGAGCTTGCTTAGGAATGGCAGCAGGCAGGCGTGAGTGCATCTGCACGCACAGTGAGGCAAAGACTTTTGGAGGATGGCCTGGTGTCAAGAAGGGCAGCAAAGAAGCCACTTCTCTCCAGGAAAAACATCAGAGACAGACTGATATTCTGCAAAAGGTACAGGGATTGGACTGCTGAGGACTAGGGTAAAGTCATTTTCTCTGATGAATCCCCTTTCCGATTGTTTGGGGCATCCGGAAAAAAGCTTGTCCGGAGAAGACAAGGTGAGTGCTACCATCAGTCCTGTGTCATGCCAACAGTAAAGCATCCTGAGACCATTCATGTGTGGGGTTGCTTCTCAGCCAAGGGAGTGGGATCACTCACAATTTTGCCTAAGAACACAGCCATGAATAAAGAATGGTACCAACACATCCCCCGAGAGCAACTTCTCCTTACCATCCAGGAACAGTTTGGTTACAAACAATGCATTTCCAGCATGATGGAGCACCTTGCCATAAGGCAAAAGTGATAAGTAAGTGGCTCGGGGAACAAAACATCGATATTTTGGGTCCATGGCCAGGAAACTCCCCAGACCTTAATCCCATTGAGAACTTGTGGTCAATCCTCAAGAGGCGGGTGGACAAACAAAAACCCACAAATTCTGACAAACTCCAGGCATTGATTATGCCAGAATGGGCTACCATCAGTCAGGATGTGATCCAGAAGTTAATTGACAGCATGCCAGGGCGGATTGCAGAGGTCTTGAAAAAGAAGGGTCAACACTGCAAATATTGACTCTTTGCATCAACTTCATGTAATTGTCAATAAAAGCCTTTGACACTTCTGAAATGCTTGTAATTATACTTCAGTATTCCATAGTAACACCTGACAAAAATATCTAAAGACACTGAAGCAGCAAACTTTGTGGAAATTAATATTTGTGTCATTCTCAAAACTTTTGGCCACGACTGTACACACAATACCCCATAAAGACAAAGTGAAAACATGTTTTTATACATTTTTGCAAATGTATTGAAAATGAAACACAAAAATATTTAATTTACATAAGTATTCACACCACTGAGTCAATACTTGGTAAAAGTACTTTTGCAGCGATTACAGCTGTGAGTCTTTCTGGGTAAGTCTCTAAGATCTTTCCACAGTTGGATTGCGCAACATTTGCCCATTATTCTTTTCAGAATTCTTCAAGCTCTGTCAAATTGGTTGTTGATCATTGGTACACAACCATTTTCAGGTCTTGCCATAGATTTTCAAGTAGATTTAAGTCAACATTGTAACTCGGCCACTCAGAAACATTAACTGTCTTCTTGGTAAGCAACTCCAGTGTAGATTTGGCCTTGTGTTTTAGGTTATTGTCCTGCTGAAAGGTGAATTAATCTCCCTGTATCTGGTGGAAAGCTGACTGAACCAGGTTTTTCTCTAGGATTTTGCCTGTGCTTAGATTCATTCCATTTCTTTATTGTCCTAAAAAACTCCCCAGTCCTTAACAATTACAAGCATACCCATAACATGATACAGCCACCACTATGCTTGAAAATATAAAACGTGGTACTCAGTTTGCCACATGTTTTGCAGCATTACTTTAGTTACTTGTTGCAAACAGGATGCATATTTTGGAATATTTGTCTTCTGTACAGGCTTCCTTCTTTTCACTCTGTCAATTAGGTTAGTAATGTGGAGTAATTACAATGTTGTTGATTCCATCCTCAATTTTCTATTACAGCCATTAAACTAGTAATTGTTTTAAAGTCACTATTGGCCTCATGGTGAAATCCCTGAGCGGTTTTCTTCCTCTCCGGGAACTGAGTTAGGAAGGATGCCTGAATCTTTGTATAGACTGTGTGCAATGATTCACTATCCAAAGTGTAATTAATAACTTCACCATGCTCAAAGGGAAATTGAATGTCTGCTTTTATTTTTACCCATCTACAAATAGGTGCCCTTCTTTGCGAGGCATTGGAAAACCTCCCTGTTTTTTGTGGATGAATAAGTGTTTGAAATTCACTGCGACTGAGGGACCTTACAGATAGTATGTGTGGGGTATAGATATTAGGTCATTCAAAAATCATGTTAAACACTATTATTGCACACAGAGTGAGTCCATGCAACTTATTATGTGACTTGTTAAGCAATTATTTAGGCTTCCATAAAGGGCTTGAATACTTATTGACTCAAGACATTTCAGCTTTCCATTTTTTATTAATTTGTAAAAAGTTTGAAAAACACAATTCCACATTATGGGGTATGGTGTGTAGGCCAGCGACATGTAACTTAAGGCTGTAACACAACAAAATGTGGAACAAGTCAAGGGATGTGAATACTTTCTGAAGACACTGTATACAACACATTGATTCCTCATTGATCTATTTGTCAGTGTTGGATATACATTATACCAGCACATACGCAATATCAATATAATAACTGCTAATCAACATTAGTACTATGTGGCTACTGCATTAAACACACACCTCTGGCAATTATATTGGAAAACAATATTCTCCATCACACTCCACTCTCCCCTCAAACAGGTCGTAATAAAGTGGCCAAAGAACTCTCCCTCCCTCAATCCCACAGACATGTTCCATCAGCCAGGGCCAGGCCTGTTGTCCTCTACTGAGAAAGACTATCGATATGTCTAGTTTGCAAAAGGAGACCATTAGTGAGATATCCCTTTCAGGGTAATAACAGAGCAATGTGACCTTTATTCATTGTCAGAGTACACCTCTGACAGCTATTCGAGAAACTCCTCGAAAACACTATCCTGTTGGCCTTTTTTAAAAGCCAGGATGTGGCATCATCATTCTTACATGTCATCATCGTTTTAGACCTGCAGAACTCACACAGTCTTGTGCCTGGCCTTTTAGATGGTATTTGCGTGAAACATTTTAATGTATTTGCCTTAATCATTTAGCATTAAAGTTAACATTAAGAACATCTTTAAGAACATCTTATGATATTTACATCTCCAGAGTCCGATGAACAGGTGGATACCATTTTTATGTCTCTGTGTCCAGTATGAAGGAAGTTAGAGGTAGTTTTGTGAGCCAATGCTAACTAGCGTTGGCTGGAAGTCTATGGGTGTCTGCTAGCATGCTCTGACTCTGGGGAAGTAGATAAAGGGCCTCATTGTCAAAATCACAAGGTATCCCTTTAAGGCAGCGTTTCCCAAACTTGGTCCTCGGGACCCCAAGAGGTGCACGTTTTGATGATTAGTTGATTATTTGAAACAGCTGTGTAGGGGAAAAAAAAAAACATGCACACCTTGGGGTCCCGAGGACCAAGTTTGGGAAACGCTGCTTTAAGGAGTCTTGTGTGGCGCATGGTCCGATGAATACATTACAGAAAGTTAACTTGTTTAAGAACATACAATTCATCTACATGTTCATTTATTCACACAGGGAATGACCTCAGGTTCAGAACATTTCAAAGAGATAGACAGTATACATCACTAGAGAGTTACAACTGCAGGGAGTCCAAGCCTAAAGACTGATCAAATCATCACAGTTCTCATTAAAGGTGACATATATCGGAAAATAAATGTGATTTTTATTATAGACTTGTATAAATTGACATTTTGCCTAATATCATGCATAAAAGACAGTAGTAACATCCTGCAGTAAGCACAAATCACTGGAGCCTAAGCAAAACTGTTCAACATCACGACTCAATGTACATATTACCTCAATTACCTCGACACCGGTGCCCCATCACATTGACTCTGTACCGGTACCCCCTGTATATAGCCCCGCTATTGTTATTTACTGCTGTCTTTAATTATTTATTATTCTTATCTCTTACTTTTCTTATTTTTTTCTTAAAACTGCATTGTTGGTTAAGGGCTTGTAAGTAAGCATTTCACTGTAAGGTATTCGGCGCATGTATTCAGCGCATGTGACAAATAACATTTTATTTTATTTTATTTGAATGGACCCTGAACTGAAAACATATAAATTATGACCTTCTATGTTGTTCAAGGAGAAGTGGTCCTTCACAAAACTAACAGACACATGGCAGGACCAAGACAATTTACAATCCATCTGAGAAATGATTAGATTAGATGAATGTTGTACGCTGTTAAGTCCTTGACTCTTGGCCCCTTTGAAAATTCAGACAATAGCTTAGAACGTTATGAAAAGAATTCTGTCTGCTGTGGCATTGACGTGAGTCATTGACAAGGGTCAAGCACGGTCTCAAAACCACAGTAATAATAAAACATACTGTTCCATAATATGACTGGCAAACAGTGCTATTGTGACAGGCAAAATAAAGCCAGTCAAAATACGAGCCAGTACTCACCTCTTTCTCTCCACAGATATTGCTGATGATGGAATTGGAAGCAGGGCTGGCGGAGGGACCCAGGACTGCCACCACTCCCTTGGACAGGATCTGGCACACTGTCAACACAGAGAGACAAGCATCCAGTCAGATAATACAGGACAGGACATGGTCAAAAGACCACATTCAGCCTATTAAATAGGAGTTGTATGTTGCTTAGTGTGTAGTTTTATCCTACACTAACAGTCTGAGCCAGCGGTTCCCAGTTCATCTTTAATAAGTAGGAGGTTTTGGGGTTTTCTGCCTATTAACTTGATCATGTTCTATCGATGTATTAACTTACAGCTGCTCTGTGTAAGATTTCACCTCACCGATAGTAGATCTACAGCTGTGGATTGAAATATGACAGATTGAATGGGGGTGCAATCATAGAACATAATTAGCAACAGCTTGGAATGAGATCTGGCCATGTGGAAGTTTTTGCTAACCATTTAGAATCTCTTGTCAAGAAGCATTCTTTTTAAGATAACAATTGGGGACAAAAGTAGTACTTACAAGTGTCATGTAGGAGTTAGTGCCAAGCAAAATGTGCCGTCATGCAGAGGGGCACAATGACCTGGTTAAAATAATAGCTGAGAACTACATTTAATCTAAACCTTTCAGATATTTTATCAGTCTTCAAAAAGCAGTTGTGATCTGTCTTTTCTAACATCCACCATCACCATCACACTGAATCAGTGTCTAAAAGGGAACATATTTAGGGAAATATAATTTTCCCTATGCACTCCCCTGCACACGAGTTTGGGTTTAATCTTACTTGCAGGGGAAACAAAATGTAATTTCAGGTGGGGCTTGATCCCTGTCCTTAATTAACATTGTATGGTAGTGAGAAGGAGGACTGCTGTTTTAAGATGTGAGCGGCTAAGATGTACTATGTAGTGAACTATGTAGGGAACAGGGTGCCATTTCGGACACAACCGTGGAGGGAGACAGACTGGCTGGGGTGGGGGATGGGCCATTAACAAACACCAAATGCGGGTAAATATTTATAAAGGGAGAGTAAAGGGGGACAATCTTTTAGCCATTGGAGCAAAGCTCGGGATCCTCGCCGAACGAGATTAGAAAATTACAGGAGCAGTGAATCAAATGATTAATAAATAATCCCTTTGTCATCCAATGGAGTGTCCCCTACACTCCCCTCCTTCTCCTATCCCACCCACCTGCCCCTCTCTCCTCCATTTAAAGCACATTTGCACCTGTCTGCACGGCGTCACCGAACTACAAAGTGATCTTGATTATCCTGACATGATGACCCATGAGGCTTTTCACAGGGGTGTGTTTTCTATTTTACACAGGGAACAGAATGTCCTTTTCTAATTTCTTCTGAATTAGTTTTTATCACTTTGTATATTTATTTTGGAATTCCACCCTGTACACGTAACTTGCCTGATGACGCAAGATTGGATAAGGACAGCCATTTCATACAAGTGCATTTTCATCCACTTTCACTCTCCTCGCTGCCTCTCCTCGATTACCTTTTTCAAAAGTAGGCCAGAGAGGACAGAGGAGAGAGAACGCAGTAGTTGAGCAAATTCAATTGAGAAAAGGCCAATGTGTCCGTTTGGGATTCTTTTCCCGCTCCTCCTCGTTCTATGGCCAAAGCAATTTACATCCGTGACAAGTGACAACTTTTCCAATATGAATGTGGATCATTATAACGGAATTCTGCACCACTTCTGTCTAATCTTGGTCAGAAGGTCAGTGGGTTGTCTGGAGTCCATTCTGTTTGTTTACAATTGATTCCCTCAAATCAATTAATTCCCATTGAAAGCTGCAGCAGCTGCAAATGAGATAAAGCCAACATATGCACGGGACCTGGAGTTCAGTTCTGTGAACCGACAGAAATATACACATTCATATGCACACAAGAATGCACGCACACACACACATCAAAACCACACACACACACACACACACACACCACTCACACGCAGTAAGTGAAAATAAGGTGTACAAATATGTGTTTTTTGGACACATCTGAACACGTGTGAACAAATCACGTGAAAAATGTCCCATGTAAACGTTTGTACATTTTCACGAGGCACACACGTGGTTTTCGGACACGCGTGACATTTCACACCAATGTTTCACATGTGAACAAATCAGATGTGAAAAAGAGTCAGACACATGGATATTTTTCACATGACTCAGACACATGTGGTTTCCCAACATTTCACATGTGGTATTATACATTTCACGTGTACTCATGTCCGCTACACTTTCACATATGCATTTTCACACTTTAATGACAACTAGAGCTGTCAAATGATTACAAAATGTATAGAGTATATCACAGGATTCGCTTCATAATTTGCTCAAATTGAACTGTAATTTATGTTGGATGTTTTCAGTGTATTTTGAAAGATTTCAGACAATGTGCCCCCCAAAACAAATGTCTGCACTGAAATTACAAAAAGTGAACTTGAGTTAACTGATTAACTCTGACAGTGCTCATTTTAACATGTTAAACAGGATAAATAAGGAGACATGGAGCACTAGCTTCTGTTCTTTTCACTGGGCTCTTTCTAATAGTCACTGACCAACATATGAAGGTGAGAGGCGTGTACCTGCAGCAGTAACACACTTGAATTATTATACTCAGGTAGGCTAAGTTACCTTTTTACAGAATGGTGTTACAGAATTTGCAGTCCCATATGTGGAAAAATTTCTACTGCAACATGTTAACACCACCTTTTCACATGTGAGGAGAATGACACCATTTCACCACCACACGGGAACTTGCAATTCCACATGTTGAACGTGAGATTTTCACGAGAAAGTTTTTCACATGTGAAATGGTATATCCCATTTTTCACATGCAAAATTCAAGTGAGGTGAAAACACGTTTTTCTCACATGTGAAAAGGTGGAGTTAACATGCGAACTCTAAATTTCACATACATTTGACGTGCGTGTTTTGTAAGGGCACTCACGCACATGCCTCTACAAAGCTTGGTGGTCTTGGCTGACTTTCTATCCATCATTCATGGCCCTAATCAGAGCTCTAATAAAAGGAAGAGGTCTGGTGTTGTGGGAAGGCTGGGGCTGGGCGGGCAGAAAGACACGCACACGCACACGCACACACACACACACACACACACACACACACACACACACACACACACACACACACACACACACACACACACACACACACACACACACACACACACACACACACACACACTGTGCTGGGCAGGTAGTGCTGGCTGTGTGAGATTTCCCCCTTACTGGTGCCACTGATCCATCCCTAATCCAATTTCTACCTGGGCACATCCACTACAGCACTAAATTAGGACGGGGTTTACAGGCAGCCAACCAAGCAGGGAGAGGAATACAGTTGTTCTTATGTATGAGGAGGAGCTACCACGACCATTAAGCTCTACTAATTCTGAGAATTGCAAGGAAGGGTCCTCTTTTTTATAACAATAGGGCTACTGTCCTCAATTTGGAAGCCCCAGCTCAATAAGGTTACTGACTGAATGATGGTATGAATCTAATGGGCATACACCTACAGTACAATGTGCGTTTAACCCCCTAGAGTCGATTGACGCACAGGTGCATCAATCTAAGTAACATAATAAAAAAAATCCCCATCAGAATCCATCAGTTTAAACTAGAGATATCTGTTTTTCTCAGTCCACCACATCCGCCTATGCTATACTTCCGCATCTGCGGTGAAAGGTGGCTAGAGCGGTGTTGGTCAGACCATGAGACATCACAAAAATTGGTCTTCTCATGAAAACGTCTGTGATACAGACGCTATTGTAAATACGACTTTGTTCTTATTAACTGACTTGCCTAGTTAAATAAAGGTTCATTTACGGAAAGGGGAGCACGATGGCGGTCTCCGTTTTGCTCTATAACCCCCAAAGGTGTCAGGGGACTCTTCTGAAGTCAAATACTGTTGATGACAACTTCTGTTTGTAGCTTCCGAAGCGTTTGGGCTACAAACTAATATGACCCCACTGTGGAAAGGGAATATTCTCATGAACACGATGGTGTTTTGCTCTCCGTTTTGCTCTACGACCCCCACAAGTGTCACAGGACTAGTCTGAACGTAACCAGTACCGTTTCAAAAAAATTTACGGAAGTATGAAAGTACTTTTGTGCCTACCCAAAAAAGGGGTTAAACACAGTATGAGCTTTCTTATATCTCCAACTACTTCAAAACCTTGTTTCTTATGATAGATTTTTTGACTTTATTTTTTTTACATTTATGAATGTGTTATTCAATGCGTTTCTCTGGGCTATAGTGGTAAAGGACAAATTCTATATTTTATCAAAATATACACCACCGTTCAAAAGTTTGGGGTCACTTAGAAAGGTCCTTGTTTTCCAATGATTTTTCATTTAAATAATAATTGTGTCCTTCAAACTTTGCTTTCGTCAAAGAATCCTCCATTTGCAGAAATTACAGCCTTGCAGACCTTTAGCATTCTAGTTCTCAGTTTGTTGAGGTAATCTGAAGAGATTTCAGCCCATGCTTCCTGAAGCACCTCCCACAAGTTGGATTGGCTTTTTACGTACCATACGGTCAAGATGCTCCCACAACAGCTCAATAGGGTTGAGATCCGGTGACTGTGCTGGCCACTCCATTATAGAGGGAATACCAGCTGACTGCTTCTTCCCTAAATACTTCTTGCATAGTTTGAAGCTGTGTTTTGAGTCATTGTCCTGTTGTAGGAGGAAATTGGCTCCAATTAAGCGCCGTCCACAGGGTATGGCATGGCGTTGCAGTGATAGCCTTCGTTCTTCAAGATCCCTTTTACCCTGTACAAATCTCCCACTTTACCAACACCAAAGCACCCCCAGACCATCACATTGCCTCCACCGTGCTTGAAAGATGGCATCAAGCACTCCTCTAGCGTCTTTTCATATTTTCTGCATCTCACGAATGTTCTTCTTTGTGATCCGAACACCTAAAACTTAGATTCGTCTGTCAATAACACTTTTTCCAACCTTCCTCTGTCCAGTGTCTGTGTTCATTTGCCCATCTTAATCTTTTATTTTTATTGGCCAGTCTGAGATATGGCTTTTTCTTTGCAACTCTGCCTAGAAGGCACCATCCCGGAGTCACCTCTTCACTGTTGATGTTGAGACTGGTGTTTTGCGGGTAAAATTTAATGAAGCTGCCAGTTGAGGACTTGTGAGGCGTCTGTTTCTCAAACTAGACACTCTAATGTACTTGTCCTCTTGCTCAGTTGTGCACCGGGGCCTCCCACTCTACTTTCTATTCCAGTTAGAGCCAGTTTGCGCTGTTCTGTGAAGGGAGTAGTACACAGCGGTATACGAGATCTTCAGTTTCTTGGCAAATTCTAGCATTGAATAGCCTTCATTTCTCAGAAAAAGAATAGACTGACGAGTTTCACAAGAAAGGTCTTTGTTTCTGGCCATTTTGAGCCTGTAATCGAACCCACAAATCCTAATGCTCCAGATACTCAACTAGTCTAAAGAAGGCCAGTTTTATTGCTTCTTTAATTAGATCAACAGTTTGATCAATTAGCCTTTTAAAATGATAAACTTGGATTAGCTAACAAAACGTGTCATTGTGGCACGACTCCCACCGAAGGTGGTGCCCCCTCCTGCTCGGGTGGCGCTCGGCGGTCGTCGTCACCGGCCTACTAGCTGCCACTGATTCCTTTTTGTTTTCCCCCTTTCTGTTATTGTTTGCACCTGTCCGTAGTTGGGTTGATTAGCGGGGCTATATTAGCTAGTTGGCCCGCCTGCTCTTTGTGCGGGATTGTTTCCTCTGTGTGTTGCTTGGGTAAGCGCTGTCTGTATTTTGCGCTAGTGCATCGTGTTGCGCTCACTGTATTTTGTCCCCTGTGTTTGGGGCACTTTAATTTTGTGTGCGCTAAGTTCGCATGTTGGGTTGGCAGGTGTTTTGCTTTTCGAGCATTAAAAGCTATAACCCTTCTCGCTGCTTCCTGCGTCTGTTTCCTCCCCCACTATGCCCGAGCCTTACACATTGGAACACAGGAGCAATGGTTGCTCACAATCCACCTCCCTACGCCTATGTAGATAGTAAATTAAAAATCTGCCGTTTCCAGCTACAATAGTCATTTACAAAATCAACAATATCTACACTGTATTTCTGATCAATTTAATGTTATTATAATGGACAAAAAATGTGCTTTTCTTTCAAAAACAAGGACATTTCGAAGTGACCCCAAACTTTTGAATGGTAGTGTATATATATACATTTTAAGTCGGAAGTTTACATACACCTTAGCCAAATACATTTAAACTCAGTTTTTCCCAATTCCTGACATTTAATCCTTGTAAAAATCCCCTGTCTTAGGTCAGTTAGGATCACCACTTTATTTTAAAAATGTGAAATGTCAGAATAATAGTTGAGAGAAAGATTTATTTCAGCTTTTATTTCACATATTTTTTATTTCATATGTCACATTCCCAGTGGGTCAGAAGTTTACATACACTCAATTAATATTTGGTAGCATTGCCATTAAATTGTTTAACTTGGGTCAAACTTTTCAGGTAGCCTTCCACAAGCTTCCCACAATATGTTGCTTCAATATATCCACATCATTTTCCTGCCTCATGATGCCATCTATTTTGTGAAGTGCACCATTCCCTCCTGCAGCAAAGCACCCCCACAACATGATTGTCACGTCCTGACCAGTATAAGGGTTATTTGTTATTGTAGTTTGGTCAGGACGTGGCAGAGGGTATTTGTTTTATGTGGTTCGGGGTGGTGGTTTATTTAGTAGGGCGTTTGATTTATTATTTCCGGGTTTTTGGGTAATGTTCTATGTTTGTATTTCTATGTGGTCTCTGGTCTTTTGTATTTCTATGTCTGGTTTATTGGGGTTGGACTCTCAATTGGAGGCAGGTGTTTTCTCGTTGCCTCTGATTGGGAGTCCTATATATGGGTATGTGTTTGGTTTAGTGTTTGTGGGAGATTGTTCTGTGTTTAGCCGTGTGCCTTGCCAGACTGTTATTTTGTTGTTGTGTTTTCAGTGTACGTGTTTGTTGTTTTCAGTTTTCCTTCTTTTCTTTAATAAAGAAGATGAGTACACTTAACCCCGCTGCGTTTTGGTCCTCCATTCCCGACGACAGCCGTTACAATGATGCTGCAACCCCCGTGCTTCACGGTTGGGATGGTGTTCTTCGGCTTGCAAACCTCCCCCTTTTGTCATTATGCCAAACAGTTCTATTTTTGTTTCATCAGACCAGGGGACACTTCCCCAAAAAGTACGATCTTTGTCCCCATGTGCAGTTGCAAACTGTAATCTGGCTTTTTTTATGGCAGCTTTGGAGCAGTGGCTTCTTCCTTGCTGAGCGGCCTTTCAGGTTATGTCAATATAGGACTGTGGATATAGATACTTTTGTACCTGTTTCCTCCAGCATCTTCACAAGGTCCTTTGCTGTTGTTCTCGGATTGATTTTCACTTTTCGTTCATCTCTAGGAGACAGAACACGTCTCCTTCCTGAGCGGTATGACGGCTGCGTGGTCCAATGAATGGTGTTTATACTTGCTTGCTATTGTTTTTTTTTAATATATTTTTATTTTACCCCTTTTTTCTCCCCAATTTCGTGGTATCCAATTGGTAGAAGTTACAGTCTTGTCTCATCGCTGCAACTCCCATACGGACTGGGGAGAGGCGAAGGTCGAGAGCCATGCGTCCTCCGAAACACAACCCAACCAAGCCAAGCCGCACTGCTTCTTGACACAATGCACATCCAACCCGGAAGCCAGCCGCACCAATCTGTCGGAGGAAACACCATACACCTGGTGAACTGGTCAGCGTGCACTGCGCCCGGCCCACCACAGGAGTCACTAGTGCGGCCAAACCCTTCCTAACCCGGACGACGCTGGGCCAATTGTGCGCCGCCCCATGGGCCTCCCGGTCGCAGCCGGCTGGGCGCGAACCCAGAACCTCTGGTGGCACAGCTAGCACTGCAATGCAGTGTCTTAGACCACTGCGCCACGCGGGAGGCCCTTGCGTACTATTGTTTGTACAGATGAACGTGGTACCTTCAAGCGTTTGGAAATTGCTCCCAAGGATGAACCAGACTTGTGGATGTCTACACTTTTTTTCTGTGGTCTTGGCTGATTTCTTTTGATTTTCCCATGATGTCAAGCAAAGAGGCACTGAATTTGAAGGTAGGCCTTGAAATACAGCCACAGGTACACCTCCAATTGACTCAAATTATGTCAATCAGCCTATCAGAAGCTTCTAAAGCCATGACATAATTTTCTGGAATTTTCCAAGCTGTTTAAAGGCACAGTCAACTTAGTGTATGTAAACGTCTGACCCACTGGAATTGAGTTACAGTGAATTATAAGTGAAATAATCTGTCTGTAAACAATTGTCCATGACACATTACTTGTGTCATGCACAAAGTAGATGTTCTACAGTGAGGGAAAAAAGTATTTGATTCTCTGCTGATTTTGTACGTTGACAAAGAAATGATCAGCCTATAATTTTAATGGTAGGTTTATTTGAACAGTGAGAGACAGAATAACAACAAAAAAATCCAGAAAAACTCATGTCAAAAATGTTATGAATTGATTTACATTTTAATGAGGGAAATAAGTATTTGACCCCTCTGCAAAACATGACTTAGTACTTGGTGGCAAAACCCTTGTTGGTAATCACAGAGGTCAGACGTTTCTTGTAGTTGGCCACCAGGTTTGCACACATCTCAGGAGGGATTTTGTCCCACTCTTCTTTGCAGATCTTCTCCAAGTCATTAAGGTTTCGAGGCTGACGTTTGGCAACTCGAACCTTCAGCTCCCTCCACAGATTTTCTATGGGATTAAGGTCTGGAGACTGGCTAGGCCACTCCAGGACCTTAATGTGCTTCTTCTTGAGCCACTCCTTTGTTGCCTTGGCCGTGTGTTTTGGGTCATTGTCATGCTGGAATACCCATCCATGACCCATTTTCAATGCCCTGGCTGACGGAAGGATGTTCTCACCCAAGATTTGACGGTACATTGCCCCGTCCATCGTCCCTTTGATGCAGTGAAGTTGTCCTGCCCCCTTGGCAGAAAAACACCCCCAAAGCATAATGTTTCCACCTCCATGTTTGATGGTGGGGATGGTGTTCTTGGGGTCATAGGCAGCATTCCTCCTCCTCCAAACACGGCGAGTTCAGTTGATGCCAAAGAGCTCCATTTTGGTCTCATCTGACCACAACACTTTCACCCACTTGTCCTCTGAATCATTCAGATGTTCATTGGCAAACTTCAGACGGGCATGTATATGTGCTTTCTTGAGCAGGGGGACCTTGCGGGCGCTGCAGGGTTTCAGTCCTTCACGGCGTACTGTGTTACCAATTGTTTTCTTGGTGACTATGGTCCCAGCTGCCTTGAGATCATTCTGGGCTGATTCCTCACCGCTCTCATGATCATTGCAACTCCACGAGGTGAGATCTGTAGCCCCAGGCCGTGGGATATTGACAGTTCTTTTGTGTTTCTTCCATTTGCGAATAATCGCACCAACTGTTGTCACCATCTCACCAAGCTGCTTGGCGATGGTCTTGTAGCCCATTCCAGCCTTGTGTAGGTCTACAATCTTGTCCCTGACATCCTTGGAGAGCTCTTTGATCTTGGCCATGGTGGAGAGTTTGGAATCTGATTGATTGCTTCTGTGGACAGGTGTCTTTTATACAGGTAACAAACTGAGATTAGGAGCACTCCCTTTAAGAGTGTGCTCCTAATCTCAGCTCGTTACCTGTATAAACGACACCTGGGAGCCAGAAATCTTTCTGATTGAGAGGGGGTCAAATACTTATTTCCCTCATTAAAATGCAAATCAATATATAAGATTTTTGACATGCGTTTTTCTGGATTTTTGTTGTTGTTATTTTGTCTCTCCCTTTTCAAATAAACCTACCATAAAAATTATAGACTGATAATTTCTTTGTCAGTGGGCAAACGTACAAAATCAGCAGGGGATCAAATACTTTTTTCCCTCACTGTAACTGACTTGCCAAAACTATAGTTTGTTAAGAAATTTGTGGAGTGGTTGAAAAACGAGTTTTAATGACTCCAACCTAAGTGTATGTAAACTTCCCACTACAACTGTATGTGTATATTTTTGGGGGATACCTAAAGGGGTCATAACATTCTAACTCAAATAGCGAAATTATTTTTTTCATCTACTCAAAGTAGCTAGTATGAAAATACCAGCACCAAAACCAACTTGTTGAAATGTTAATGCATTATTAATATTTCATTGCACTGTATCAATCCACAACGTCATGGTGATAGGCTATTGACATTGGTATTAAGATTTGTCCAAATCCTGTCCACCTTATTAGAGCTGTAGTATTTACTGTATATCTTTAGTCTAGTCATTCAAACAGCTAGGCGTAAACAAGGAAACAAAACAAGGTCCAAAATCTAACATCCAGACATCAACATACCTTTTGGCTCCTGAAACATCCAAATATGACTGCTCATTTTGCTCTTTCACACGAGAGAGCACCTCAGCTATTTTCCAATAATTTGTTTACCACTGTTCTCGCTACTACAAATATTACTAAACAAGATAGACTTATCTCGCTGTACTCAAGGGATTTCTGAAAGCAGGGGATAACAAGGGGAGACAGGCACAGAATTTAAAAGACTGACAGACAGAAGGACGGATGGACGGACGGACAGACAGACACTGACAGCCTGACAGCCAGAGACAGACAGATGTTCTAATGTGGCACTCAGTGACACCCTGGTCTTTCACTTTTTGAAAATGATGACAGAGTCGGAAGCCATCTCGTTCTCTCATCCTCACCCGCCCACTACTTACTGGTCTCTCCCATCTCATATTCACTGTCTCTCAGCAGCTCAAAGATGTCCACCTCCAGCTTTCCCGTTGTGGAGCGGTTACTGGACCGGTTGATGCTGTCCTTTGCCAGAGTGATGGCCAATCGCTCACCCCGGCTGCACTCCATTGGGTCGTCAAGTATGGCGGCTGCAGAAGAGAATGGGAAGAAAGAAAAACATTAGAAGGGCTCTTTGGCAACCCGGTGTCACGATGGCCCACATTGTCAAGACACAGTGCATATACTTCATGATTTCCTCAAACAAACTGTGCTACAAATAATGCAGAACTACAGAGATCACACATATGCTTCATGGGATTGTTATATCATTACTAAATGTATAGTCAGTATAAACAAGTGACTACATGCTACAGTGTAAAAAAAAAGAAGCCAAACACAACCGCTTTACAAATCTTGTGATTCCTAATCCGGAGCAACAGCCAGCAAGGTCCTATCTAAGTTTGGAACTCAATCAAATGCATGAGTGATGAGGCAACACATTTTAAAAGGGCTGTTCTGTTCACTCGTGATTTATCGCAACCATGTCAGAATTAACATATTTGTTTCACGCATGATGCGCACGCTGCATGTGTCATATGTGTGTGGGGGAATTAATATGAATGAATCAAACAACCAGTTGAGAGATCGGGCCTTGCTGTGTCCTAGCAAGCAAATGAGCAACTCAGTGGTCGATTCACACGACAGTTTTAGGATAACTGAAAAGGCACATTGTGCATAGCTTGCAATCCTGTGTGTCCCAAGACAGCAGGTTCAGGTTCAACATTCCAGCGTAATTAGTCGAATTAGACTAGGTTAAGTAAAAAAAAAAACATTACATTTTAGGTATAAATCAATGGACGAGGGAAGTGAACCCTGAGCTCACCATACTGTAAGTAAAACAGGGAATTGATAATATGAATTGTATAATTCCCTCCAGCATAGACACAATCCACCAGAAGCTGTAGCATTTGCAATCTGCTTAAGTGCTAAATAATAGCTTTCTTTCTGTAGGAATGTTGCCTAACGGTGAGGTCAATCAATGCATGTACAGACGTGTGTAGAACTGACATCTGCATTTCTCTATGCTTTGCGTCAATACATAGCTCAACCTGTAGAGCAAAATGAAAGGCTCCACTAAAGAGCAGGTCGTTTGCCTGACAATTTTGTTGAAAGATAACTGCTAAAACATTCACACTATAGGCTCCATTTGAACAGCAATCACAGCTATTGCTGCTTTCCCTGAGTTGTCCAGCGAGTGAGATTAATAGCACTGTAATTAGATACAGGATCGGATCTAGATGGAGGGCAATGACAATGTAATAATTACTGTAGCATTAGAGCTGATAAACCACAGCCACGCTGGGATAAAACTGTCCTTTTCCCAAGCAGATCACACAGATAAAACTAACACAAGTACACTTTGGTCAACGAGACAACCATTTATCTAGAGCACCATTTCTCTTGGTGGTGGTCACAGCAAGTAGGGATGTTTACAAAGATCCAGATGAAGGTATAGCAAAAGGTTGCCTGAGGTTTATTTATCCATATATTTTTCCATTTGTCCATTATTTTACTGTGGCGGAAGAATGAGAATTTACTCGGTAACATAGATAATTAAGATGTCTTATCTGTAAAATATTCTTATATGATTGAACTGTGGAACTCTTGTTATTAGCAAGTATCCCTTCGGACTCTGGTGTTGGCAGTTGCACTTCCTCCCTCATATGGGCCTCAGTCACCTGGGGCCCAGAGAGGGGATAAGTCAGGCTTGTCTATCACATGTCCCTGTTGCTATGCAGAATATCAGAGAGAGAAGAGGACAGGAGGGAACGTTGTCTTCATATGTAAATACCGTATGTATCTTTACCTATTACAAACCATGTGAAAGGATGGTGTGATTAATGGGGAACCAATTACTTGTCTCCACAATGCCTGTGCCCAGTCACTCCCTCCTTCAGCCTTGGGGGAGATAAGGTCTGAGTCAGGATGTGTGGGGTAGTGTCTGGAACCATCGTACGTCATCTCTGATGTTGCACCTATCCTGGGATAGTGTATAACCCAGAGGTTCACTCCCCTCAATGAGCTCGTCTAGCTAGGTTTGTGGTCAAGGAAATTAGTTTTACTTGAGATCAGGGTATCTGGAGTTGACAATTGATTTATGCCATAGAATGAGTTGGTGTTTCTGTACTGTGAAGTACCAGGGAAAGAACAATCTTCATAGCAAATTCTATCTGGCTGGGGGATACTCCTTTCTCATATATCAAGTCTGACCTTGTGACCCATTCCACACATCTGTTGTTTGTCATGGAGACTAAGGGGGTGTATCTTTGCTATAAAATATCTTTGTATCCTTTGTGTCGGGGGAATTAAACGAATCATCTAAGGGCGGTTCGTCGACCAGCCATCGTTATTGCAGAGCTGTCACTAATAAATATGTATTTTAAGTATAACTCTGACTTGTGTGATAAGTTTGACTCTCCTCATTTGATAATACAGAAATAACCACCACATTACTCTTAATTAAACTTTTGGTGAATAACGGGATTCAAAGAGGGAGATACTGGATTAGTCAGTATGTACAGATTGTGCCTTGCCTTGTCTCTGCTAGTGCAAACACAACGTAGCCTACAGAATATAATTAACATGATGGGGAAGAAGCTTTTATCCAATTAAAATGTATATGGATTTGATTGCAAGGAAAAACATGGACAGTTTGTCTCACGCAAAGTTTCATTTGGAGATACATTTGCAAATTAACACTTTAAAAAGTAATGAACATGTGATGAGTTCCTGACAAAATACCACATTTTACATCATTTTTACTTGTTAAAATTGAGATTTTAGAGTCGCTATGAAGGGTGTTTGAATATGCAATTAACTGCCTTGGTATTACTTTACTTTTACTAACTTTACTTTACTAGATCTACATGGCAGTCAAATATAGTCAATCCGAATACAAAACATTGGGGTTTACAAGATGTACAGTGCATTCGGAAAGTATTCAGACCCCTTGACTTTTTCCACATTTTGTTACGTTACAGCCTTATTCTAAAATATTTATATTTTTATTCCCTCCAAAATCTACACACAATACACCACAAAGACAAAGCAAAAACACATTTCTTTGACATTTTTGCAAATGTATAAAAAAACAACAACTGAAATATCACATTTGCATATGTATTCAGACCCTTTACTCAGTACTTTGTTGAAGCACCTTTAGCAGCGATTACAGCCTCGAGTCTTTTTGGGTTTGACGCTACAAGCTTGGCACACCTGTATTTGGGGAGTTTCTCCCATTCTTCTTTGCAGATGCTCTCAAGCTCTGTCAGGTTGGATGGGGAGCGTTGCTGCACAGCTATTTTCAGGTTCTCTCCAGAGATGTTCGATTTGGTTCAAGTCCGAGCTCTGGCTGGGCCACTTAAGGACATTCAGAGACTTGTCCCGAAGCCACTGCTGCGTTGTCTTGGCTGTGTGGTTAGGGTCATTGTCCTGTTGGAAGGTGAACCTTCATCCCAGTCTGAGGCCCTTAGCACTATGGAGCAGGTTTTCATCAAGGACCTTTCTGTACTTTGCTCCGTTCATCTTTCCCTCGGTCCTGACTCGACTCCCAGTCCCTGCCGCTGAAAAACATCCCCACAGAATGATGGTGCCGCGACCATGCTTCACCGTAGGGATGGTGCCAGGTTTCCTCCAGACGTGATGCTTAGCATTCAGGTCAAAGAGTTCAATCTTGGTTTCATCAGACCAAAGAATCTTGTTTCTCATGGTCTGAGAGTCCTTTAGGTGCCTTTTGGCAAATTCCAGGCAGGCTGTCATGTGCATTTTACTGAGGAGTGGCTTCTGTCTGGCCACTCTACCATAAAGGCCAGATTGGTGGAGTGCTGCAGAGATTGTTGTCCTTATGGGATGTTCTTCCATCTCCATAGAGGAACTCTGGAGCTCTGTCAGAGTGACCATCGGGTTCTTGGTCCCCTACCTGAATAAGCCCCTTCTCCCCCGATTGCTCAGTTTGGCCAGGCGGTCAGCTCTAGGAAGAGTCTTGGTGTTTCCAAACTTCTTCCATTTAAGAATGATGGAGGCCACTGTTCTTGGGGACATTCAATGCTGTAGAAATGTTTTGGTACCCTTCCACAGATCTGTGTTTCGACACAATTCCTTCGACCTCATGGCTTGGTTTTCGCTCTGACATGCACTGTCAACTGTGGGACCTTATATTGACAGGTGTGTGCCTTTCCAAATCATGTCCAATCAATTGAATTTCCCACAGGTGGACTCCAATCAAATTGTAGAAATGGGGCGGCAGGTAGCGTAGTGTTTAGAGCGTTGGGCAAGTAACCGAAAGGTTGTTAGAGCGAATCCCTGAGCTGACAAGGAAACATCTGTCGTTCTGCCCCGGAACAAGGCAGTTAACCCACTGTTCCTAGGCCGTCATTGTAAATAACAATTTGTTCTTTACTGACTTGCCCAGTTAAAAAAAGGTACAAAATTATTTTTAGAATTTCCCACAGGTGGACTCCAATCAAATTGTAGAAACATCTCAAGGATGATCAATGGAAACAGGATGAACCTGAGCGCAATTTCGAGTCTCATAGCAAAGGGTCTGAATATTTATGTAAATTAGGTATTTCTGTAAAAAAATATATATAAATGTGCAACATCAAAGAATATAACTGTTTTTGCTTTGTCATTATGAGGTATTGTGTGTAGATTGATGAAGAAAAAAACGTAACAAAATGTGGAAAAAGGGAAGGGGTCTGAATACTTTCCAAATGCACTGTACCTATAGCCTATATTTCTACACAAAGCACACCGCATAAAGACATGACCGACAGACAGTGTATGTAAAATACATGTTTTAATGTTTAAAAAGTAGTCTACAATGAACGTCTCCTAGCCTGTTTACATAGCATGTCTATCCGACAGTTTGTCTGCCCGTCCACCGTCAGTTACACAGCCCAAATTGGTCTCACTCCCTCGATTACTGCCTCTGGCAAGTTTTGTTCTGTTTCTATAGTGAGAGCAGAAAGGGCCAGAGCTGGGCAATTCTCCCATATCCCCCCCCCCCCCCATAGCAGCTCACAACAAAGCCAGGGAGACGCAGACATTCGGCCGACACATAGTTCTGTATAATGTGGTCACTTGGAATGTGGTAAGGATAATCAACTGATGAAACAATGCATAAGCACCAATGCATGCATACGATCCAACAGACTGGTGAACTCAATCCCTATGACATTCTAGAAGCTAGACCAATCAACAGGAAGGTCTGTTATGAAGAGGTGACATTTGTGAGTGGTCGATATGTAATGGTTGAGTAATAGGAATTGTGGCGGAGGTACAGTAATGCTGTATTCAGTCTGGAAGACATGGAGTAGCCCTTGAACCTTTTAAACCAATCAATGGGCAGCCGAGAGGTGTGCCGAGGCATTGCAGTACAGTACAAGCAGAGACAATACCTGTCTTTCTCTCTACATGTCTGTAATAAGCTTTACATTTTGAAAGCTCTTAGGTGTGCCGAAGCCTGGCGATTACCTGATATGGAGAAGAGGGAGGGAGCAATGGGGAGAAGCTGGGCTTTGGTCACATGGTGATTTTGAATCAATGATGTAGTGCACTATTATTACGGCCACATTTAGTATTGGCAAACATTGTTGGACGTTGCAGATAGAAATGTCATTAACAGAGCTGACGTGAATTGTTATATCAACAGTAAATGTCAGAGATTTGTTTGTTCTACATTATATACACTGAAGAAAAATATAAACACAACATGTAAAGTGTTGGTCCCATGTTTCATGTGCTGAAATAAAAGATCCCAGAAATGTTCCTTATGTACAAAAAGCTTATTTCTTTTAAATTTTGTGCACAAATTTGTTGACATCCCTGTTAGTGAGCATTTCTCCTTAACCAATAGAATCCATCCACCTGACAGGTGTGGCATATTAAGAAGCTGATTAAACAGCATGATCATTACACAGGTGGGTGCACCTTGTGCTGGAGACAATAAAAGGCCACTTTAAAATGTGAAGTTTTGTCAAACAACACAATGCCACATATTGGCATACTGACTGCAGGAATGTACACCATAGGAATATTTTTGTCTTTAATAAAGCCATTTTGTGGAGAAAAACTAATTCTGATTGGCTGGGCCTGGCTACCATGGGCCCTTGCCCAGTCATGTGAAACCCATAGATTAGAACCTAACACATTTATTTCAATTGGCTGATTTCCTTATATGAACTGTAACTCAGTAAAATCTTTGAAACTGTTGCATGTTGCGTTAATATTGTTGTTCACTATATTTCTGTCTAGACATTCCAAATGATTGTGCCTTGCTGAACAGTCCCAAGCCTAAGGATAGGGAAAGTGGCAGAACGGCCAGACTTGAGTTTCTCCATTGAAGAAACATAGCTACATATTCAGAACCTAAGAACATTGCTTATACAGTAGTAATTGCATATGCAGTTCTCCATGCATACTGTAGTGTCTACAGAGAATGATTCACATACTTCAGATGGCCTCGCAAACAACTGTTGAATATCTCATGGGAATATGACATGGGATGTGGGATGTGTAAGCATCTGTGGTGCATCTCAGCGACTTGAGGACGTTAGACGATTCCTTGCTTTCTCGCTGCAGTGAATTATTATCCCACTGCAACATGTATTCACAGGGAATCTTTCATGTTTATCCTAAGAACATGGCAGCATTGAAATAAGAAAGAGAACACAAAGACAGAGCACTGCCTATGCCAGTTGATCCAAAACTTAATAGCATAACATTAAATATGACTGCGCTCTGGTCTGGTTTTTAAAAGCATCAAATGGCAAAGCACCTCATCAGGTGTTCTAACGGTCCTCTGAGGTGTCCTAATTCATCGCTACAGTCTCTTATCAAAACAGCTCACTGCGTAATCACACCAGGCGACATAACAAGCGAGCCAGAGCCAAGAAACATACAAAAAGTCCATCTATGTAAGATGTGTGAAAGTACAGTACAGAAAAGGAGCATTTCACACATATTGCTTGAAGATTCACCAGCCTCCTAAACGTGATGATGATTAAACATCTCAGGTATTATTCAATAATCTCCCGAAATATCCCTCTGGCCCTTTCTTGTAACGGAGTGGAGAGACGTTTGACGAGAAGAATGTTAATACATTCTTCTCGTCAAACGTCTCTCCACTCCGTTACAAGAAAGGGCCAGAGGGATATTTCGGGAGATTATTGAAATTCATCTGGTCTTCGCTACCAAGCTGAGACAAAAGTGCTTTCAAGGTCATATTAGCCAGTAATGTTTAATGTTGTTCGCTGGCTCTCATCTGAAGGACCCACTCCTGACTTTAATAATTATAGGGTTTATACACTGGCACTGATTCAGACACCCTCTGAGCTGTATTTACTCTCTCCTCTGGAACATTGATATCTCCTTCCTCTGACTGACTGAGAGGTTAATTTCAAACCCCAGTCAGATTCCTTCCTAATTTATTCATTTTATTAATGCAAATTGTCTCACTTGTAAATCAAACTTAATATTTCAGTTAATGAGTTTGGTATTTTGACCATGGGAATACAAATCTCCACTGATTACTTCAGATACTAATTAGCGTGGACAATGGACAGGCGATTTTTGATCAGTGATTTTACTGTTGGACGAGGGTTGAGGGGGATTAAAGGTAAGGCAGCGAGCAGCATAGCCAATTGGCCGTTTGTCATGCATGTCTAATAGATGTTTTATTCACTTTAGTGACATGACAAAGTGTACTAAACTCAATCTTAACAGAATTGGAAGTCTTCAGTAGATTAACTGGAGCTCTGTTGATGTGTTGATTTGTATTTTACAACTGTGAGTATGAGCTGTACAAACATAAATAAATATAACAATAGTGAAACATTTTCTAAGTTAGCCTTTTTAGATAAAACGATACTAAATAAATTCACGCCACTAAATAATTGATTAAAACACACTGTTTTGCAATGAAGGTCTACAGTAGCCTCAACAGTACTCTGTAGGGTAACATCATGGTGTAGCCGGAAGACAGCTAGCTTCTGTCCTCCTCTGGGTACATTGATGTCAATACAAAACCTAGGAGGCTCATGGTTCTCACCCCCTTCCATAGACTTACACAGTAATTATGACAACTTCCGTAGGACGTCCTCCAACCTATCAGAGCTCTTGCAGCATGAACTGACATGTTATCCACCCAATCAAAGGATTAGAGAATGAATCTAGTACTGAAAGTATAAATTACAGCTAGCTAGCACTGCAGTGCTTAAAATGTGGCGAGTAGTTGAATAAGAGAGAGAAAGACAATAGTTGAACAATTTTGAACAAATTCATTTCTTCCAAAACGAAGGAGAAGCAAGAGAGAAAGAGAGAGAGAACTATATTTGGTCATATTTTTTTTAAACTTTCACTTTCACTTAGCTAGCGAATGCAGCTATCTAGATTAGCCTACTCAAACACACAACTCAAACAGAGAGGGATGCTATTTTAGCTAGCTGGCTATGGCTATCTAACCCTGGAACTCTTCCAAGTCAAGGTATGTATTTGGTTTATAATTTATTGTGTAACTGCTAAACTGATTTCTGACTGTACACTGTACTGCATGATTGTAGTGGGTTTAGTAACACGTTAGTTCTAGGCTGTGTGTAGTGGTTATCGGTCATGATTTGATGGTTTGACTTGGAAAGTTTTTACGCCTGGTCACAGACAGCTGATGTCACAGACAGCAGTGAAGTCCACAAGCGAAGGGAAAAGATGAGAGGAGAGTGTGTACATAGTTGAGAAATGGAATTATATATACAACAAGCAAAGTGATCATGCTGTTTTTATGTGGCTGCTTTGAAAGTGAACTGTGTTTGCATTTGATCACGGGTGTATTCATTCCACCAATTCTGTTGAAAAACGTTTCTTAAACGGAAGCAAACAGAACAAATGTGGAGAAACATACCTGAATTTGTCCAATAGAAACTCTCATTTGCAACTGGGTGATTACACCCTAGATCAGCTAGATGCAGGCAAGAGCGTGCAAGCCGGTATTGAATGTGTCATTGTCTGTCACCTATTCTCTCGACCGTTGTAAACTTGAATTCATAGGCTAAGTTGTTGCAACCTCATGATGGGTACAGGGAAAATTCTAGTATCATGTAGTAGCCTAAATCGATGTTACGTTGAGCTGGGTGAATGGAATATGAACGACAGTCATCCAATATGCTGTAATAGAAATAAGGCCATGATCATGAAAAAAAAATCATCTTCCCTCATCTTAAATGGCACCGACCACTGATTCATACCCCTAGACTTTTTCCACATTTTGTTGTGTTACAGCCTGAATTTCAAATTGATTAAATTTCGATTTTGTGTCACTGGCCTACACACAATATCCCATAATGTCAAAGTGGATTTATACTTTAAGAAAGTTTTACAAATGAATTAAAAATAAAAAGCTGAGATGTCTTGAGTCAATATGTATTCAACTCCGTTGTTATGGCAAGCCTAAATAAGTTTAGGAGTAAAAATTGGCTTAACAACTCACATAATAAGTTGCATGGACTGTGTGCAATAATAGTGTTTGACGTGGTTTTTGAATAAGTACTTGATCTATGTAACTCACACATACGTTTATCTGTAAGGTCCCTCAGTCGAGCAGTGAGTTTCAAAGAAAGATTCAACCACAAAGACCAGGGAGATTTTTCCAATGCTTCGCAAAGAGAGATGATTATCATTAGACGGGTAAATATTTTCATTTAAAAGCGGAGTATCCCTTTGAGCATGGTGAAGTTATTCATTACACCGTGGATGGTGTATCAATACACCCAGACACTACAAAGATACAGGCGTCATTCCTAACTCAAATCGAATCAAATCAAATTGTATTGGTCATATACACATGATTAGGAGATGTTATTGCAGTTGTAGCGAAATGCTTGTGCTTCTAGCTCCGACAGTGCAGTGATATCTAACAAGTAAAATCCAACAAATTACACAACATAATACCCAATACACACAAATCTAAGTAGGAATGAATTAAGACTATATACACATATGGACGAGCGATGTCAGAGCAGAACGGACTAAGATACAGTAGAATAGTATAAAAAACAGTATATACACATGAGATGAGTAATGCAAGATATGTAAACATTATTAGGGGAATGAGATACCGTAGAATGTTATAGAAAACAGCATATACACATGAGATGAGTAATGCCAGATATGTAAACATTAAGTGACTAAGATACCGTAGAATAGTATAGAACACAGTATATACATATGAGATGAGTGATGCAAGATATGTAAACACTATTAAGTGGCTAAGATACCGTAGAATAGTATAGAATACAGTATATACATATGAGATGAGTAATGCAAGATATGTAAACATTATTAAGTGGCTAGATACCATAGAATAGTATAGAACACAGTATATACATATGAGATGAGTAATGCAAGATATGTAAACATTATTAAGTAACTAAGATACCGTAGAATAGTATAGAATACAGTATATACATATGATGCTGCCATCTCAGTTGCCAGAGAGGAAGGAAACCGCTCAGGGATTTCACCATGAGGTCAGTGGTGACTTTTAAACAGTTACAGAGTTTAACGGCTGTGATAGGAGAAAACTGAGGATGGATCAACAAACATTGTAGTTACTCCACAATGCTAACTTAATTGACAGAGTGAAAAGAAAGCCTGTACAGAATATAAAATATTCCAAAACATGCATCCTGTTTGCAACAAGGCACTAAATGAATACTGCAAAAAATGTGGCAAGAAAATGTGAAATGAGTCAAGGGGTATGAATACTTTCTGAAGGCACTGTCATTAAAAGAGGTGTCTAGCATTATATTCATTATTATATTCATATTATAAAATGTGTTCATTCACATCATTCTATAGTACTTTACATCCTAACATTTCAACGTGGCAGACCAAAGACATGTATCTCTCCATAGCTTAGCCAAATGTTCATGAGAGCTTGTGTTTCCCACCATCTATTGGAGCACAACCTGTGGCTTCATTACATTGGCAACATAGTGAAACATTTGTGATAAGAACATACGGATTGGTTGGAAATGCAAGGGGATTCAAAATAACTTTGCTAGCAGTAGTGTCCTCATCATGTCATTGTTCAGAGAGAGAGAGAGAGAGAAGGCCTATACTTCTGAGAACATATTGTTTACTGCCTTAGTGGAGCCCCAACAGGAAATTAATGACACAGTTGAGTATGAAGGGAGTATGAGGGTGCTTTGTTGCCACGGCGTTGTTCAATTCTAACATTCTTCATCTCAGAAATGGGCTGAGATGAAAAATAGCGAATTACGACATATTGATCCATCTGGACTTGTGATTAATGTAGCTATGACAGCAGTGTCACTGCCTGGGCATCCACCAAAATATCTAAGGCAAATGCAATAAGTAATCAGAAGGCTGATAAGAGGCTGGAATCTAATCTGATAGCGGTTGATTAAAGGAAAATACCACACAAAAGCGCATTATACTGTGACTCTTTCTGTACTTTGAAAGTTCTATATATTGAAAACTTTATCACTGACATGCAAAACATTTTGGGCTTTTTTCAACAGTGGGCTAATGAAGAAAAAAAACTGAAGATAGTTTTGGGGTAGATTTTTCCTTTAAGAGACAAGTTCAGTCTCAAATGACATTCTCCATATATGGGGTTCTATGTGGCTCTGTTAAAAAGTACAGTATTATATACAGTTGGAGTATAAGGGAAATCCCCAATGGAAATCCCAGCAGGATCGAGAACCTGTGGGAAACTTTGGAAAAGCCAAAGACTGATATCAGCAGGAAGTTACATAGAGTAGATTTCAAATGAGGAATACAAGAGAAGTTCTTTCAGTTATGAATCATAAGGCAAAACAATCCCCAGATAGAAATGTAGCGCAGAGCAAGAGTTCCCCTCAGGACGTGGGATGCATTTATTTAGTTCCCAGAAAAGACTTAAAAGAGTCCGGAAGCAATACTTTCTACGATAGAAAGCGGTTTTACAAGAAATTCTAGAGAAAGGGCACATAGGAAACTTTCTCTGACATTGATCAATCCTGTGTGTCTGTGTGTGTGTGTGTACTCTATGTGTGGTCTAAGAGAGGTCATTAGGCACGGGGGACTAATGACGGCATTAACGGGGGTGATAGCTCATCCCGCCTGCCATTGGAATCCAGTCCCTGGGATGTGTGGTGCTGGGGATAATTGTTTACATCTCCAGCCCTCTCCACCCATTTTATCACCTGGTGGTGGGCTGCATTGTGGAAAGAGAACGCCAGGCGTGCTCTTATGCTGTAGCCACAGGATGCATCCCAAATGACACCCTCTGCCCTGGTCAAAAGTAGTACACTACATAGGGAATAGGGTGGTATTTAAGGTGAGCCCACAGTCTCCTACACAGAATCTGTCTGAGCTGGGAGGAGGATAGAAGAGCTTCAAACCTCTCACAACTGAACCTTGATAGCCAGCTTTCAATAGCTGAGAGACTACGTCACAAGTCTAGGAATTCTGACAATGAGAATCTACTCACAGACTGAAGAAGCAACTGCAAAACGCTGTGTGTGGCTTGAGTTGTTTATTAGATATCATGTGGTGTTGACTGTGTTCGTTGTATCTTTTCTGTTTGTTGGTCTTTTTTGTTTTGTGTGTGAGAAAAAATCTATAGAAATTGTATTTATAAACAATATGTACATTTAACTGCCTATGTTCTTAAAGCATACATTACACCAATATTATAACTGGGTAGAGCACTATTAAAGCTTAAAGTGGAACTGATAGTATTTTAACTACTATGCAGATATGAAACAAACAGACAATCATATAAGTCAAAAATATAAAATTCCCAGTTTATGCTACAAAAACGGTTTTAAAATAGGCTATACTTGACTCAACATTCCATGACGTACAATAAGTCATTGTTGGCAGAATACGTGGATACAGTTCAATGCATGATTAATATAATCAATCAATACATTTCTTGGTAGTCCAAAAAATATTGCTATAAGGTTGTAAATCACAGCTGGTCTGGTACATTATTGGCTGCCTCCATTCGGGATACACAGTTTCAATTTCAATGGCTCAATATTTAGGACAAAAACGGACAAATGTAAATAACGCTGAGAATGTCAATGCAATCAAACTAGCAAGGGCAATGATCACAAGTCAGTCATAACATGGCCAATAGGCTAGTGTATCTATTTATGTGGCAAGCTAAAAACACAGAGCCTAATGTTAGCTAGACACTGTAGCTAGCTAGCTGCTAGGAAGTTGTCATGCCATTGGAGGAGTGGGTAAGGGACTGACTTTTTCCACTCATATTGTTTTTCGGTGGCTACTGAGCTAGAGATGCAGGTGTCATTTGGTTAGCTAGGAAGAAATGTGAATCGCTTTGCTAGCTAGCTAGCTATGCTGAACATGGAACAACTGGTATCCAGTTAGCATATATCTTGCGTTCGCATATTTACTCTGGCTATCTGCTCCATTTTCAGAGCACTCTCATCTGAGTGTGCCAAAGCGCAGAATAACCGATGAATTCACGAACGCGCAACACCCGCTGAATTTGACCGGTGTCAGTAAGTGTAGACAAAAAAGTCATAGTTAGCCACGAACGCTCTAGATAACATGTAAACAGCCCATCCAGCTCTGCTAGGACGAGTACAAAGGTCAGAGTGAGGTGTTCGCTTATTTGCATTTGGAAGTAGCTAGCTAGCAAGCTAGCAAACTTTAGCCAGTTAGCTCGGGAGCTTGGTTGGGACAAGCATGCACAATGGCAGGCAAGCTGCAGAAGGAAGAGCAGGCTACTTACTATTCCCCATTGTTTATCAGTGCAATTTTGACGGCCAACTAGCAAAAAAGGTTTGAGAGGGTTTATCTAATGTTCCTTTGTTAGATTTTAGCTCATCTTGATCTGGCTATCATTAGTTGTTGATCTTGTAGTTGTTGATGTGCATATAGGGAAAGATAGACTACCTTTTTATGTCACGTTCTGACCTGTAAAGGTGTTATTTGTTAGTGTTTAGTTTGGTCAGGACGTGGCAGGGGGTATTTGTTTTATGTGGTTCAGGGTGGTTGTGTGTATGTGTCCATGTAGAGAGGGGTATTTGATTTATTAGTCCAGGGTTTTGGTTATTGTTCTATGTTAGTTTATTTCTATGTTCTGTCTAGTCATTTGTATTTCTATGTTTAGTTAATTGGTGTTGGGGCCTTCAGTTGGAGGCAGCTGTCTATCGTTGCCTCTGATTGAAGGTCCTATAATTAGGGGTGTGTTTGTATTGTGGGTAGTTGTATTCTGTTTTGCGCTTGTCACCTGACAGAACTGTTAGTGTCGTTTCTGTTAATTGTATACGTGTTTATTTTGTTTCTCCTTCTTATATATTAAAAAGAGAAGATGAGTATACACTTCCCTGTTGCATCTTGGTCCTCCACACGACACTCGTTACATTTTATGGTTGTTTGATCAATGGGAGTCAGGACTACAAAGTTCACAAATGTAAGAGGACTCATGCAGTATCTACATAATTTTCAGAAATCCATTCAGGTGTATTTTGTGGCAGTTTCCGAATGCATTCTAATGCTCTAAAGTCGCGCTGTTGCAACTGCCTGTAAACACACAGTCCAGTTCAAAGTGAATGATGGCAGGCCTGTGTGGCAAATGGCTTGTTTGCCTAAAGGCCTACTGTAGCTCTGATTGTCTATGGCGCACCGGTCTGTGTAGACTCCGGTCCTGGACGAGACAGATGTTTTTATTAGGTTTTATTTAATGCTGTGCCTATTAATTGTCCAAACGCACGGCTGCTTTCCCACTCTATATTTCAATCGAATTTTTACAAATTCCTTACTTTACATAATTCCCAAACACTCTAAGAATATATGAAAATGTGACCATATCTAAGTGCTCGCTTGTCAGAAAATGAAAAAAAATAACTAAAAAGTAATATTCTTCCTGGGGGTGTATATGAACACATTTTAATAAGATTTCATGTTGCTAAAATTCTTTCAGTTCCACTTTAAGGGAGGAATTCCTCTCGCAAACACACACATGCAATGCTATGAGTAAATGGACCGTAACGTTTTAAATCATTTGGAGAGCTAATAATGCAGCTCCCAATTGCATTGTGTACTCTATGTAGGCTAGCTGTAATGTATGTCGCGTATGATTCTGAGCATACAGTTCATGTAAACTGTTACCCAACTATCTCAATGAGTGTGAGTGTCATCTACCGTTTTATAATACTGCTGTAGAAAATGGAAAATCTCCATCGCCTTTTAAAGACTTGATAATTGGTTAGCGTTGTTGTGTGATTCAGATTTACACCATATAGCAGGGTAATCTATCACCGATTCATCCATTCTGTTCATCATTATCACCATTCTCCAGCTTACTACTGCAGAAAACATAACTTCTATAGAAAATAACAATAACCTCAGTGACAGCTCGGGGAAATGTGCTTCCGGCTCATTAAAGAAAAGGTGCCTTTATTTTTGGCCTTTAGCTAACAACAGTACTGACTGTGCATTGCGATCCCCTCCAGTGCGTTGGACGAGCAGCCAGAGACTTTATCGGAGAAACTAGGCAAGAAATCCTCAAGAGCATGATGGAGGATTGTGGAGGATGGAATTCAATTGGATTCACTTTCACACCAGTGTAGCCTGCTACGGTACAGTAATGGTCTCTCATGAGCCTTGTTCTGACCGAGGGTTTGTTATTTTCCCACCACCGCCATCATGGCACATCACAGTCACACATCACATTTCACTGACGACAGCGCTGTTTAAACCTTTAGAGGGATGTAGCCTGACATGCAGTTGTCCACTCGTCCAGAATATAAACTAGGATTGCTGCTCGAGGTATAGCAACACTATACAGTAGTCGTAGGTTGTTTCCATTCCAACATTTCGTCCGCAGAAGGATCCGGGTCTTGTTAGAACAGTCGTTTTATTTCAAAGCGGCTGGGTCAAGTAGGGTCACCCAGGTAACAACAAACGGTGACATTTTGTTTTGAGGACATGCATGCATGCGCGCACACACACACACACACACAGTAATAATGTAGTGAAAAACACCCAGTTGGTGGACCATTAGCTATTACCAGATAGTGTATGGGTGATTAGCCTAGCATAGAGAGTATCAGTCAAGCAGGACTACAGCTCAGTGGAGCTGGCTGATAATGACCCTGCGCTGAGCTCCCGCCCTCCGCCACGGACCCCTGGGATCAGCCTCTCCATTTAGTCAGACAGCAGGAACATGGCTAGCAAAGCCTGTAATTCAGTCCTCACCTTTCTGCCTCTCCATCTGCATCTCTCTCTCTCAGGGGGTTGTTCATCGAGGCGGTGTCCCAAATGACACCCTATTCTAGTCGCTGCCTTGCAACCAGATTGCATTTTGAAACATTTCTACGATTTGACTGTAGTCCACAGTTTGGCTTTGTTACTATTATAGGTGTTGCTAGAGCTACATAGGTACCTGGATCCTGAATTAATTTCTGATTAATGTAATCCCCCTGTTTTTAATTGGCAAAGCAGGCGCTGAGATAAAGTGTTAAGGGTGATGAGACCGGTGGCATGCAAAAGTAATGTCACGCAATTATGCATACAGTTCTTGTGGCTTGCATGGTGAATTATTCAGTCAGGTTGATAAAGATTAACACGTATGCACACATTACACACACACACACACACACACACACACACACACACACACACACACACACACACACACACACACACACACACACACACACACACACACACACACACACACACACAGTAAATATCACGCCTACACCTAACTAAGGACTTCAGCCATCCGAGTCACAGTTTTTTCACTCTGCTACCATCTTGCAGACAGAGACGGTACAAGTGCATCAAAGCCGGGACCGAGAGACTGAAAAATAGTTTCTATCTCTAGGCCATCAGACTGTTGAACAGCCATCACTAGCCAGCTACCTGCCCAGGACTCTGCCCTGCACCTTGATATTAATGTATATAGAGTCATTGAATGCGGCCACCTCCTATTCTGTTTATATACAGTTGTTTACTCACTGTGTGTATGTATATACTGTTTTCTCAACATAGCTCATCCAACATACCATTTTCCTTCAAAATTCTATACTGTCTATACACACCATATTTACATTTTAGTCATTTAGCAGACGCAGTTATCCAGAGCAACTTACAGTTAGTGCATTCATCTTAAGATCGCTAGGAAGGGACAACCACATATCACAGGCATAGAAAGTAACGGAGGGGGGTGAAGTGCAAGTGCTAGTTATTTTTCTTTTTAGATGGGCAGGGATTCTGCTGTCCCAGCTTCAAGGGGAAGCTGGTTCCACTATTGGGGTGCCAGGACAGAGAAGAGCTTGGACTGGGCTGAGCGGGAGCTGCACTCCCTGTAGGGGTGGGAGGACCAATAGACCTGAGGTGGCAGAACGGAGTCCTCAGGTTGGGGCGTAGGGTTTGAGCATAGCCTGAAGGTAGGGAGGGTCAGTTCCTCTTGCTGTTCCGTAGGTAAGCACCATGGTCTTGTAGTGGATGCAAGCTTTGTGAGCCTGTGGAGTGTGCGGAGGAGTGGGGTAACATGACAGAACTTGGGAAGGTTGAAAACCAGGCGGGCTGCAGCGTTCTGGATAATTTGCAAGGGTTTGATGGCACAAGTGGGGAACCAAGCCAACAGCGAGTTGCAGTAATCCAGACGATAAAGGATAAGTGTCTGGGTTAGGACCTGTGCCGCTTCCTGTGTGAGGTAGGGTTGTACACACAGTACGATGTTGGACAGCATGAACCTGCAGGAGCGGATCACTGCTTTGATGTTTGCAGAGAGCATTGTCCAGGGTCACGCCAAGGTTCTTTGCACTCTGGGAGGGCGACACTGTGGAGTCAATCATGATGGAGACGTCTTTGAGCGGGCAGGCCTTTCCTGGGAGTAAGAGCAGTTCCGCCAATGATGCGTGTCGCCACCTGTGTGTCAGAAGGGGGGAAGGTGAAAAGTAGTTGATGGAGCAGAGTGACTTAGTGTACAGTGCATTCGGAAAGTATTCAGACATCTTGAATTCTTCCACATTTTGTTACGTTACAGCCTTATTCTAAAATGGATTCAATTGTTTTTTCCCCCTCATCAATCTACACACACTACCCCATAATGACAAAGCAAAAACAGGTTTTTAGACATTTTTGCTAATTTACAAAAAAAATTAAACTGAAACATCACATTTACATAAGTATTCAGACCCTTCACTCAGTACTTTGTTGAAGGACCTTTGACAGCCATTACAGCATCGAGTATTCTTGGGTTTGACGCTACAAGCGTGGCACCTCTGTATTTGGGGAGTTTCACCCATTCTTCTCTGCAGATGCTCTCAAGCTCTGTCAGGTTGGATGGGGAGCGTTGCTGCACAGCTATTTTCAGGTCTCTCCAGAGATGTTCGATCGGGTTCATGTCCGGGCTCTAGCTGGGTGACTCAAGGACATTCAGAGACTTGTCCCAAAACCACTCCTGCATTGTCTTGGTTATGTGCTTAGGGTCGTTGTCTTGTTGGAAGGTGAAACTTCACCCCAGCCTGAGTTCCTGAGCACTCTGGAGCAGGTTTTCATCAAGGATCTCTCTGTACGTTTCTCCGTACATCTTTCCCTCGACCCTGACCTGTCTCCAAGTCCCTGCCGCTGAAAAACATCCACACAGCATGATGCTGCCACCACCATGCTTCACTGAGGGGATGATGCCAAGTTTCCTCCAGACGTGACGCTTGGCATTCAGGCCAAAGAGTTCAATCTTGGTTTCATCAGACCAGATAATCTTGTTTCTCATGGTCTGAGAGTCATTAGGTGCCTGTTGGCAAACTCCAAGCGGGCTGTCATGTGCCTTTTACTGAAGAGTGGCTTCCGTCTGGCCACTCTACCATATAGGTCTGGTTGGTGGAGTGCTCGCAGAGATGTTTGTCCTTCTGGAAGGTTATCCCATCTCCACAGAGGAACTCTAGAGCTCTGTCAGAGTGACCATCGGGTTCTTGGTCACCTCCCTGACCAAGGCCCTTCTCCCCCGATTGTTCAGTTTGACTTGGCGGCCAGCTCTAGGAAGAGTCTTGGTGGTTCCAAACTTCTTCCATGTAAGATTGATGAAGGCCACTGTGTTCTTGGGGACCTTAAATGCTGCAGAACTATTTTGGTACCTTCCCCAGATCTGTGCCTCAACGCAATCCTGTCTCGGAGCTCTATGGACAATTCCTCATGGCTTGGTTTTTACCACAGGTGGACTCCAACCAAGTTGTAGAAACATCTCAAGGATGATCAATGGAAACAGGATACACCTGAGCTCAACTTCGGGTCTCATAGCAAAGGGTCTGAATACTTGTGTAAATAAGGTATTTCTGTTTTATCCAGATGTAACCAGTCTCAAGGGAATGATTGTGTAAGGGGGATGTTTTGTACAATAAAGAGCACTACGTAACCAGAGGAGTAGTGATTGTATAAGGGGAAATTCCAGTATTATATGAATCTGATGTAACTGGGTTGTGGGGAGGAGTGTATAAGGGAGGCTTGACAGTATATAAGTAATTGTTTGTAAGTCAGGAGGGTTTGTTTATTCAATTCACTTTAGCTTTTTTGCAGACAGCCTGTTTCTAAAACACCTCTCTCTTTTTGGGGCATTTTTGCTATAGCTTTTATTGCTATATTTAGCTGTTGAGATCGGAGCCTGTTAACTTTTCTAAGAGATCAGTTAGAGGTAAGCCTCTGCTCTTAACCCACACAGGCAGGGTCATATAATTTGTATTTTTCTTTAGGAGGAACGGCATTGGGTTTCCTCGAGGTCGGGAGCTGGAGTATTCAAAGGATAAATAGACTCATTGTAAAGGGCTTTGCTTGAATAAATACAGGCAGTGTATTTCCTCTCGAGGGGCCACCGACTGAAATAGACCAGAGAGTTTCCTCTCTTTGTTACCAGGTTGGGTCCATGCTTGGGGTTTGTATGAGAAATGTCTTAGGATGTTAGGCTAAGACATGACATAGTGACTATACCTCTTCCGTCTCATGGGACACTAGGTCCCATTACGGTGAATAACTCCAGGTCCACAGGTGACGTGGGTGTAAAACTAAGGTATATATTTTATAATAACATTTTCCAAGTGGAGAAAGTATACTCACCATCAAGTTCCCCTGGTCTTCTAGCCCTAGGAGAGCCTGACGAACTACGGGTCGCCCTATCCGCCGAGTCAACGTCCCGCTGAGTGGTTTTTAATAAAAAAATGTTTATTTCACTCCAGCTGTGGCTGGAATCAGCGGGTTGTCGGGATCGGGACAGGGTTGGAGGTGCAACGCCCACAGTTAATAGACCTGAAGCAGGGGTAACCCAGTTTAGCTCATTAACCTTAAGGGAGAGGCGTGAGTTGGGCAAGACATTTTTGGCGTTCCCGCATGGGCTCGATAAAAAGAGCCTTGGGTGGGCAAGACTAAAGGGTTAGTCTTAAAAAAAACATAATTAAACAACTTCGGGGAGAGTCGATAGCCCACAGGTAAGAGAACATAGGGGTAATTGAATCATGGCCAACTTTGTGTCAGTTTTCCCCCAGGGAACATGGTCAAGGGTGAATGAAAGGGTTAAAACAAAACGGGTTTTGAGTGGTGTGACTGAGCTCGTATGGGAGAAACAAAGGTTATCAATATATATATATACACTGCTCAAAAAAATAAAGGGAACACTTAAACAACACAATGTAACTCCAAGTCAATCACACTTCTGTGAAATCAAACTGTCCACTTAGGAAGCAACACTGATTGACAATAAATTTCACATGCTGTTGTGCAAATGGAATAGACAACAGGTGGAAATTATAGGCAATTAGCAAGACACCCCCAATAAAGGAGTGGTTCTGCAGGTGGGGACCACAGACCACTTCTCAGTTCCTATGCTTCCTGGCTGATGTTTTGGTCACTTTTGAATGCTGGCGGTGCTTTCACTCTAGTGGTAGCATGAGACGGAGTCTACAACCCACACAAGTGGCTCAGGTAGTGCAGCTCATCCAGGATGGCACATCAATGCGAGCTGTGGCAAGAAGGTTTGCTGTGTCTGTCAGCGTAGTGTCCAGAGCATGGAACCGCTACCAGGAGACAGGCCAGTACATCAGGAGACGTGGAGGAGGCCGTAGGAGGGCAACAACCCAGCAGCAGGACCGCTACCTCCGCCTTTGTGCAAGGAGGAGCAGGAGAAGCACTGCCAGAGCCCTGCAAAATGACCTCCAGCAGGCCACAAATGTGCATGTGTCTGCTAAAACGGTCAGAAACAGACTCCATGAGGGTGGTATGAGGGCCCGACGTCCACAGGTGGGGGTTGTGCTTACAGCCCAACACCGTGCAGGACGTTTGGCATTTGCCAGAGAACACCAAGATTGGCAAATTCGCCACTGGCGCCCTGTGCTCTTCACAGATGAAAGCAGGTTCACACTGAGCACGTGACAGATGTGACAGAGTCTGAAGACGCCGTGGAGAACGTTCTGCTGCCTGCAACATCCTCCAGCATGACCGGTTTGGCGGTGGGTCAGTCATGGTGTGGGGTGGCATTTCTTTGGGGGGCCGCACAGCCCTCCATGTGCTCGCCAGAGGTAGCCTGACTGCCATTAGGTACCGAGATGAGATCCTCAGACCCCTTGTGAGACCATATGCTGGTGCGGTTGGCCCTGGGTTCCTCCTAATCCAAGACAATGCTAGACCTCATGTGGATGGAGTGTGTCAGCAGTTCCTGCAAGAGGAAGGCATTGATGCTATGGACTGGCCCGCCCGTTCCCCAGACCTGAATCCAATTGAGCACATCTGGGACATCATGTCTCGCTCCATCCACCAACGTCACATTGCACCACAGACTGTCCAGGAGTTGGCGGATGCTTTAGTCCAGGTCTGGGAGGAGATCCCTCAGGAGACCATCCGCCACCTCATCAGGAGCATGCCCAGGCGTTGTAGATAGGTCATACAGGCACGTGGAGGCCACACACACTACTGAGCCTCATTTTGACTTGTTTTAAGGATATTACATCAAAGTTGGATCAGCCTGTAGTGTGGTTTTCCACTTTAATTTTGAGTGTGACTCCAAATCCAGACCTCCATGGGTTGATAAATTGGATTTCCATTGATTATTTTTGTGTGATTTTGTTGTCAGCACATTCAACTATGTAAAGAAAAAAGTATTTAATAAGATTATTTCTTTCATTCAGATCTAGGATGTGTTGTTTAAGTGTTCCCTTTATTTTTTTGAGCAGTGTATATATTTTTTCACCTTTATTTAATCAGGTAGGCAAGTTGAGAACAAGTTCTCATTTACAACTGCGACCTGGCCAAGATAAAGCAAAGCAGTTCAACACATATAACAACACAGAGTTACACATGGAGTAAAACAAACATACAGTCAATAATACAGTAGAAAAATAAGTCTATATACAATGTGAGCAAATGAGGTGAGATAAGGGAGGTAAAGGCAATAAATAGGCCATGGTGGCGAAGTAAATACAATATAGCAATTAAAAACACTGGAATGGTAGATATGACAGTAGATGAGTGTGCAAAGTAGAAATACTGGGGTGCAAAGGAGCAAAATAAATAAATACAGTAGGGGAAGGGGTAGTTGTTTGGGCTATTTATAGATGGGCTATGTACAGGTGCAGTGATATGTGAGCTGCTCTGACAGCTGGTGCTTAAAGCTAGTGAGGGAGATAATTGTTTCCAGTTTCAGAGATTTTTGTAGTTCGTTCCAGTCATTGGCAGCAGAGGCGGCCAAAGGAGGAATTGGCTTTGGGGGTGACAAGTGAGATATACCTGCTGGAACGCGTGCTATGGGTGGGTGCAGCTATGGTGACCAGTGAGCAGAGATAAGGCGGGACTTTACCTAGCAGGGTCTTGTAGATGACCTGGAGCCAGTGGGTTTGGCGACGAGTATGAAGCGAGGGCCAGCCAACGAGAGCGTACAGGTCGCAGTGGTGGGTAGTATTTGGGGCTTTGGTGACAAAACGGATGGCACTGTGATAGACTGCATCCAATTTGTTGAGTAGGGTGTTGGAGGCTATTTTGTAAATGACATCGCCAAAGTCGAGGATCGGTAACATGGTCAGTTTTACGAGGGTATGTTTGGCAGCATGAGTGAAGGATGCTTTGTTGCGAAATAGGAAGCCAATTCTAGATTTAACTTTGGATTGGAGATGTTTTATGTGAATCTGGAAGGAGAGTTTACAGTCTAACCAGACACCTAGGTATTTGTAGTTGTCCACATATTCTATGTCAGAACCGTCCAGAGTAGTGATGCTGGACGGGTGGGCAGGTGCAGGCAGCGATCGGTTGAAGAGCATGCATTTAGTTTTACTTGTATTTAAGAGTATGATATGATGTGGTCAATATGACCAGGTCAATTAGCTGAGCTAGATCAGCAATGGGAGCAGAAGCCCATTCTCCTAGCTCAGGTCCCAGAGGGAAACTCTGAAACCATGGGGGAAGGTGTGGTTCAGTGGGGCGCTTGGTGGAAGGCCATGGCATCCTTAGGAAGGGGAGCGATACGGACCATAGTAAGCCCTAATAATCTGTCGGATAAGTACCTCAAGGCGGTGGGAAAGGATACTCCAAAGGTACTGCTGATGCTCACCAAGGATGGTGTAAGGGCAGGCCCAAGGCAGAAGGGGTATGAAGCCAAAAGGGATAAAATGTATCTGGACTAATATCTGGATAATACTCCGGGGGTTAAGGTGGGATACATAATCCAGAGGCGTAGTAGGAGTCCGGAAACACAGGCCGACGGTCCCGGACCTGAGAGCTACAGTAGGGCTGTGGAGGCAGCAGCAGCCCACTGGGCAGCGGAGGGTCTCACAGCACCAGTGTAGGAGAGAGGGGAAGTGAGTCCCCCAGCACTGAGGTTGGGAGCTCCTACTTAAAAAACAGGGAGGAACTGGCCATCTTGCTAAAGGATTTGAATGTAACCGACAAAGGGGGCTGTGCCAAGGGGGTCTCGAGAGAGCCGGTGGGAAAGGAACCATGCACTCTGGCCCAGATGGTTACACAGCACCGAGGTATGGAGGAGAGAAAAAGGAACGAGGTTCCTCTAGGTTGGTAAAGTCTGAGCCACGGAGTGCTTCAAGGATCAGATGGAGGATAGGAGAAGGGCGATCCGAGGCGCGTCGGAGGTGTCTTGGTTTGACCCGAGACCGGAGCCTGAGGTGTTTCCTGATGAAAGGGTAGGTTGGTAACTAGAGGGGTTGGATGAGGACTGTGTTGATTTGGCCTCCCGGGCAGGGAAAGATGGCGATGGAATGGCGCCAGTACCACCCCCAAGAGTAGCACCAAAAACCTAAACCCCAGGAGAGGAGATGGGGTCAGGAAGGAGAGGGAAAGGCAACTTGCCTAGAGCCCCTCCTGGCGAGGTGAAAAGTGCCTTGCAGGCGGGGAATGCAGTATCTCAGGCCCCAGACCTGGGAACCCAGCCATTGAAAGAGGCACGAGGTCCCGAAGCACTGAGCGCAGCTCTGCCCTAGAGAAGGGTTAATCCCTACGGTGAAGGGGGGGATCCCAAAAGGTGGGGACTGGGGGTTGCCACCAGAACCGGTAATCATCAACTAGGTGCAGTTGGTAAACAGGTTAATAATAGCTATGGTGGTAGGTAACATAGCAGGGAGTAGGGCAGACGCGATAGTGGACAATTCTTATCTCAATCATGGGGCCCCATACCGGTTAAGTATTGTGTAGTCACTACAGGGGGGGATCTGACGAACTACGGGTCGCCCTATCCGAGGGGGGAGGGGGGGGGGTGTAAGGAACGTGTTGGAGGTGGCTGACCGAGGAGGAACGGCCTCGTTGGCGGTACCCATAATATCAGCAGGAAACTTTGGGGTTAACCCACGTGTGTGTGAGGAAGCAATGCTGGCAGCATTAGAACAGTGTGATAAGGCGCGACCTCCGGGTAAGATATCGTTGAAAAAAGTAATCATAGTAAAATTGCTGAAAAGGAAACCTCAAGACGGGGCCCACAGGGACAGCATAGTCAAACCCCCTGTCCACCATCATCGCCCCCCCAGCCGCCGCCACTCTCGCAACGGGTTTCCAGGCAACCGCCACATGGTAGCCCTCCACAGTGCCTTGGGTCACTGACCCCGGGAGCTGATGTGCACATGGAAAGGAAAGTAGCCTTTTCCCTAGATGGAGGGAATGAGTATGAACCCCGTGAGAGGTTAAAGCCAGGGACCCCGCACCCAGGGGAATGGTAACGGAAGGAGGGAGAGTTGGGGGCCGACAGTCATGGGCAGAACACAGTTAGGTTTCAGCCATTGAACTCACTTAGCCTCAGTCCGTCTTGATCAGCGAGTGATAGGCAAGGGCTGACCCCGGATAGGGCTAGGAAGTCACCTAGATACAAGGAAGAGTACATAGAGGAACCCAGATAGGGACTTTTGCCCGAAGAAGGCAACGACTGGTACGGCGAGGACAGAAATGGGCCTATCCCATTCCTGTCCTCGCCGTGGACAAGCTCGAAGGGCACGCGGGAAACCATATCAGCCGCATAACCCAAGAACTGCACCAGAAAGGGTGGCCGTGAACCCGAAGTACGGTCCCATAAAAGCCAGAGATGGAAGAGAATTTTATGTGACGGCAGTTGCCCGAGGAGACAATCAGACAGGGTGTGCTGCAGGTCCCTGGGGGTCAGGTGGACGAGCGTCTGGTCCACTGGCAGGGAAGGAGCATGTGCAGCTGGGGGTGAAACAGTCTATGTGCCGCAAACAGGTCTCTACTCTCTTTCGACAGAAATAAGGTAGGGCCAGAAGTTGGAACTGACCTGGTAAGAAAGGACGCCCCCGAGCCAGCACCTAGGAAGGGTAAGAATGAAAAGGAGATGGAGACTTCCCGCCATCTGGGCCCGCAGGAAAGCCAGGCAGGAAGCGGTGTAAACGAGGGTACGAAATGAACATGTTGTTTGGGGCTCTGCTCATGGTGACTCTCTACATCCTCGGGGCACCTGGCTGGGAACGCTCACACGTTAGGGTAGGAATAAGGCCAACTAAGCGGTTTAACGGAACAGCGTATAACTTAGTGTTTGAAACTTACACGCTACCAATGATCTGTGGATGGGGACAAGGTCAGGGCCCCAGAGATAGTAGTCATTTATTCAGTCACTGGAATATAAGCAGAAAGTGGAATGGGTTCAACGAAGCAATAGGTAGGGAGTTGAACAATACGGTTGACAACTGTACCTAAGGGCTGGATAATTGGTTCACTGACGGCAACTTGAATGATAAGACTGGCTTTCAAGTTTTGGATGTGAACTGGGACCATAGGTATTGGTACCTGGCCACGGTGTCATAGTCCGAACTAGAGGACAGATCTATGCAGGTGAACTGGATTAGCGAAATGGGAGGACCAGCATACTGCAAAGTATGCTGATTGGTGCATTAAGAACCCTAAGGGAGATCCAGACACACCACTCTGGGAAAGGGGGTGCGTGGAAATGGTGGATCAAGGGGAGGCGGAATGCATTGTAAGCATATACCGGGATGGCTGGTTCTGGGGAGAACTGAAATTGACATGCCACAGGGTCAAGGGAGGCAAGCACAGCTGTAAGACCTGAAGGTGACCTGAGGCCACGGATCCATAGGCAGGTTAATAAAGATATAAATACTATGAACAGTGTGCAACAAAAATACTGGACATGGGAGATACCATGTCAGTTATACAACTGAATGCATTCAACTGAAAAGTGTCTTCCGCATTTAACCCAACCTCTCTGAATCAGAGAGGTGCAGGGGGCTGCCATAATCAACATCCACGTCTTCTGCGCCCGGGGAACAGTGGGTTAACTGCTAAGCTCATGGGCAGAACAACAGATTTTGACCATGTCAGCTCAGTGATTCAATCTAGCAACCTTTCAGTTACTGGCCCAGCACTCTAACCACTAGGCTACCTGCCGCCCATCATGGACCCAGGCTTGCATGTGGATGGGAAGCCCTGTCCAGCAGGGGGGTGTAGAACTCTCACGAGTTACGACTCAGGTTCACGCATGAAATGGCCCTGCCGCAATATAACCGAGGTGGGGTTAGATAGGGAGATTAATAAAACATTGCCTTGGGTGTGGAAGAGGCCAGTTACACTATATATATTAGGTGTAAACGACCCCCTGGAGAAGTGGGAAAAGGTACAGGTAGAAATGTGGGTACAGCGCCAGCCCACCCCTGGAGATTTAGAAGTGGTGAATCGAACTCAATTCACGGCACTGGATAAGTGTGTGAGTGAGGCGATGGCTGAGGCCCTAGATAGCAAGGACAACAACTTGGATGGAGGAGGGCTATTGGAGGTATAATTGCACAGGGCTACGAGGATCGGGACTGGGCTGGAAGAGCAACGCCCATTGGTAATAGGACTGAAGCAGGGGTAAGCCAGGCTAGCTCATTTACCTCAAGGGAGAAGCGTGAGTCGGGCAAAACACACACACACACACACACACACACACACACACACAAATAGAGGCACATAAACAGGTACACACACAGTGAGCAAGGAAGATATTATTAACTCCGCTGCCAGCCTTATTTAAAATTCATGTATCTTCTCCCTGCATCCTTCTCTGTAGACAGTCTAAGGATTGCTTCCTTAGGTGGGTTTGACAGTGAGTGGATTTGAGTAGCTTTTAACTAAAAAATAACAGCTACTGAGAGAATAGCGACAAGACATTTGTACATGTTATTCTCTATGTGGAGGATATCATGTATCTTTAAGTGTGCGATCACGGTGAGATGTTTTTCTATTTGTTTTGTGTTAAAGGCATGGTTTCGGCTGTTGTTCAGGCTTTATTTGACCCTCTTTGTCTCTCTGAGCACAAAAAGACATGGTATATAATAATACTCCCATTCACATTTCTGTGCTGCTATGCGGATGCAGACAAAAAGTTCACTATATCAAAGGATAGAGTGACGGAGTAATGGTCGTGGATGGATATCTCCAGAGGGGGGAGAAAAATAAACCCCATTAGAATGGATATATGCTAGACCATGGGGCTTGCAACAACGAGGGTTGTGTGTTCGATTCCCGCTCGGGCCACTCGTATGAAGAATGTATGCATGCATGACTAAGTCGCTTTGGATAAAAACATATACTCAATGGCATATATACAGTGTAAGGCTCTGTTGTGATAGGTGTTATGTAAAATGATTTGGAATATACTGAATGGCAACCGCCACTTGGTGGATCTGTCATCACTACCCATCAGCCTTGGCAGCCCTCTGACCCTGCTCCACAGTGTTTACAATCTATACCAACTATTCCCCCAACTCTGTGCCTTGGAGTCTCTATTCCAAACACTCTTGTGATTTCATTGAGGAAAGAGAGTGTGTGTGTGTGTGTGTGTGTGTGTGTGTGTGTGTGTGTGTGTGTGTGTGTGTGTGTGTGTGTGTGTGTGTGTGTGTGTGTGTGAGAGAGAGAGAGATATGTCACAGGAAACTCATTCATTCCCCTCCCTCCAAATGGCTGCCATTTAGAAGGAAACTGTCCCTATCCAATTGACTCAAGGTAAAAAGCTCCAGTGAGACTCTGTATTGCCATCTCAATGTGAAAACCGGAAGTAGAGAGAGAGAGAGAGAGAGAGAGAGAGAGAGAGAGAGAGAGAGAGAGAGAGAGAGAAGCTTGGGTTCTTCCTGCTAAGCATGGCGTGGCCGTCCAGGAGCTAATGTTAGTTTAGGCCCTAATTGACTAAGAATGGTTGTGGCCAAACATGGGGCTAACGTTAGTTTAGGCCCTAATTGACTAAGAATGGTTGTGGCCAAACATGGGGCTAACGTTAAATTGGGTTATGAATGGTGTGGCAATGCAGGAGCTAAAGTTGGCTTGGGTTCTTCCCACTAAGCATGTTGTGGCGCTGTGGGAAGGTCTAACAGTAAGGCGGGAAACACTGCTGATGACTAAGGTCATAACACTGATATATCCCAATCAATCAGTCTATGCAGGGGTGAAAGGCGCCCAAGGCGAGACAAAAATATACCACCCTCTCCTACCAGGCTGAAGTAGAATATTGTACAGCAGCGGTCTCCAATAGGTTTGGCCTTGCTCCAATTTCTTTTCTCAGCTAATAGTCGGCAGAACAGAACATAATAGTAGCCCAATTCATAAACCTATATGCTACAGATTAAATACACGTTTTAACACATCTGCTTAGTACGCTATATAATCAGCTCAATGTCAACAACATATCCTACTATGTTCTATCCGATTACACTGATAACATCGCCAATGTTTCTATTAAATGAACTTTGTTCGTTAATTGGGAAAAACAGCTTGCAATAAACAGAACAATGTCGCTCTGAGAAAGTCTAAAAAGAAAGGTGAATAATGAAAATAGACGTTTTAGGGATGAATGGAGTGAGAAATAGGCATTCTTGCCATATTTCTCCAATGCCAAACCAGTGTCTTGTTTGCAACGAAACGGTTGAGGTTTGAAAATGTAATATTAGACATGCTTGTGAATCTAAGCATGGAAATTTCAAAAGTTACCAATCCACCCAGACAGAGGCTCGAACATCGTAGAAAAATGCGAACTTTAACTGCTGGCTACTCCTCCGTTGCTTAACCCAACAACAGAAGTGATTCATTAAAAGCTGCCTAGGTTTAAACATCTTCTCTTTTCAGAAAGTGAAAAGCTCAATTAATAGGGACATAATAGCAAAGTCAATGTTTTGTCTCCTCGAATATTCAAGTCCCACAGCTCAGCTTCAGAATGTCATAATCGAAATATCCCCATATGCATGAGTGCGGGCATTTTAAAGCTTGTTTTAGCATAAGGAATCACGGAGTTAAGCATTGTTATAGAACGTTTTATATGATCTAGATACTTTTTATTTATTCATTTCAAAATATAAAGCTAACAATAGGCATCCTTTTTTGCCTTTTTATTTAAGAAAGTTTATGTCAAACCCTCAGTCAATTTGACTATACGGAGTGGATGGTGACAGTATTGGAGGATTTGGCTATACTGACAAATTAATGGAGAGCATAATTGCGTCTGTTAAACAGGTAGTCCTACCTATTATTATTTTTTATAGGAAGAAATACGATCCAACAAAGCCCTCTTGTCGTTAGTGAAGTCGAATTAAAATGAAGACAATTGTTTAAATTAATTACTTTCAGCACCATTTGCTGTCTAGCTCTGTTTGATTACGCCGCAGCCGCCCCAAAGATGCCTGCCCCGTTTGTCTTCCTAGATGCCTTTCTGCTGCACTCTCTCTCCTCATTAATTAAAAAGGTATCTATCTCATGACATTGTAATACATTTGGTCTCCAGTCTATGAGCTACATAAAAACCTCATGGGGTAATACTCTTTCTACCGCAGGCTACATAATTTATGTTAAATTAATTTGATGGAGCGTTGGTGGAGCGCCGCAGCGCTGCGTCTCTCCAACAGCACCCTGGAGAGGCGCGCTGGGCATGGACAAGCTAAATATTTTGTACCCCTGCCTTTGGCAAAGTGAGCACTGCTTATCATGGGGCGGCATCAGCGCTCACCTAGTATATGGCCTTAATGCCACTGGGTGAGATAAGTTAGCATTGTTTTGGGGCAGAATAATGTAAGGTATGTGTTGTTGGAGGTGCGTTTTGGTCAGTTTAGCTCGGAAAATGCCGCCCTCGTCAAACTGCCGCTCTAGGCGGCTGCCTAATCCTGCCTAATGGGGCCTAATCATCTAATTATATTTATAATCCCTATTAATTCAATTGCGTCTTTGAGGGCCTAGTGATAAAATGTGTCATTTCACTTTTAAAATGTATTATCTTTTATTGTGGCATAAACGCAAACAGTCATGTTTCTCTTCCCCCCCCCCCCCCCCCACTTGCAACATATTTCAAGCCTCCAAACAAAGTGGTGCACGGAAAGAGACATCGTTTACACAAAACACCAAACAGTCTAATGAAATGTGGCGATCGTCATTAGGACAGAATTAATTCGCGTCCTGGGTTTCGGCCACTCATCTCAACCTTGGCAAAATGTCAGTGTTCTCCTTAAACCACATCGCATTTTGGAGCGTATGATATACCACCCGTTTTCAAGTCCATTCGTTCATTTTTCATGCCTCTGACATGCAGTAATGAGAAATAGTGGTGTAATAGCCTACAGTTTTCTTGACGTTTTGTTTTCATTATTGTGATAGACTCATATTTTACCGGTATGGCGTACCCAACTATTTATTTTGCTGGAAAGCTGTACAGGTGTTGTGCCGAACATCTCCCCCTGCCATAATCCCCCCCACCCCCCCTTCTTCATTGCTGCAACTTGCTTGCTAGTTGAGATTTCTGCTCTTCACTCCGTTGTCAGTTTACCCTACATTTCACTGATCTCAGTAGCAGAAAGCATTTATGTCTGCAGTTTTCGGGTTGGCTATTTGTTTCAAGTGTCTGTGGCGGTTCTATGGCGCCCTGAGCGAACCTCCGCTTCAGCGCCCGCCCGCACCCGGGGGCGCCCCGAGCAAGATGCCGCCCTGGGCGGCTGCCCATGTCGTCCGTACATAAATCCGCTACTGATTTTGTATTAGTCTATAATTAAATATCTTTGCCAAAATTCGTCATCTCTCCCATGTGTTATTCGACTAGTATTTTTGAAAGTGTAAGGATAATAATTCAGCTATAATTGTTCTGAAATGTTTATTGCTTGCCAACATTTTACTCCCTCTATGTTTAATATAACACACATACATTCTTTAATCATTTAGGTTGCCTATCCTGACGTGAAGTTTGTTCTATAGAAAGTATTTGATTCTAGCCACAAAATGAAGGAAATTAGAAGGGGGGGGGGGGGGGGGGGGGATTCTGGCAGGGGGGAGACTAAAACCTTTGTAGCTAAGATGGTACATTACTTCTCTCCACACCTTAGCCACACACCCATGAGAGAGTCACTGTACTGTTCTGTCTGGGTTGTCGAGAAAATTAACATACCACTACAAAGTTAGATTACAGAAACTAACCCCTGCTTGGTTTGGTGTGATTCCTGTCCCTTCAATCACCCTGCTCGCTAGCGAGACACAATGCTAACTGAACATGGGGCTGGATGTTAAGTCAGTTCAGTATCATACAGATCCTCTACCCTATGTCCCCTCATTATGGCTGGTTGGCTGAGGGTCTAATGAAAAGATGGCCAGGTCAACTATCACCATCTGCTGCCAGCCCTGGCCCCATTGTCACACCATATTCCTTATGTAACGCATAAATAACTATTATTCTCTGGATCAGATGATTTCATTTAGCCTTCATTCAACCAGAATAGTCCCTTGAGGTTAAAATATATATTTTGTAGGGAGACCTGGTACAGCAATAGAATCTCTCTTCTCATCGGCGGGTCATTTGGAGTGGAAGCTCGATTTCATTGTACTGTAAGTATCACATACTGTAAAACAGCTCAGTAATACAGTACATCAAAATTTACACAGACGCTCTTATCCAGAGTGACTTACAGGAGCAGTTAGGGTTAAGTGACAGATTTTTCACCTAGTCAGCTCAGGGATTCGAACCAGCAACCTTCCAGTTATAGACCCGACGCTCTTAACCACTAGGCTACCTGTCATTGGTGTCAAGTGTCTCTCACCCCACTGATCAGCCTCGTGAACGAGTCTGGGCAACGCAGCACACCTGCCTCGCCAACCCATCCACTCCAATTTAGGCTGGTCTTTAAACCTGGCTTCGAAAACAGCCCCCTGCGGAGACGCTGGCGAGGCTTCCTGATGTACAACCCCCTCCAGATGTGCCAGGCCCCTGCCATCCACCTTTTCCAGCTAACCTCAGCCTTGAGCATTGCTGGCTGGCATGGCTAGCACACCTTGCACCACACTTGCGAAAGTATTCACCCCCCTTGGCATTTTTCCTATTTTACTGTCTTACATCCTGGAATCATTTTTAACATTTTGGGGGGGGGTTTGTATCATTTGATTTACACAACATGCCTACCATTTTGAAGATGCAAAATATTTTTTCTTGTGAAAAAATAAGACAAAAAAACTGAAAACTGGAGCGTGCGTAACTATTCACTCCCCCAAAGTCAATACTTTGTAGAGCCACCTTTTGCAGCAATTACAGCTGCAAGTCTCTTGGGGTATGTCTCTATAAACTTGGCACATCTAGACACTGGGATTTTTGCCCATTCTTCAAAGCAAAACTTCTCCAGCTCCTTCAAGTTGGATGTGTTCCGCTTGTGTACAGCATTCTTTAAGTCATACCAAAGATTCTCAAATGGACTGAGATCTGGGCTTTGACTAGGCCATTCCAATACATTTAAATGTTACCCCTTAAACCGCCATACATCATTCCTTCAATTCTGACCAGTTTCCCAGTCCCTGTCGATGAAAAACATCCCCACAGCATGATGCTGCCACCACCATGCTTCACTGTGGGGATGGTTATCTCGGGGTGATGAGAGGTGTTGGGTTTGCGCCAGACATAGCATTTTCCTTGATGGCCAAAAAGCTCAATTTTAAGTCTCATCTGACCAGAGTACCTTCTTCCATATGTTTGGGGAGTCTCCCACATGCCTTTTGGTGAACACCAAACGTGTTTTCGTATTTCTTTCCTTAAGCAATGGCTTTTTTTCTGGCCACTCTTCCGTAAAGCCCAACTCTGTGGAGTGTACGGCTTAAAGTGGTCCTATGGATAGATACTCCAATCTCCGCTGTGGAGCTTTGCAGCTCCTTCAGGGTTATCTTGGGTCTCTTTGTTGCCTCTCTGATTAATGCCCTCCATGCCTGGTCCGTGGGTTTTGGTGGGTTGCCCTCTCTTGGCAGGTTTGTTGTGGTGCCATATCCTTTCCATTTTTTAATAATGGATTTAATGGTGCTCTGTGGGATGTTAAACGTTTCTGATATTTTTATATAACCCAACCCTGATCTGTACATCTCCACAACTTTGTCCCTGACCTGTTTGGAGAGCTCCTTGGTCTTCATGGTGCCGCTTGCTTGGTGGTGCCCCTTGCTTAGTGGTGTTGCAGACTCTGGGGCCTTACTGAACAGGTGTATATATACTGAGATCATGTGACAGATCAAGTGACACTTAGAATGCACACAGGTGGACTTTATTTAACTAATTATGTGATGCCTGAAGGTAATTGGTTGCACCAGATCTTATTAAGGGGCTTCATAGCAAAGGGGGTGAATACATATGCACGCACCACTTTTCCGTTTAAAAATTTTGTGGAATTTTTTGAAACAAGTAATTTTTTTCATTTCACTTCACCAATTTTGACTATTTTGTGTTTGTCCATAACACCAAATACAAATAAAAATCCATTTAAATTACAGGTTGTAATGCAACAAAATAGGAAAAACACCAAGGGTGATGAATACTTTTGCAAGGCACTATATCTGCCTGCAAGGCATGGGGGCTTGGCTCGCCATGGTTGAGAGGTGGGCATACTGCTTTTATTTTCATTTCATTTCCACCGCCTAATGGCGAGCTTACTCAACACCCCACCAGGCAGTGGGGAGAAGCCGGTAGTTAATGAGGTTACTGTATGTGTGTGCATGTGTGCCTGTACGTGTACGTGTGTGTACGAATGCGTTTGCGCGCAATCAGTGAATTTCTGTTCCTGATGGCCTTTCTGTGTCTCTGTGTTAAAGGGAGAGGAGGAAGCAGAACCTTTCAATTATGAAGTAGACGTAGGGCGCCAGTCAGGCATGAGCAAGGACACAGTTGATAAGATAAGCACTCACAAACACACAAGCAGCTATTAACACCCGTGCACACACACACACACACGCGTGAATACACGCGCCACCTGTCAGCACCCATCGGTCGCCAATCAGAGTGGACTGCACAATGTTAATAACACACCTGAGTGCACAGTGGAAAATAACCTCCCATGTCCACATAGAGTTAAGCAAACGCATCAGCACACAGGGTCCTCCCTGTCTGACGTGATGGCGGTCCCACAGTCCATCATCTAGTTGACTGTTCAGGGTAAGAACTTTATTGTCCTCCCAGTGTTCTGCTATCTGTCGAGCAGATTACACTCAGCGAGGCCCAGGGAGAAAGCCCTGAAATACCGCGCTCTGTTCTCACTCACCTGTGTCCTCCTGTCCCTGTTCTATCCCAAACCCGCTATTCCTCCTCCTTGTTGTCAACGCGCCACATTCTGGCGTCAGGTGTATCACTTATTAAAGAAGCAATTTGTGGTCAGGGTCAGCCACGTTGAGCTGCTTTGTCTCCCAATGCACCACTAGTGGGTTTGTACCAATCTGCACATCTGCAGTCTGTGACAACAAACAACATGAATTCGCAGCTTGAGCTCAGGGGGATCTAACTGTACTTGTACATTGTTAACCCTGCTATGCTGCCGAATCACAATGACTCCTCTCGAGGACCCACAGCTATAGTACAGCAGCCCACGCCATTTCCATTCTTAACCTGATCATTGCCTGAGAGGTGGAGAACAGGGGAGCAGCGGAGAACAGCCTTCTGGGCCCAGTCACCTGGATCAGAGATATGAATCCAGCTCCAATGTTGCTCCACCCGTCTACAGACAGCAGGCCATGGGAGGTGGGCCCCGTGAAGGATGAGTCACAGGCAACTGCTGCACCCGCGATGCTCCCCGGGTCTGTATTAGGGCCCTGCAGGAGAAGAGGCTACAACTGATGGGCACTTTGCTGTCAGAGAGGAGGCTCACACATTCATTCCTCTATTGTCTCTCTCTTTCTCTGTCTCTGTGCCTGCACCTCTTTCATTCTCTCTCCCTCCCTCTCTCGGTCTCGCACTCTCCCTCCCTCTTCTCTCTTTCTCCCTCTCTATGGAGCCATCCACAGGCACTAGTCTAGTGGCAACCTCCCAAACACACTGGGCAAGCATCTCTCTCTCCCGAGGACCACTTTAACCTTTACAGCAGTGTTAACAGTGACAAAAATATTAGCACACACTTCAATCTGTGGCTCGTAAACTCAATTTAAAACTGACTGTATCATCTCTCACTGAGAAACAACAACTGTAAGATGCATTTAGTCACTCTACGTACTTACTTAGCATTCTACACATTATGTCATGTGGACACCCCTTCAAATGAGTGGATTCGGCTATTTCAGCCACACCCGATGCTGACAGGTGTATAAAATCGAGCACACCGCCATGCAATCTCCATAGACAAACATTGTCAGTAGAATGGCCCGTACTGAAGAGCTCAGTGACTTTCAACGTGGCACCCTCATAGGATGCCCCATGTAGCTCAGTTGGTAGAGCATGGTGCTTGCAATGCCAGTGTTGTGGGTATGAGTCCCATGGAGGACCAGTATGAAAATGGATGGACTCACTACTGTAAGTTGCTCTGGATAAGAGTGTCTGCTAAATGACAAAAATTTAAAATGATGCCACCTTTCCAACAAGTCAGTTTGTCAAATTTCTGCCCTACTAGAGCTGCCCCGGTCAACTGTAAGGGCTGTTATTGTGAAGTGGAAATGTCTAAGAGCAACAATGGCTCAGCTATGAAGTGGTAGTCTGTTCTTGGTTGCAACACTTACCAATGAGTTCCAAACTACCTCTGGAAGCAACATTAGCACAATAACTGTTTATTGGGAGCTTCATGAAATGGGTTTCGATGGCAGTTTGCAATGCCAAGTGTTGGCTGGAGTGGTGTAAAGCTCACTGACTTTGGAGCAATGGAAATGTGTGTTCTGGAGTGATAAATCACGCTTCACTGTTTGGCGGATGCCAGGAGAATGCTACCTGCCCAAATGTATAGTGCCAACTGTAAAGTTTGGTGGAGGGGGAATACTGGTCTGAGGCTGTTTTCCATGGTTTGGGCTAGGCCCCTTAGATCCAGTGAAGGGAAATCTTAACGCTACAGCATACAACGACATGTATACCATTCTGTGCTTCCAACTTTGTGGCAAAAGTTTGGGGAAGGCCTTTCCCGTTTCAGCATGACAATGCCCCCTTTCACAAAGCGAGGTCCATACAGAAATGGTTTGACAAGATAGGTGTGGAAGAACTTGACTGGCCTGCACAGAGCCCTGACCTCGACCCCATCAAACACCTTTGGGATGAATTGGAACACCGGCTGGCCAGGCCTAATCGCTAAACATCAGTGTCCGACCTCACTAATGCTCCTGTGGCTGAATGGAAGCAAGTCTCCACAGCAATGTTCCATCATCTAGTGGAAAACCTTCCCAGAAGAGCGGAGGCTGTTCTAGCAGCAAAGGGGGGACCAACTCCATATTAATGCCCATGATTTTGGAATGAGATGTTCGACGAGCAGGTGTCCACATACTTTTGCCCATGTAGTGTACGTGTACTGTAATTGGCACCCAATTACTGAACGTAACAAAAGTAGAGAAATTGTGGTATCAAATGACTTCCAGCGTTAGTAAGAATTGTTTATATTTGTATAGTAAATATTTGATATACCATCACATAATAACACTACTATTTCGCTAAAAGACATTGCAAAGGTTAGTCATTTTTATTCACACCGAAGTGCCCAGGTTAAAGGTACTGTATGATTTATTCGGTCTGTGAAAAGCAGAAGCCGTTGCTCTTCAGTGGTCAAGGTGACAGAGGACCTTTGCTGTTGTCCCTCTATGTGATGGATACTGCCTAAGATGGAGACTTTGGTCAAGCGTGTCCCAGTTGCACTCTTGGAGGGGTGATAAAATAGTTCACGAGGGCAGCCATTGCTCTCTCCTTGTGCTCGTGAGTGGAGGTGAATAATGCATGTGGATTATGAACCTAACCTGGGTTGAAATGAGCCTGAACCTCAGGCAGCTAGATTCATGTGGATGAATGGCGAGAATGACTGGCACTCAATTTCCAGACTGTCACTTCAATGGTGTCACAAACCCAGAGTCATATCTGCAAGCTTGGGGAGAATACTGTATCAGAGAAAATAACCAAGATTGCCTGTGGTTCCCTTTTAAATATTGTGAATGGTTAAAGCGCATCCTATGTTGTTCGCAAACATTTATTTATTTTGACGAATATTCCCAATGACACACGTCAATCTAATATATTTTCTTTGTGCATAAAGTATGATTCTTCTGACAGTGCATTTGTGCATTAACACTAGCAGTAAAATATATTGCACGTACATTAGTAATGTACTTTATATCCTAAACTTTTTAAACAAACAATTATAATTCTACACACACTGTATTTGCAGTTTCCATTAAGCGTGTTGCACGAAATGCACCGGTTGACATCCATCTATCTTCCCAGTGAGTCTCTCAGCTTGACCTGGAACCAGCTCATAGCACAAAATCACCACCCCTCTGCCCCACATGGACTTACATTGGTCTTTAACAATTGACTGATGTTTCCAATAGACCAATGTAATCTTCTCTCCTCCACCAGACCCCTTTCTGGAAGGCTTGGAGTGAACTCGGTGACATGATCACGCCACTCACTGCTCATAGACAGGCGCTAGAACAACCGTTTTCATTACCTTGGATTAAACCTAAACGAAGCATGGCACTACTCCATCAGAGGTTGCATCCCAAATGGCACCCTATTTCCCTCAAGAGTGCGCTACGTTTGACCAGGGCCAATGGGGGGGCATATAGGGCTCTTGTCAAAAGGTGAGGTATTTTATTGAATAATGAAAGTACATTTACCAACTGTCAAGAAGTGCAGGCACTCTGTCAGAGCATGACTGGGTCAACCTGAAAACCAGCCTGCAGAACGTTCCTTTTTGACAACAAGTTAAGCTATGCTCACAAGTGCGTCTGCCTGTCCGTTAGGATGGCATTGAGCACAAAGGTGAAAATCAACATTTCATGTCCTCAGAGGATATACCATTTCCCATTCCTATTGAGAGATGTTAACAAAATCCATTCTGTTTAGAATGAGTATTAAAATACAATGCACACGTATGGCTTTGTATTTCCCCTTTGAGTATAATTAGTTTTCCAGTGCTGTATTATTTCGTTGTTCCCTTTCCTCTTCCATCTGAGAGCCTGTTTGTCAGCCCCACCGCCAATGTCTATCTGCTTCCTCAGTTAGCTTGAATGACAGGTAATGACACCCGCTGAGAGATTGCCTCTCTCTCAGGGCGGAATACCGTCCGCCGGAGGATGGCTGCATCATTGCGGTGTCACGGAAAAGACAGACATATGACATCTCTCTCCCTTTCCCCCTCTCCTTTCTATCTCTTTCACACTGTTTTTCTTTCATTTCACCTCAGTCGCCTCCTCATCTCCATCCCCTGGCTCTGTCTAGCGTATTGCTTTGACCGCCCGTCCCCCTCCATGTCTCCCATCCCCCTCTCCTAAGCTGCGGAGAATAGAGTGGTTTTGTGAGAAGAAAAAAAAAATCAGTTGACCACAAGGGAACGTGCTCGACGGTATCATGATCAATTGAGCCGAGCGTCCAGTGATGTGATGAGAAGTTAGACCACAAGCTGTGTACCAGCTGCTACCATTTGCTTCCCAAAGAGGTTGAGTTTAAAAGCTACTGTAGAATATTTACTTTTTGATATTTATTTGCCTTGCACTTTCAAGTCATTGTTGTAGTCTGTGTACTCTTAATGTACTCTTGTGCCTGTGTGGTTGTATGTATCGCACCGCTATAGCCCTGATTGTAATGCTCTAAGGGGACAAGTAAAGTGTATGGAATTGAATAGAATGTTCTACAGCAACATATTAGTTATTAAAGAGAACCTCTACTCCACTTTATTCAGATATTCAGATATTCAGATACGTGGCTAGAAACTGCCCAATGTGAGAGTGATAGAATGATTATCTTTGCTTCCTGGATAGATGTAATCAACACCTATTTCCACACTATCTATAGCATTCCAGTAAGAGACAGGCTTTTACAAATTGGCATCGGCATAATGAGTCAGTGATTGAATTTACAGGAACAAAGGTTATTGGAATCCCATTTGTTTTAATACAGCACGCAGAATAGAAATACTATTACTTTTGAAACCCAACAGATGACTAGAGACTACATTATCTGTGGTAGGAGTTTAATTCCAAACTAGAGGACACCAACCTAAAGCAGCATGTCCCGAGACTTTGCAAGTACTTGAATTGAAAGTTGAAGGCGCAATCTGGGATTGGTACGTCCGTTTTTGGACTTCCAAAACAAACAACTTTCGCTATCTTTGGAGCTGTCTGTTTTAAATACACATAGGCTAAGGTTGAAGAAAAATAAACGTGAAAAGTAATATGTCCTGCCATGATAGCCTGACACTTTTCAACCAGCCTGCATGTGAAAAGCCATCAGTAGCCTCCCGAGTGGCGCAGTGGGTCACAGCCACTAGAGATCCTGGTTCGAGTCCAGGCTGTGTCACAGCCGGCCACAACCGGGGGATCCATGGGGTGGTGCACTATTGGCCCAGCGTCGTCCGGGTTAGGGGAGGGTTTGGCCGGCAGGGATGTTCTTGTCCCATCGCACACTAGCGACTCCTGTGGTGGGCCGGGTGCAATGCACGCTGACACAGTCACCTGGTGCACGGTGTTTCCTCCGACACATTGATGTGGCTGGCTTCTGGGTTAAGCGGGCATTGTGACAAGAAGCAGTACTGCTTGGATGGGTTGTGTTTCGGAGGACGTGCGGTTCTCGACCTTCGCCTCTCCCGAGTCCGCATAAGAGTTGCAGCGATGGGACAAGACTGTAGCTACCAATTGAATACCACGAAATTGGGGAGGAAAAGTGGTAAAAAAAACAACCCATGATTAAAATGCTAGCAGGAGACAGTCAGTCACTGTTGGACCCTGACTTCTTTGCAGGGTGACACCACTGCCAAGTAGTTGGCCATGTGAATAGAAATAAGGTGCCATCGGAACAGTGTAAAGCCAGACCCACCCTGTGACCACACTGCCAGTGTCGTCGCAAACGTCAGACACCATTAATCAAACACCTCTTACATGGACGGATTGACCATCTGGCAATTCTGGCAAATTCCAGGTGGGCCAAACCATCTTTTTGTTGGGTGGGCAGGTCGAAATTTAAAAAAGGGACACAGCCGGCGGCACATGGGCCTGTTAAGTTTTTTTAAATTATTTTTGCGGAATTTCTCTGGTGTCATAATATATTTGAGAAGAGAAAGATGCACATACTGACACAGATTTAGCCTACTGCTGCCAGATAATATTTTGGCTGTTTATCATATGAAATAGTAGGCTAATTAACACTTAGGCCTAATTAGGGAAGGGGTGATTTGGGGAAACGCATATGACAGGCATTAACTTGCAATAGACTAAAAAGTTGTTTGATTGGCTTTTATAACACATACAGTAAGCCAATAACCATCTATTAAACATGAAATGCAGTGCTACTGCTTTTTATTAAATACAAGTCATAAACTATTGCAATGAAACATTGAATTAATGCATACTAATTGCTAAATAATCCTCTGTTAAATTTGGGGACTGTCTGTGTATTTTACTTGTTTTATCAATGTTTATTCGCTTCTGAATCTGTCTTTTTAGCCAGCGAGTGGGTCGTCGTTTATGAGCAGTAGTAACGAGTGACTTTGGTGTTGTATTACATTACATAGCCACCGCCACTGTAGGCCGGAAAGTCCTGCCTATTTCCCGCCTATTTCATTCACTTCGTGGCCGAAAGATACGCATCAGTGGCACTGTCAAACGAAGAACAATGCTGTAAATCTATCTGCATCCACATAAACTAGTCTCGGCATCATTGTATGACAACAAAGAAGGTTTAATATTGAGTTAAATAGAAGAAAACAGAGCGAGAGGGAGAGACTGTCAGTTCCTTAATGTAGCCATTGGCTGTATTATAAAGCCAAACATTAAGGAACTGGCAGTCTCTCTCTCTCTCTCTGTTTTCTTCTATTGAATTACATGTAGCCTTTAGCTAATTGGGCATGGGAGAACACATGACAGGAACTAATTTGAAATATGTAGTTAGGCTATTATAAGTTATTATATAAGCCAATGGTCATCTATAAGGCATTTATTCAGTGATTTTATTTTTTGTCTAATATATGTTTATTCATTCAGAACTAGGATGGGTAAGACTTTATTTTAAGGGCCTGTAATAAACCATTTATAAGGCATTTATAAATGGTGTGTTCCCCATGTATTAATCCTTACTCCCACATTAATAAACCATTTACTAATCTTTCTGCAGTCCTTAATCTCAAAATTCACAAGGCACTCGCCCATCTGAGCCATCTTTGTTACAGGTGCATGGTAACAGTTGAATAAGATGCGAGAAAAGAAGAAACCCGCACACTGCTCTTGATAGTATCACTGTTCTTTTATAAGCTTAGGCCTTGAGGCCGATGCGTAAAGCTTATTATAGAGCAGTGATACTATCAAGAGCAGTGTGCGGGTTTCTTATTTTTTCTGCAGTCCTTAATCTAAAGTGAGTGCTATTTATAATTTATAAAAACTTTACCAAATGCTGATTGGTTGATAGCAGGGAGTTATATCACCACAATCCCCGCATTACACGGGTAGCGCCTGTTAACAGTTCCATTAGATTTATCAATGCGGATCCACTGTCCGACAGCCCAGCCTCCACTGTCCCACAGCACAGTCAGTCAATTTAAGTGGGAAAAAGACAATATTTCCCCATGATACTAGCCTAGCATTTGGTACAGAGGGGATAATATAAGCTGGCCTGTACAACATGTTGCAGTTTTTTCACCGTGCTATACATATGAACGTGATGAGACTGAGAGCTTCTCTCAGCCAGGCAAAATCATTTATCAGGATCATTATAATGGATATATCCAAAGAAATGGCAATGTAGAAACAAAGGTAAAACAAACTAAAATGCACAGTGTGTTAGCTTTCCTTTAAATGGCTAGCTAGCTAGCAAAGGAGAAGTAACATTAGCCTAGCTATCCTCCATAATTATATTACTGACTTGAAAATCTATTTATAAATGATTTATTAAATCATTATTTACTTAAGTTCTTGTCTCTCATCACCATTGAACCTCTGCTACCTAGCCATCTAGCTACATGCCAATGATTTGTTTACTATAGCAACGTGAAATATCCCAAAACGAATGAACAAATCAGCCTGTTTGGTTAGCAACTTCAGAACCTCACAACTAACAACTGGCTTTTGTCCGGACTAAATTGTCTGGTGGAAGTATGAAATAAAACAAATTGACAAATTCAAAGAATGTTTTTAATGAAAACATGTCATTAATCCTTTTTTAAGGATTATAAAAGCAATAAGGCCCTCGAACCTGGGGATTATCGGTTTGCCTCGGGCCTAAGAACAGTCCTTAGTCTGGAGTTATCACACGATAATCCCCGGGTTCTCATTCCTTATTGCTTAATTATTTATGTCTGAGTGACCAGTGTAATTTCTTAGAAAAAGATGGGCATGCAATTGGTAGACATTGCACACAACACAGGATGTTTAAGGATATACACTGAGTATGCAAAACCTGCTCTTTCCATGACCTAGACTTACCAGGCGAATCCAGGTGAAAGCTATGATTCCTTATTGATGTCACTTGTTAAATCCACTTCAATCAGTGTAGATGAAGGGGAGGAAACAGGTTAAAGAAGGATTTTTAAGCATTGAGACAATTTAGACATGAATTGTGTATGTGTGCCAGTCAGGGTGAATGGGCAAGTAGGTGCCAGGCACACCGGTTTGTGTCAAGAACTGCAATGCTGCTGGGTTTTTCATGATCAACAGTTTCCCGTGTGTATCAAGAATAGTCCACCACCCAAAGGACATCCAGCCAACTTGACACAACTCTGGGAAGAATTGGAGTCAACATGGGCCAGCATTCCTCTTTCGACACCTTGTACAGTCCATGCCTCGACGAATTGAGGCTGTTTTGAGGGCAAAAGGGTGCGACTCAATATTAGGAAGGTGTTCCTAATGTTTGGTATAGCAGTGTATAAAGTGCATTTGGAAAATATTCAGACCACTTGACATTTTCTACATTTTGTTATATTACAGCCTTATTCTAAAATTGATTAAATTGTTTTCCCCCTCATCATTCCACACACAGTACCCCATAATGACAAAGCAAAAACAGGTTTGTAGAAATGTTTGTAAATGTATTAAAAATAGATAATAAAAATATTACATTTACAGAAGTATTCAGACCATTTACTCAGTACTTTGTTGAAGCACCTTTGGCAGCAATTACAGCCTTGAGGCTTCTTGGGTATGATGCTACAAGCTTGGCACACCTGTATTTGGGAGTTTTCCCCATTATTATCTGCAGATCCTCTCAAGCTCTGTCAGGTTGGATGGGGAGCCTTGCTGCACAGCTATTTTCAGGTCTCTCCAGAGAGGTTCGATCGGGTACAAGTCCGTGCTCTGGCTGGGTCACTCAAGGACATTCAGAGACTTGTCCCGAAGCCACTCCTGCGTTGTCTTGGCAGTGTGCTTAGGGTCGTTGTCCTGTTGGAAGATGAAACTTCGACCCAGTCTGAGGTCCTGAGAGCTCTGGAGTAGGTTTTCATCAAGCATCTCTCTGTACTTTGCTCCATTCGTCTTTCCCTGGATCCTGGCTAGTCTCCTAGTCCCTGCCGCTAAAAAAATCCCCACAGCATGATGCTGCCAACCCCATGCTTTACCGTAGGGATGGTATTGGCGAGGTGATGAGTGGTGCCTGGTTTCCTCCAGACGTGACGCTTGGCATCCAGCCCGAAGAGTTCCATCTTGGTTTCATCAGACCAGGGTATCTTGTTTTTCATGGTCTGAGAGTCCTTTAGGTGCCTTTTGGTAAACTCCAAGCGGGCTGTAATGTGCCTTTTATTGAGGAGTTGCTTCCGTCTGGCCACTACCATAAAGGCCTGATTGGTAGAGTGCTGCAGAGATGTTTTTCCTTCTGGAAGGTTCTCCCATCTCCACAGAGGAACTCTGGAGCTCTGTCAGAGTGACCATCGGATTCTTGGTTACTTTCCTGACCAACGGCTTTCTCCCCCGATTGCTCAATTTTAGCCGGCAGCCAGCTCTAGGAAGATACTTGGTGGTTCCAAATTTCTTCCATATGAGAATAATGGAGGCCACTGTGTTCTTGGTGACCTTCAATGCGGCAGAAATATTTTGGTACCCTTCCCCAGATCTGTGCCTCGAAACAATCCTGTCTCGGAGCTCTACGGACAATTCCTTCGACCTCATGGCTTGGTTTTTGCTCTGACATGCACTGTCAAGTTGGGACCTTATATAGACAGTATGCCTTTCCAAATCATGTCCAATCAATTGAAATTACCACAGGTGGACTCCAATCAAGTTGCAGAAATATCTCAAGGATGATCAATGGAAACAGGATGCACATGAGCTCAATTTCGAGTCTTATAGCACATTTCGGAATACTTATGTAAATAGGGTATTTCTGTTTAAAAAAAATGTATACATTAGCTAAAATGTTGTAAAAAAAACTATTTTCGCTTTGTCATTATGGTGTATTGTGTGTAGATTGATGAGAAATGGTTTTATTTAATCCATTATAGAATAGGGCTGTAACGTAACAAAATGTGTAAAAAGAGGGGGTCTGAATACTTTCCAAATGTGCAGTCGAGGTAGGAAGTAATCAGAGAGAGAGAGAGAGAGAGAGAGAGACACACTGACACAGATGTACTGCCAATAATAGTACTTAACCCTTAGGATGTATGAAAGCCAGGCACTTATATTTGCAATATAAGTTGTGATTTTATGTACTTATGATTTTATAAGATATTATGAGCCAATAGTCATCTATTAGGCATTTGTTAAATACTTCTTTAATCTAATAAATGTGTTTATTCATTCACAACTAGGATGTTTCTGGGCCCAGCACATGCAGTGTGGTACCCTTGTCATGTCTGTCGTAGAGAGGGGACCAAAGTGCAGTGTGTGTTTCGTTCCACATATTTATTTAATCTGTGAAAACTATGCAATACATCAAATAACTGAAATCTACAAAATAACAAACCGTGACGCACGCAGAGGAGAAACAAACACTACTCACAAATAATCACCCACTAAAACAGGTGGGACAAACATCAACTTAAATATTACCTCCAATTAGAGACAACGACGACCAGCTGCCTCTAATTGGAGATCATACCAAACAAAACCAACATAGAAATACAAAACTAGAAACTGAACATAGAAATACAAGATAAACACCCCCTGTCATGCCCTGACCTACTCTACCATAGAAAATAACCACTTACTATGGTCAGGACGTGACAACCCTAGTCTTCTGGTATCAGAGCTGTGGGAAAGGAAGCTAGGCTTAGCAGATACAGCTCAGAGGGGAGTGCAGTGGCGGTAGGAAGAAAACAGAGAGACACAGATGTACGACCAGTTCCTTAATATGTTGGCTGAATATGTAATAGCAATTAACACTTAGGAGTGACAGACAGAGTGACAGAGACAGAGTGACAGCAGAGAAGATGCAGAAACAGACTGCACAACAGGGAGGCAACAGAGGCATGGCTATAGTGGTGACTTGTATCTGTGGCTCAGTTGGTAGAGCATGGTGTTTGCAACGCCAGGGTTGTGGGTTCGATTCCCACGGGGGGCCAGTACAAAAGAAAATGCATGAAATGAAATGTATGCATTCAATACTGTAAGTCGCTCTGGATAAGAGCGTCTGCTAAATGACTAAAATGTAAATGTATCTCAGTTGGTGCTTTTATATGTTACACTTGTCTTAAACATGAGCTGGTTAAACAGAGCTTGTTAAAAAAGGAGAAGAACTATGTTTCACCAGTCACTGGTACAGTAACAGTTGAGAAATGCTGTACTATAGAGTACTGCCTATGTCATGTGTCAGTAGATTTACTGCCTGTGTGTGTAAGTAGCTTGGGGGGCAGGTGCACGCACGGTAATGTGGGATGGTGTGGCTAAAATGCTAGGGCTGACTTTTTGGCACAGTCCGCCCCTGACCTCTCACTTTCCATGACAACTACACTACATGACCAAAAGTATGTGGACACCTGCTCGTCGAACATCTCATTCCAAAATCATGGGCATTAACATGGAGTATAACAGCCTCCACTCTTCTGGGAAGGCTCTTCAGTCAAGTTCTTTCACACCGATCTCGACAAACCATTTCTGTATGGACCTCACTTTGTGCACGGGGGCATTGTCATGCTGAAATAGGAAAGGGCCAGAATCGTCTACAATGTCTGCTCCAGAGTTCAATGGCGGCGAGCTTTACACCACTCCAGCCGACCCTTGGCATTGCGCATGGTGATCTTAGGCTTGTGTGCGGCTGCTTGGCCATGGAAACCCATTTCATGAAGCTCCCGATGAACAGTTGTTGTGCTGACGTTGCTTCCAGAGGCAGTTTGGAACTCAGTGAGTGTTGCAACCGAGGACAGATTATTTTTTACGTGCTACAGGATTCAGCACTAGGTGGTCTCGTTCTATGAGCTTGTGTGGCCTACCACTTCGCAGCTTGTGCCATTGTTTTTTTATTTTATTTATTTATTTCACCTTTATTTAACCAGGTAGGCAAGTTGAGAACAAGTTCTCATTTACAATTGCGACCTGGCCAAGATAAAGCAAAGCAGTTCGACAACATACAAAAACACAGAGTTACACATGGAGTAAAACAACATACAATCAATGATGCAGTAGAAGAAAAAAAATAAGACTATATACAATGTGAGCAAATGATGTGAGATAAGGGAGGTAAAGGCAAAAAAATGCCATGGTGGCAAAGTAAATAAAGTATAGCAAGAAAAACACTGGAATGGTAGATTTGTAGTTTGAAGAAAGTTCAAAGATAAAATATAAATAATATGGTGCAAAGGAGCAAAATAAATAAAATAAATAAATACAGTAGGGGAAGAGGTAGTAGTTTGGGCTAAATTATAGATGGGCTATGTACAGGTGCAGTGATCTGTGAGCTGCTCTGACAGCTGGTGCTTAAAGCTAGTGAGGGAGATAAGTGTTTCCAGTTTCAGAGATTTTTGTAGTTCGTTCCAGTCATTGGCAGCAGAGAACTGGAAGGAGAGACGACCAAAGGAGGAGTTGGCTTTAGGGGTGACCAGAGAGATATACCTGCTGGAGCGCGTGCTACAGGTGGGTGCTGCTATGGTGACCAGTGAGCGGAGATAAGGGGGGACTTTACCTAGCAGAGTCTTGTAGATGACCTGGAGCCAATGTGTTTGGCGACGATTATGAAGCGAAGGCCAGCCAACGAGAGCGTACAGGTCGCAGTGGTGGGTAGTATATGGGGCTTTGGTGACAAAACGGATGGCACTGTGATAGACTGCATCCAGCTTGTTGAGTAGGATATTGGAAGCTATTTTGTAAATGACATCGCCGAAGTCGAGGATTGGTAGGATGGTCAGTTTTACGAGGGTATGTTTGGCAGCATGAGTGAAGGATGCTTTGTTGCGAAATAGGAAGCCAATTCGAGATTTCACTTTGGATTGGAGATGATTGATGTGAGTCTGGAAGGAGAGTTTACAGTCTAACCAGACACCTAGGTATTTGTAGTTGTCCACAAATTCTAAGTTAGAACCGTCCAGAGTAGTGATGCTGGACAGGCGGGCAGGTGCAGGCAGCGATCGGTTGAAGAGCATCCATTTAGTTTTACTTGTGTTTAGGAGCAGTTGGAGACCACGGAAGGAGAGTTGAATGGCATTGAAGCTCGTCTGGAGGGTTGTTAACACAGTGTCCAAAGAAGGGCCAGAAGTGTACAGAATGGTGTTGTCTGCGTAGAGGTGGATCAGAGATTCACCAGCAGCAAGAGCGATATCATTTATGTATACAGAGAAAAGAGTTGGCCCAAGAATTGAACCCTGTGGTACCCCCATAGAGACTGCCAGAGGTCCAGACAGTAGGCCCTCCGATTTGACACACTGAACTCTGTCAGAGAAGTAGTTGGTGAACCAGGCGACGCAATCGTTTGAGAAACCAAGGCTACTGAGTCTGCCGATGAGGATGTGGTGATTAACAGAGTCAAAAGCTTTGGCCAGGTCAATGAATACGGCAGCACAGTATTGTTTACTGTGTTACTCCTAGACGTTTCCATTTCACAATAACAGCACTTACAGTTGACCGGGGTAGTTCTAGCAGGGCAGAAATTTGACTAACTGACTTGTTGGGAAGGTGGCATCCTATGACGGTGCCACGTTGAAAGTCACTGAGCTCTTCAGTAAGGTAATTGTACTGCCAATGTTTGTCTATGGAGATTGCATGGCTGTGTGCTCGATTTTATACACCTGTCGGCAACGGGTGTGGCTGAAATAGCCGAATCCACTAATTTGTCCACATACTTTTGTATATATAGTTTATTACTAATCTTGGAGAGTGAATGTGTAGAAATAACACCCTTTATTTTGCCTAAATTGTACGGCCGGATCATTTTTTTACTTGAAGTGTAGTGTGACGCTATCTACAGTATGTCCGACCTTGCTTCCCTTAACAACATGAGACGTCTCCAACACGCAACCAAGACATTCTTATGCGGGGGACCTGTGCTACAACAACAAAAAAAGATGCAAGAGAAGTAGGAGACAGTTAGGTCACTCTGCATTGATGATCTCCTTGGAGAAATACAATTCAGAGGGGCAGAGAAATGTGAATAGCTGTCAAGTGTGTGCGAGAGGAACGGGGTGAAATGGGTCGTTCGTTTAGACACATCCGTAATGGAACGTGTTAATGACAAACGGTCCACTTTGCTTATTTGTGAATGGCAGTTTCCCTTTGTTCCACTTTTCACCAGAGCTTCACCTCTTTTCCGAGAGCAGGTCCTCTGTCAGGTTTTCGCATAGCTCGATTATATGGTTCATGGATATAATGTGAAACACATCCAGCATACCCTGACAATAACACGTCGACAAGCCTAACTGGTTTGTTAAATGGTATATTTCGTGACAGAGAAATGTCTTCCTCTCTTTTATCCAGATTACTTTTATCCAGATGACTTTCTATCCCATCCACATTCAGACAAGGAGGCTTTTATTTTCATGTTCAAGGATATGTCACAGTTCAGCCATTCATCAGCTTCTTATAGTTAAAAGTATGAAGTGTAAATACTCAGAATACCACTATTATGGTTATTGTCATCGATTGTATGATTAAATAACTAAAGCACGAAAAAAAAGAGACCTAATGACAGTGTTTTTGGTCAGCACCCAAAAACATACAGTAACCAAGGCCATGGACATGAGTCTAATAACAATTCAGAAGTTAATGTGGGATTGTGTAGTTGGACTGATTGACTGTGTCCTATTAAACATGTAATGTAAGTTATTACTGGACAGGACCCAATGAAAATAGGACAAGAACCAATAGATGTACAGTACCAGTCAAATGTTTGGACACCAACTCATTCCAGAATTTTTCGTTATTTGTACTATTTTCTACATTGTAGAATAATAGTGAAGACATCAGAACTATGAAATAACACCTTTGGAATCATGTAGTAAGCAAAAAAGTGTTTCAAAAATCTAAATATACTGCTAAAAAAAATAAAGGGAACACTTAAACAACACATCCTAGATCTGAATGAAAGAAATAATCTTATTAAATACTTCTTTCTTTACATAGTTGAATGTGCTGACAACAAAATCACACAAAAATAATCCATGGAAATCCAATTTATCAACCCATGGTCTGGATTTGGAGTCACACTCAAAATTAAAGTGGAAAACCACACTACAGGCTGATCCAACTTTGATGTAATGTCCTTAAAACAAGTCAAAATGAGGCTCAGTAGTGTGTGTGGCCTCCACGTGCCTGTATGACCTCCCTACAACGCCTGGGGATGCTCCTGATGAGGTGGCAGATGGTCTCCTGAGGGATCTCCTCCCAGACCTGGACTAAAGCATCCGCCAACTCCTGGACAGTCTGTGGTGCAACGTGGCGTTGGTGGATGGAGCGAGACATGATGTCCCAGATGTGCTCAATTGCATTCAGGTCTGGGGAACGGGCGGGCCAGTCCATAGCATCAATGCCTTCCTCTTGCAGGAACTGCTGACACACTCCAGCCACATGAGGTCTAGCATTGTCTTGGATTAGGAGGAACCCAGGGCCAACCGCACCAGCATATGGTCTCACAAGGGGTCTGAGGATCTCATCTCGGTACCTAATGGCAGTCAGGCTACCTCTGGCGAGCACATGGAGGGCTGTGCGCCCCCCCAAAGAAATGCCACCCCACACCATGACTGACCCACCGCCAAACCGGTCATGCTGGAGGATGTTGCAGGCAGCAGAATGTTCTCCACGGCATCTCCAGACTCTGTCACGTCTGTCACGTGCTCAGTGTGAACCTGCTTTCATCTGTGAAGAGCACAGGGCGCCAGTGGCGAATTTGCCAATCTTGGTGTTCTCTGGCAAATGCCAAACGTACTGCACGGTGTTGGGCTGTAAGCACAACCCCCACCTGTGGACGTCGGGCCCTCATACCACCCTCATGGAGTCTGTTTCTGACCGTTTGAGCAGACACATGCACATTTGTGGCCTGCTGGAGGTCATTTTGCAGGGCTCTGGCAGTGCTTCTCCTGCTCCTCCTTGCACAAAGGCGGAGGTAGCAGTCCTGCTGCTGGGTTGTTGCCCTCCTACGGCCTCCTCCACGTCTCCTGATGTACTGGCCTGTCTCCTGGTAGCGTCTCCATGCTCTGGACACTACGCTGACAGACACAGCAGTTACATTGTGTTGTTTAAGTGTTCCCTTTATTTTTTTGAGCAGTGTATATTTCAGATTCTTCAAAGTAGCCACCCTTTTCCTTGATGACAGCTTTGCACACTCTTGGCATTCTCTCAATCAGCTTCATGAGGTAGTCACCTGTAATCCATTTCAATTAACAGGTGTGCCTTGTTAAAAGTTAATTTGTGGAATTGATTTCCTTCTTAATGCGTTTGAGTAAATCAGTTGTGCTGTGACAAGGTAGTGGTGGTATACAGAAGATAGCCCTATTTGGTAAAATACCATCCATATTATGGCAAGAACAGCTCAAATAAGCAAAGAGAAACGACAATCCATCATTACTTTAAGACATGAAGGTCAGTCAATCTGGAAAATGTCTAGAACTTTTTAAGTTTCTTCAGGTGCAGTCGCAAAAACCATCAAGCGCTATGATGAAACTAGTGTGATGGAGTGCTGCATCAGAAGACCTGGCCTCCACAATCACCCGGCCTCAACCCAATTGAGATGGTTTGGGATGAGTTGGACCGCAGAGTGAAGGAAAAGCAGCCGACAAGTAGTCAGCATATGTGGGAACTCCTTCAAGACTGTTGGAAAAGCATTCCAGGTGAAGCTGGTTGAAAGAATGCCAAGAGTGTGCAAAGCTGTCATCAAGTCAAAGGGTGGCTACATTGAAGAATCTAAAATACATTTTCACTTGTTTAATACTTTTTTGGTAACTACAGTGGCCAGAAAAAGTATGTGAACCCTTTGGAATTGCCTGGATTTCTGCATAAATTGGTCATAAAATGTGATCTGATCTTCATCTAAGTCACAACAATAGACAAACCCAGTCTGCTTAAACTAATAACACACAAACAAATGTACTTTTTCATGTCTTTATTGAACACACCGTATAAACATTCACAGTGCAGGGTGGGAAAAGTATGTGAACCCTTGGATTTAATAACTGGTTGATCCTCCTTTGGCAGCAATAACCTCAACCAAACATTTTCTGTAGTTGCGGATCAGACCTGCACAACGGTCAGGAGGAATTTTGGACCATTCCTCTTTACAAAACCGTTTCAGTTCAGCAATATTCTTGGGATGTCGGGTGTTAACCGTTCTCTTGAGGTCATGCCACAGCATCTCAATCGGGTTGAGGTCAGGACTCTGACTGGGCCACTCCAGAAGGCACATTTTATTCTGTTGAAGCCATTCTGTTGTTGATTTACTTCTGTGTTTTGGGTTGTTGTCCTGTTGCATCACCCAACTTCTGTTGAGTTTCAATTGGTGTACAGATAGCCTTACATTCTGCAAAATGACTTGATAAACTTGGGAATTCATTTTTCTTTCAACGATAGCAAGCTGTCCAGGCCCTGAGACAGCAAAGCAGTCCCAAACCATGATGCTCCCTTCACCATACTTTACAGTTGGGATGAGGTTTTGATGTCGGTGTGCTGTGCATTTTTCTCCACACATAGTGTGTTTTCCTTCCAAACAACTCAACTTTAGTTTCATCTGTCCACAGAATATTTGCCAGCAGCGCTGTGGAACATCCAGGTGCTCTTTTGCGAACTTCAGACGTTCCACAATGTTTTTTTGGACAGCAATGGGTTCTTCCATGAACACCATTCTTGTTTAGTGTTTTACTTATTGTAGACTTGTCACTAGAGATGTTAGCATGTTCCAGAGATTTCTATAAGTCTTTAGCTGACACTAGGATTCTTCTTAACCTCATTGAGCATTCTGCACTGTGCTCTTGCAGTCATCCTTGAAGGATGGCCACTCCTAGGGAGAGTAGCAACAGTGCTGAACTTTCTCCATTTATAGTCAATTTGTCTTACTGTGGACTGATGAACATCAAGGCTTTTAGAGATACTTTTGTAACCCTTTCCAGCTCTATGCAAGTCAACAATTCTTAATCTTAGGTCTTCTGAGATTTATTTTGTTTGAGGCATGGTTCACAACGGGCAATGCTTCTTGTTAATAGCAAACTCAAATTTTGTGATTGTTTTTTATAGGGCAGGGCATCTAACCAACATCTCCAATCTCGTCTCATTGATTGGACTCCAGGTTAGCTGACTCCTGACTCCAGTTATCCTTTGGAGAAGACATTAGCCTAGGGGTTTCACATACTTTCCCAACCTATACTGTGAATGTTTAAATGATGTATTCAATATAGACAAGAAAAATACAATAAGTTGTGTGTTATCAGTTTAAGCACACTGTGTTTGTCCATTGTTGTGACTTAGATCACAATAAAAGTTTATGACAAATGTATGAAGATATCCAGGTAATTCCAAAGGGTTCACATACTTTTTCTTGCCACTGTACGTGATCCCATATGTATTATTTCATAGTTTTGTTGTCTTCACTATTATTGTAAATAAAAAATTGTTCTTAACTGACTTGCCTAGTTAAATAAAGGTTAAATAAATAAAACAAATCCTACAATGTAGAAAACAGTAAAATAAAGAAAAACCCTTGAATGAGTAGGTGTCCAAACTTTTGACTGGTACTGTGTAAACACTGAACATAAAGACAACAAGAACCACATGGAATGATGTCAAGAAAAGTTTTTAAGAACAGGTTTCGCTTAGCCTAGTTCAGATCTGTTTGTTCCGTCTTGCCAGATGTGGGACCAGGCTGCTGTACTGTAGAGTAGTGATGCTCAAATGTTGGCCCCAGACCAAAACCTCCCTACCACCATTTACTGTGACCCTGGTCATGAATAATACTTTACATAGTGCATTATGATTTATTGATGAGTGAGGGTATAATTTATTAAGTACTATATTCAGTTCATTTGTTGAATGATATGTAGCGATACGGGGATGTTAGCACGATACATATGTATAATTTCCATCTGTGAATCAATATATTGATACCCACCTGTTGTGATACAGGCCTAATAACCAAGATCATTCATTTTTAACCAGATCAGAACCCTGAGGAGCATCGCCAGCAGTGCAACATCAGCACAAACATGATTTATCAAAGCAATAAACTGTTGTCTTCGTTCTCATGGCCAAGGGCTGGAGTTGCTACTACAGTATTCCTCTCCTCCCTGGTTTCTTCTCTCTTCATCTTTTCTGGGTTAGTCTACCTCGCAGTCCTCCCTGCAGGCTGATTACAGTACATCCCATCCGCTCAAACGGGCACACATGTTCCCCTCTGTCACAACCGCTACCTGTGCATGTCTTGAAAGGAGACCATGTAGACTAACGTTGCCCGCCGTGATATAAAACACATGCATCTGCTTGGCCGCCACCGCAAGCCGCCGCTCAACACATTTGTCCATATTAAAGCAGGGAGCCGACAGTACGGTATGTTGTAGGCCACCTCCGGTGTTCGTCTGTATAGCGGTTAGATCGAGCTAGTTCCCCACGGAGCAGCTACATGTGGTGTGACGCCGCTGCAGTGTGCAGCCTCGGGCAAATTGATATGAGGCGCTGATGAGTGAGTCGCAGACTGTATGCCTCCATTGGGGGGAGAATAAGCAGAGAGGGTCATCTGTCATTCATGCTGCACTGAGTCTGTCACTCATACAGGGCATTTACCAGGGGAGAGATCTCTATTAAACACTGCAGGGAGGTGTGTGTGTGTGTACGTGTACGCGTGTGTGCGTGCGTGCGTGCGTACACCACAGTTCAAAAGTTTGGGGTCACTTACAAGTGTCTTTGTTTTTTAAAGAAAATCATTTTTTGTCCATTAAAATAACATAAAATTGATAAAAAATACACTATAGACATTGTTAACAGTGTAAATGATTATTGTAGCTGGAAACAGCAGATTTTTATGGAATATCTACATAGGCCTACAGAGGCCCATTATCAGCAACCGTCACTCCTGTGTTCCAATGGCACGTTGTATTAGCTAATCCAAGTTTATAATTTTAAAAGGCTAATTAATCATTAGAAAACCCTTTTGCAATTATGTTAGCACAGCTGAAAACTGTTGTCCTGATTAAAGAAGCAATAAAACTGGCCTTCTTTAGACTAGTTGAGTATCTAGAGCATCAGCATTTGTGGGTTCGATTACAGGTTCAAAATGGCTAGAAACAAAGACCTTTCTTCTGAAACTCGTCACTCTATTCTTGTTCTGAGAAATGAAGGCTATTCCATGCAAGAAATTACCGAGAAATTTAAGATCTCGTACAACGCTGTGTACTACTCCCTTCACAAAACAGCGCAAACTGGCTCTAACCAGAATAGAAAGAGGAGTGGGAGGCCCCGGTGCACAACTGAGCAAGAGGACAAGTACATTAGAGTGTCTATTTTGAGAAACAGACACCTCACAAGTCCTCAACTGGCATCTGTGCGCGTGCATGTGTGTGGTAACTTAATCCATATATCTCTAGTTTGGCCTCCCTCCTTCAGTAGATAGAAAATAAATCATACAAATGATATTAATAAATACACATTTTGTGTAGTGTTTACTCATTGTTGTGAACATTAGGGGAGTTCTGAGGTAACAAATACATTTTGTTCTGAACTGAAATACATTTTGTTCTGAACTGTGAGAATGATAAACGGGTCAGATATTACGTGTGAAAAGAAACACTGAAATGGTGCTGCACTCGCTTTTTCAAAATCGAATACAATTTTATTTGTAGTAGACCTTATCATGAAATACTTACTTACAAGCCCTTAACCAACAATGCAGAACTTTTTAAAAAGTAAGTAAGAAAATATTTGCTAAAAGAATACATGAAAAATAATCTAAAGTGAGAAAAAAAATAACACAATAAAATAATAATAACGAGGCTATATACAGGGGTTACTGGTACTGACTCAATGTGAGGTAATTTAGGTAATATGTACATGTAGGTAGGGGTAAAGTGTGCATAGATAATAAACAGCGAGAAGCAGCAGTGTAAAAAATGGGGTCAATGCAAATTATCTGGGTAGCCATTTGATTAACTATTTATTGACCAGCTTTTAAAGCACTTCATAGCTACAGACGTGAGTGTTACGGGGCGGTAGTCATTTAGGAAGGTTACCTTGGTGGTCTTGGGCACAGGGACTGTGGTAGTCTGCTTGAAACATGTAGATATTACAGGCTCGTTCAGGGAGAGGTTGAAAATGCCAGTGAAGACACTTGTTGGTCAGTACATGCTCTGAGTACACGTCCTGGTAATCCAACTTGTGAATTGATCTGTTTAAACGTCTTACTCACATCGGCTACGGAGAACATGATCACACAGTTGTCTGCAACAGCTGGTGCTCTCATCCAATTCAGTGTTGCTTGCCTCGAAGTGAGCATAGAAGCTTATGGCCTTATGCGGCTTTTTGAGTGTGGTCTTGGTGCCTGCATTGTTTTGTGGTGATAAATAGTCAGCTACGAAATAAATAGTGTGGTCTACAGCTTATCATGAGGAAGTCTACCTCAGGTGAGCAAAACCTCAAGACTTCCTTAATATTAGAGATCGCGCACCAGCTGTTGTTGACAAATAGACACTCTTCATGCTAATGACGAGGTTTTGGGCAAGGTCTGGGGAAAATCTTTTGCCTCCGATTCTTTAGAGGAAATGGATGTTCTGATTTCCAGAAGCTCTTTTCGGTCATAAAAGATGGTGGCGAAACATAATGTTCAAAAAAAGTTACAAACGCGAAAAAACAGAATAGCACAATTGGCTAGGAGCCTATAAAATGGCAGCCATCCCCTCCGGTGCCATAATTGGTTAATCTGACTAATGATTAACTTTGTCTGCGGAACTGAAAAGAACTCCTTGGAAACACAGTCAATGAATGTAACACAGCAAAGATGAGGCGAATTCAAACAGTAAGCTTTTTTTTATAACGCTGTTTTGGCATCACATAGCAACATTGTTCTAGCAATTTAAGATTGCATATTGTACATTTAAATTACAAATACTGTATGCAGGCAATACAAATTTCAGCTAGTGAAATCAAGGAGGTTGGATAACACCTGTTCTAACAGAATGACAGTGTATTTGGGATAGTTATACCTTTCCAACTTTCATGATATCATTAGCTGGATCTCTGGATGGACTCCTCTCATCTATCCCCCCCAAAAAGAGCATCATCAAAACAGTTCATTGGTTCTGTCGCAATCATGTCATCTCAATCATCTGACCATACTGTATTCTGCAAATCTATCATCAATCTGCCAAACAAAAGAGGCATGTGCTGCGTCCCGATTCTCCAACTCTTCTCCCAACATGCACACCTTCTCACATGAATTTGACAATGAATGGAAACTCACCCCAGCCAAAGCTTACACCAATCACATGCTTTTTACTAAAGTCTTGACTGGGAGTGTGTAAGTGCACACTTCTGGAAAAGGCTGGAGAATTAAGACTCAACCAAAGACAACATCCTTCTCTCCTCATTTCACCTGTGCTCAACTACTAAACTATTGTCTGGCAGTGGGGTGTGATGCTAGCGTAGCGGTGCTATTTAGGCCTGTTGCAATGTATTCATTCCGTATGAAGGCCAGACAGTGACATTCCGGTAGTCAGGCAGGACTCGAGGGGACTAGCATTGTTAAATATCACCTCCTGGAGCGTGGCAGTGGGCAGCAGGCAAAGACGTCCGGGAGTGAAATAACAGCCCCGATGCTAATGCCGGCGCCGCAGCGTGCCACTGACAGGCTTCAACGGCGGCGAGCTCCCACCGCCTGACATCAGAGAGGGGGGAAAACCCAGGCCTGACCGCCTAATTAACTATCAACTAAAACAAGATGGGAATAAACATTATGGAGGTGCCTTTGTAGAGAGATGTGAGGTGGTGGAGGGAGGGAATGTGGGAGGGTAGGAGAAAACAGAGGAGGAGGAGGTAGTATAATACAGCATTCACTAATTATCCAAGACAATTCTGGGACCCGGCTAGCACAAAACGTTCTAAGGACCATATGTTTCTTAGAGCTTGGTGAGAATGTGGTTGTCATATGGTTAATTTGCATACAACCTTCCCACAACGTTCTGGGAATGGTGCAGGATACCCAGCTAGCACATACGTTTCATAGGTGGGAATTTCTGTATTTCAGCATAATGTTTCCAACAGGTTTCCTCATGGTTCTATTTAAAGTCATGTTCTCAGAACGTTAAGAAACAACGTTCTTCTGTGGAAATTTAAGTACTTGAGCATAACGTTTTCTGCAGGTTTCCTTATGGTTGTATTTAAAGTCATGTTCAGAGAACGTTAAAAACAAGATTCTTCTGTGGGAATTTCAATATTTCAACACAATGTTTTCTGCAGGTTTCCTCTTGGTTCTATTTAAAGTCATGCTCTCATAACATTAAGAAAACTTTGCATAAAAACAACAAGAAAACATTAGTAACATTCAAAGAACGTTCTAAGAATGTTATTTAAAAACATTAACATTCCTTTCTCAGCATTAACATTCTTTCTCCTCTATCTTGTAAAGTGTGCTTAGGTATGTGGGCCACACCTCATCTTAAATGAGTGCTTGTTTCCTTTGAAATGGGATCTGTTTGAATAGACTAAAATGAAGATCATAGGTTTGAATATTACTAATGCCGTGCCACAATAAAAAAACAAATAAAAAATTGCATGATTAATGCCAAAGCAAATTCATTTCCATGTGTCCAATCTGTGCTAGGAGTTCAAAACAGTTAACCCAAACTAAGCTAGCAAAAGGTATTAAAAGATTCAGTGAAAGTTTTAAGAAAGCCTCCAAATAACCTGTAATTTCCGTTCTCAGAACATTTAAAAAAACTTTCCGTCTTACCGGTCAGGAAACTTATGGCTTTGTTCCCAGAACCAATGGGAAATCCAAAACGTACGTTCCTACAACTTCCAAGGAACCAAATGTGCTAGCTGGGAGGCTGTGTGTTTGATGCTCCCTGTCGCGATCGCATGGAGATGGACTAAAGCAAACTGAGAAGTTTCTCTGCGAGCATATTGTGCACTTTAATAATTGATCGGCAAGGCACATTCACAGTGCCAGACCTTTCTCTGATCCCTGCACGGCTTGTTACCCAATATACATGTTGTTATTACAGATATGGCACACTAGAAATCAATATAGACTGCTGTTATGCTGCTGTTAGTCTGTCTGTCCTCCATCTGCTGTCACAGTGATTGCTGGGAGAAATCAGCCCATGTTGAGGTGGCCTCTGCTGCTGCTGCTGTGAGAGAGAGATGTCCTGGTCACTGCTGCCCCAGACCCAGCCCTACGGCTGGTGGATATCCGGCTACGGATCGGCTAATTAATGTAATGATAGGAGGACCCCTGTCGTCCATCTCTACCCACCATTTCCTCTCATCTCTGTGTGAAAATGAGTACGGGCCTGTAAACACCATACACTAAAATGTATCTAAACAGGTAACTGGTTTTCCCAACTAACACTCAAATAAGGCAAAGTATAATATCATGACTCATTTTGACACTCACTTTGTTTTTTCCACTGCAGCTCGGGAAATGGTAGCAGAAAATGAGATTTTCTAGCCGTTTGGTTAAGGTACCCTGTTGCACACAAGAAAGTACCTTTCTGCTGCATCAGAAATAACAGACAGGCAGAAACAGACAGAATATAACATTCAGAAAATAGCACCTCTTCTTGTTACGCTACAATTGGAGTGATACCGAACTCTCGTCAAAGTGCTGCTGAGATGCACTGAAGAAGCAATCAGTTGTCAGAGCAAGTCAACGCTCTCAACCAGGCCTGGAATTACACGTAGAGGAGCTCTTGTGATGGCGCCTTTTGAATAAGGAGTGAGGAGAGGTAGGGGAGAGGTGAGTTGTGCCCTCCAGCCATGCAGGGTCAGAGATCAGACTACTCACCTATTCTGAAGGAGAGTGGCCCAGCGGAGGTACATCTCACCCACATGGCTAAGAGGAACAGAGGCGCCCAGGCTGCGAGCATCTTCTATGACTCCTCATGGGTCCTGCCCCGGGGGTCCCCCTGTCACAGCCACCTGGAGAACATAACACACAAATGCATGGATTATATAGAAGCCTGGATCTATGGCACGCACACCATAGAAAAATAATAGAAGAATCTATGACGTGCGCACACATACACACAGACACACGCACGCAGACACACACACGCTCGCACGCACAGACACACACCACATTCGCACGCCCGCACAGACACGCACACATGCGCGCAAGCAAACACACACACACACACACTGAGAACACAAAGCAACCGCCGTCGATCGTCCCTACGCTCATCTATCTTCACCTTAGCCTCAATAAATTATAGGCCGTTTTTATTCATCTGGTACTGTCACGTCCTGGCCAGTATATAAGGTTAATTGTTTTGTAGTTTGGTCAGGGCGTGGCAGGGGGTATTTGTTTTATGTGGTTCGGGGTGGTGTGTTTTGTGTAAAGGGTGTTTGATTTAGTAATTCCGGGTTTTGGTTTATGTTTAGTATTCTATGGTTAGTCTAGGTTGTGTGTTTCTATGTTTGGTTGATTGGGGTTGGGACTCTCAGTTGAAGGCAGGTGTTGTCTATCTGCCTTTGATTGAGAGTTCCATATATTAGGGTGTGTTTGTATGTGTGATTTGTGGGTGATTGTTCTGTGTTTCGCCTTGTGCCTTACCAGACTGTTTTTGTTGATCGTTCGTGTTTTTGTTATTTTGTATGTTCGTTTTGAAAGATAATTAAAAATCAAGATGAGCATTCACGTACCTGCTGCGTATTGGTCCTCATTCACCGACAACACCCGTGACAGAATCACCCACCACCAAAGGACCAAGCAGCAGAGGAAGGAGCAGACGGAGTTCGAGTTGGACTGGCGGGAGAAGTGGACTTGGGAGGAAGTTCTGGACGGGGCCGGACCTTGGCACCAGGCTGGGGATTATCGACGCCCGCAGTGGGAAATTGAGGCAGCCAAGGCAGAGAGGCGGTGGTACGAGGCCAAGTACGCGCTGAAGGAGAAGCACGAGAGGCACCCCCAAGAAAATTTGGGGGGGGGGCACACGGGTAGTTTGGCTAGGCGTAAGAAGAGCCGGAAGCCAGCTACTCGTGGGTATATGGAGGAGCGTATGGGGTGGAGAGCGCTATGTTTCGCTGAGGAGCGCACTATCTCACCCATACGCACGCACAGTCCGGTGCGCGTTATTCCAGCCCCTCGCAGGTGCCGTGCTAGAGCGGGCATCCAGCCTGGTAGGAGGATGCCTGCGCAGCGCATCTGGTCGCCGGTACGCCTCCGAGGACCAGGCTACCCAACTCCCGCTCTACGCACGGCTACCATCAGGCCCCTGCACAGCCCAGTCTGCCCTGTACGAGCACCCCGCTCGTACAGGGCTACTAGTTCCATCCAGCCAAGGCGGGTTGTGCAGGAGGTAAGATCTAGACCGGCTGTGCGCCTCCATAGCCCTGGGTTTCCAGCTCCTGTCTCTCGTGCGGACCCGGAAGTGCGTCAACCCAGTCCGACTCGTCCTGTTCCCGCTCCCCGCACTAGCCTGGAGGTGCGTGTACATAATCTGGTAAGCCCAGTACCAGCACCACGCACCAGGCTACAAGTGCGTCAACCCAGCCTCGCCAGTCAACAGTCTTCATCAGAGCTGCCCGCCAGTCAACAGTCTTCATCAGAGCTGCCCGCCAGTCAACAGTCATCGTCAGAGCTGCCCGCCAGTCAACAGTCATCATCAGAGCTGCCCGCCAGTCAACAGTCATCGTCAGAGCTGCCCGCCAGTCAACAGTCATCGTCCGAGCTGCCCGCCAGTCAACAGTCATCGTCCGAGCTGCCCGCCAGTCAACAGTCATCGTCCGAGCTGCCCGCCAGTCAACAGTCATCGTCAGAGCTGCCCGCCAGTCAACAGTCATCGTCAGAGCTGCCCGCCAGTCAACAGTCATCGTCAGAGCTGCCCGCCAGTCAACAGTCATCGTCAGAGCTGCCCGCCAGTCAACAGTCGTCAGAGCTGCCCGCCAGTCAACAGTCGTCAGAGCTGCCCGCCAGTCAACAGTCGTCAGAGCTGCCCGCCAGTCAACAGTCGTCAGAGCTGCCCGCCAGTCAACAGTCGCCAGAGCTGCCCGCCAGTCAACAGTCGCCAGAGCTGCCCGCCAGTCAACAGTCATCGTCAGAGCTGCCCGCCAGTCAACAGTCATCGTCCGAGCTGCCCGCCAGTCAACAGTCATCGTCCGAGCTGCCCGCCAGTCAACAGTCATCGTCCGAGCTGCCCGCCAGTCAACAGTCATCGTCAGAGCTGCCCGCCAGTCAACAGTCATCGTCAGAGCTGCCCGCCAGTCAACAGTCATCGTCAGAGCTGCCCGCCAGTCAACAGTCGTCAGAGCTGCCCGCCAGTCAACAGTCGTCAGAGCTGCCCGCCAGTCAACAGTCGTCAGAGCTGCCCGCCAGTCAACAGTCGTCAGAGCTGCCCGCCAGTCAACAGTCGCCAGAGCTGCCCGCCAGTCAACAGTCGCCAGAGCTGCCCGCCAGTCAACAGTCATCGTCAGAGCTGCCCGCCAGTCAACAGTCATCGTCCGAGCTGCCCGCCAGTCAACAGTCATCGTCCGAGCTGCCCGCCAGTCAACAGTCATCGTCAGAGCTGCCCGCCAGTCAACAGTCATCGTCAGAGCTGCCCGCCAGTCAACAGTCATCGTCCGAGCTGCCCGCCAGTCAACAGTCATCGTCAGAGCTGCCCGCCAGTCAACAGTCGTCAGAGCTGCCCGCCAGTCAACAGTCGTCAGAGCTGCCCGCCAGTCAACAGTCGTCAGAGCTGCCCGCCAGTCAACAGTCGTCAGAGCTGCCCGCCAGTCAACAGTCGTCAGAGCTGCCCGCCAGTCAACAGTCGCCAGAGAGGTCAGACTGCGCTGAACTGCCGGAGTGGTCAGACTGCGCTGAACTGCCGGAGTGGTCAGACTGCGCTGAACTGCCGGAGTGGCCAGACTGCGCTGAACTGCCGGAGTGGCCAGACTGCGCTGAACTGCCGGAGTGGCCAGACTGCGCTGAACTGCCGGAGTGGCCAGACTGCGCTGAACTGCCGGAGTGGCCAGACTGCGCTGAACTGCCGGAGTGGCCAGACTGCGCTGAACTGCCGGAGTGGCCAGACTGCGCTGAACTGCCGGAGTGGCCAGACTGCGCTGAACTGCCGGAGTGGCCAGACTGCCCTGAACTGCCGGAGTGGCCAGACTGCCCTGAACTGCCGGAGTGGCCAGACTGCCCTGAACTGCCGGAGTGGCCAGACTGCCCTGAACTGCCGGAGTGGCCAGACTGCCCTGAACTGCCGGAGTGGCCAGACTGCCCTGAACTGCCGGAGTGGCCAGACTGCCCTGAACTGCCGGAGTGGCCAGACTGCCCTGAACTGCCGGAGTGGCCAGACTGCCCAGACTGTCCCGAATTGCCAGACTGCCCAGACTGTCCCGAATTGCCAGACTGCCCAGACTGTCCCGAATTGCCAGACTGCCCAGACTGTCCCGAATTGCCAGACTGCCCAGACTCTCCCGAATTGCCAGACTGCCCAGACTCTCCCGAATTGCCAGACTGCCCAGACTCTCCCGAATTGCCAGACTGCCCCGACTGCCCCCCGGCGATGCCAGAGTGGCCCGACAGCCTGGAACGGCCGGAGCCAGAGCCACCTCCAGAAATAGGTGGGTTGGGGAGGGGGGGTGTAGCACAGTGCCGTCGTTGACGGCAGCCACCCTCCCTTCCCTCCCTTTAGAAAAGGGGACTTTTTGTTGGTGTTGCTTGGGATTATTTTTTGTTAAGGTGCTTCTGGGGTAGCACCTTTAAGGGGGGGGTACTGTCACGTCCTGGCCAGTATATAAGGTTAATTGTTTTGTAGTTTGGTCAGGGCGTGGCAGGGGGTATTTGTTTTATGTGGTTCGGGGTGGTGTGTTTTGTGTAAAGGGTGTTTGATTTAGTAATTCCGGGTTTTGGTTTATGTTTAGTATTCTATGGTTAGTCTAGGTTGTGTGTTTCTATGTTTGGTTGATTGGGGTTGGGACTCTCAGTTGAAGGCAGGTGTTGTCTATCTGCCTTTGATTGAGAGTTCCATATATTAGGGTGTGTTTGTATGTGTGATTTGTGGGTGATTGTTCTGTGTTTCGCCTTGTGCCTTACCAGACTGTTTTTGTTGATCGTTCGTGTTTTTGTTATTTTGTATGTTCGTTTTGAAAGATAATTAAAAATCAAGATGAGCATTCACGTACCTGCTGCGTATTGGTCCTCATTCACCGACAACACCCGTGACAGGTACGCTACATTATTGCACTTCCCTGTTGCTTTTCTGATTGCTAAAAGCATGACTAGCTTTCACCAGAACTGAAGATAAGCATATTCAACTTCTATATAGCATCCGCTTGCTAGCATGTTTTTCGTGCAGCACAAATCTCACACGCTACCGCACCATCCCAATACCTGGTACTCAGGCCCTCCATTTGGGGTTAATCTCTCACGCACACAGCAGAATGAATTTGGAACAGATGGAGTTTGTTTTCACACATGAGTGACAGCATGTGGAACAGGTGCTAAGCTGATCCAGGATCAGAATCTGTCTGTGATCATGTGCAAATCCCCATAAACTGCTACATGTGTTCATCTTTGACTCTTTAAACCATTCGTCACTCGTGACAGGGAGTTGAATCTCTGCAAGTCCATTAAAACACATATCCTTGAAAGAAATGACAGTGTTTCTCGTCAGGAGAATGCATTTGCCTCCCATAGCCTTGTGATGAATGGTCATCTGTGCCATCAGGCCTGCAGCATCTTCTCTCTTATTATAGGAGTTTCTTATCAATGTCACGTACGTCGTATGGAGTGGACCAAAACGCAGCGGGAATGTGTATGCTCATCTTCTTTATTATGAAGAAAACCAAAATAAACACTTAAACAAAAACAACAACGAGAACCAGTCCTGTGAGGCACACAGCTACACATGGAACAACTACCCACAAAAACCCATGAAAAAACACCCCTATTAAATAGGACCTTCAATTAGAGGCAACGAGGAACAGCTGCCTCCAATTGAAGGTCAACCCAATAAACTAAACATAGAAATAGAAAGACTAGAACGAACATAGAAATATACTAACATAGAACATTAACCAAAAACCCCGAAACACATAAAACAAACACCCCCTGCCACGTCCTGACCAAACTACAATAACAAATAACCCCTTAACTGGTCAGGACATGACAATCAAATACATATAACTGTATAGGATTAAAAAGTAACTCATTATTTACTCTCTATATCTATATCTTGAGTTCCTGACATTTCTATTACTTCTTCTAGGGCCCGGTATTTTCCAGAATCATTTGACCTGATCAGGAAAAATGTCTGGGACCTAGTTATAGACTATGGCTTACTCATCGATGGAGGTTATATAGCTGGATCGAATAGGAAAGGACACAGACTAAACTGTGTCAGTCTCTGTAATGAGGAGTTGGTCAAGTAGGAAAATACATACTCCTATTTTTTCTCAAATTATTCTAATGGGCGCAATTGTGAACAATAGAGGGAAAGAGAAAATTGTTTATTTCACAAATTCGGCATTACAAAGTATCAATAGCAGCAAATGCTGAATTATTTGAGACAATTTACATAAATACACTAAGCACAAGAAAACCATCAACACAATAAAAACAATAGCCATATCAGACATCAGTATATCCAATCGGCACAATCACGGGTTCACTGCAGCTCAAGGACTCAATTCTTTACAAGGTGTGTTGACATTATGATCTGACCGAATTTCACATCCTTCACCTACAGTAGTACGTCAGCATGTGTGGTTGAGTACGATAACAGGCAAAGATAGCAACTAGCTGCTCACTTTATCTGCTGATTAACATAGAACGTTTTTGTTTTGAAACATCACACCTACCAGCATATTTCTCAAGGTGGGACAAATCACTGCCATATCCTGAGAAGTTTCCGGAAAAACTGTATGCAAATAACAGCTGTCACACAGGTCCACCAGTGTGTCAAACTTCAGGAAGCATCAGTAAGCCAGACAGCGTTTAGCTCAAGAGTTCATTAAAGGCCAGGCTCCCTCTAATTCCTTGATCGCAGCAGGAAAATTACAATTAGAAAAACATACAAAAAGCTGAATCAATTCGCCTAAATGTAATTATAGCCAATCGACTTGGGTAGCTTGTCATGGGTTGTGCACAGCCGCCTGCCCAGCCGAATATCGAATGAGAGGGGCCTCGGCGAGTTTCCGTGGAGCAGTTGATGGAATCGGCCACAGTAATGAGCAGTCGATGAGAATGGCACAAGTCAAATCAAATCACAGTTTATTTGTCACGTGCGCCGAATTCAACAGGTGTCTTACAGTGAAATGCTCACTTGCAGGCTCTAACCAACAGTGCAAAAAAAGGTATTAGGTGAACAATAGGTAAGTAAAGAAATAAAACAACAGTAAAAAGACAGTGAAAAATAACAGTAGTGAGGCTATATACAGTAGTGAGGCTATAACAGTAGCGAGGCTACATACAGGCACTGGTTAGTCGGGCTGATTGAGGTAGTATGTACATGTAGATATGGTTAAAGTGACTATGCATATATGATGAACAGAGAGTAGCAGTAGCGTAAAAGAGGGGTTGGCGGGTGGTGGGTGGCGGGACACAATGCAGATAGGCCGTTTAGCCAATGTGCGGGTGCACTGGTTGGTCGGACCAATTGAGGTAGTATGTACATGAATGTATAGTTAAATAGTTAAAGTGACTATGCATATATGATAAACAGAAAGTAGCAGCAGCGTAAAAGAGGGGTTGGGGGGGGCACACAATGCAAATAGTCCGGGTAGCCATTTGATTACCTGTTCAGGAATCTTATGGCTTGGGGGTAAAAACTGTTGAGAAGCCTTTTTGTCCGAGACTTGGCACTCCGGGAACGCTTGCCATGCGGTAGTAGAGAGAACAGCCTATGACTGGGGTGGCTGGGGTCTCTGACAATTTTTAGGGCCTTCTTCTGACACCGCCTGGTGTAGAGGTCCTGGATGGCAGGCAGGACCTCACTTAGCCCCAGTGATGTACTGGGCCGTCCACACTACCCTCTGTAGTGCCTTGCAGTCGGAGGCCGAGCATTTGCCGTACCAGGCAGTGATGCAACCAGTTCTCGATGTTGCAGCTGTAGAAACTTTTGAGGATCTGAGGACCCATGCCAAATCTTTTTAGTTTCCTGAGGTGGAATAGGCTTTGTCGTGCCCTCTTCATGACTGTCTTGGCGTGTTTGGACCATTCTAGTTTGTTTGTTGAGAGCTTTAAGTTCCTTGTGGACACTAAGGAACTTGAAGCTCTCAACCTGCTCCACGACAGCCCCATCGATGAGAATGGGGGTGTGCTCGGTCCTCCTTTTCCTGTAGTCCACAATCATCTCTCTTGGTTACGGTGAGGGATAGGTTGTTATTCTGGAACCACCCGGCCAGGTCTCTGACCTCCTCCCTGTAGGCTGTCTCGTCATTGTCGGTGATCAGGCATACCATTGTTGTGTCGTCTGCAAACTTAATTATGGTGTTAGAGTTGTGTTTGTCCATGCAGTCGTGGGTGAACCGGGAGTACAGGAGGGGACTAAGTACACACCCCTAAGGGGCCCCATTGTTGAGGATCAGCATGGCAGATGTGTTGCCACCTACCCTCACCACCTGGGGGCAGCCCGTCAGGAAGTCCAGGATCCAGTTGCAGAGGGAGGTGTTGAGTCCCAGGATCCTTAGCTTAGTAATGAGCTTTGAGGGTACTATGGTGTTTTAACGCTGAGCTGTAATCAATGAATAGCATTCTCACATAGGTGTTCCTTTTGTCCAGGTGGGAAAGGGCAGTGTGGAGTGCAATAGAGATTGCATCATCTGTGGATCTGTTTGGGTGGTATGCAAATTAGAGTGGGTCTAGGGTTTCTGGGATAATGGTGTTGATGTGAGCCCTCACCAGCCATTCAAAACACTTCATGGCTACGGACGTGAGTGCTACAGGTCTGTAGTCATTTAGGCAGGTTACCTTAGTGTTCCTGGGTACAGGGACTATGGTGGTCTGCTTGAAACATGTTTGTATTACAGACTCAATCAGGGACATGTTGAAAATGTCAGTGAAGACACCTGCCAGTTGGTCAGCACATGCCCGGAGCACACCTGGTAATCCGTCTGGCCCCGCAGCCTTTGTGAATGTTGACCTGTTTAAAGGTCTTACTCACGTCGGCTACAGAGAGCGTGATCACCCAAGCCTCTCTATTCTAGTGCACACTGTGGAAACGACACACACCTGCTCTTTTTACAAAGAGATAACTTCTGCTGATGGTGAGATGAAATCATGTGTTTATATCCATATAGGTGCAATACAACATGACTACGTCAAAGACAAACAATGGAGTCCCATTCTACAGCTGTGATAATTGGCGCCGGAGGAAACAATGGGCAGATTACCAAGTGTCGAGTGCTCCGACAAAAACTCAGACAAGCAATTAAAAGTGTTGTAGCCACATTCTCAACAGGGTGGTGACATAACATGTCATGTACTGTTGAAATGTTCCCTTTTGTTTTCTCCACTTAGAGAAATGTCATTATTCTCTAGGAGAAAGGGGTGAAAAGGAGTTTAAACTCCCAGTGTGATCATCATAACAGATCTGCAGTGCATAATTAATCACAACGCAACATGAAACCGTCATCAGAACAAGCTGCTAGTGCTAACTTGACTACCCAAATGATATAACTGGTTATCTGGTGCCTCACACGCCAAATCTAATCAAATTGTATTCGTCACATGCGGCTAATACAACAGGTGTAGACCTTACCGTGAAATGCTTACTTTACAAGCCCTTTAAACCAACAAAGCAGATCAAGAAATAGAGTTATTGAAATATTTACAAAATAAACTAAAATTAAAAAAAAGTACACATTTTAACAAGAAATGTACATAAAAATAACAAGGCTCTATACAGGGGTACCAGTATCGAGTCAATGTGCGGGGGTACAGGTTAGTCGAGGTAATTTGTAAAGTGACTATGCATAGATAATAAACAGCAAGTAGTAGCAGTGTAAAAACAAGAAGGGGGGGGGTCAGTGTAAATAGTCCGGGTGGCCATTTGATTAGTTCAGCAGTCTTATGGTTTGGGGGTAAAAGCTGTTAAGAAGCCTTTTGGTCCTAGACTTGGTACTCCGGTACCGCTTGCCATGCAGTAGCAGAGAGAAGTCTATGACTTGGGTGACTGGAACCTTTGACAATTTTTTTGCCTTCCTCTGACACCGCTTTGTATATAGGTCCTGGATGTCAGGAAGCTTCACCCCAGTGATGTACTGGGCTGTACGCACTACCCTCTGTAGAGCCGAGCAGTTGCCATACCAGGCAGTGATGCAACCGGTCAGAATGCTCTCGATGGTACAGCTGTGGAAATCTTTGAGGATCTGGTGACACATGCCCAAACTTTTCAGTCTCCTGAGGGGGAAAAGGTGTTGTCGTGCCCTCTTCACAACTGTCTTGGTGTGTTTGGACCATGATAGCTGGTGATCCTATAGTCCACCATCAGCTCATTTGTCTTGCTCACATTGTAGAGAGGTTGTTGTCCTGGCACCAAATGCCAGGTCTCTGACCTCTTCCCTATAGGCTGTCTCATCGTTGTCAGTGATCAGGCCTACCACTGTTGTGTTGTCAGCAAACGTAATGATGGTGTTGGAGTTGTGCTTGGCCACGCAGTTGTGGGTGAATAGGGAGTACAGGAGGGGACTAAGCACGCACCCCTAAGGGGCCCCAGTGTTGAGGATCAGCATGGTGGATGTGTTGTTGCCTACCTTTACCACCTGGGGGGCGGCCCGTCAGGAAGTACAGGATCCAGTTGCAGAGGGATGTGTTTAGTTTAATGATGAGCTTTGTGGGCACTATGGTGTTGAAAGCTGAGCTGTAGTCAATGAACAGCATTCTCACATAGTTCTTCCTTTTGTCCAGGTGGGAAAAGGCAGTGTGGAGTGCGATTGAGATTGTGTAATCTGTGGATCTGTTGGGGCGGTATGCGAATTGGAGTGCGTCTAGGGTTTCTGGCATGATGGTGTTGATGTGAGCCATGATCAGCCTTTCAAAGCACTTCATGGTTACCGACGTGAGTGCTACGGGGCGGTAATCATTTAGGCAGGTTACCTTCGCTTTCTTGGCCACAGGGACTATGATGGTCTGTTAGAAACATGTAGGTATTACAGACTCGGCCAGGGAGAGGTTAAAAATGTCAGTGAAGACACTTGCCAGGTGGTCCGCACATGCTCTGAGTCCACGTCCTGGTAATCTGTCTGGCCCCATGGCTTTGTGATTGGTGACCTGTTTAAAGGTCTTGCTCACATCGGCTACGGAGAGCGTGATCACACAGTCAGGTGCTCTCATGCATGCTTCAGTGTTGCTTGCCTCAATGTGAGCATTGAGCTTGTCTGGTAGGCTCGCATCAATGGGCAGCTAGCGGCTGTGTTTCCCTTTGTAGTCCGTAATAGTTATCAAGACCTGCCACATCCGAAGAGCGTCAGAGCCGGTGTAGTAGGATTCACGCAGGAATCAGGAGGATAGAATTATGGTCATATTTGCCAAATGGAGGGCGAGGAAGAGCTTTGTGTGGAGTAAAGGTGGTCTAGAGTTTTTTTCCCCTCAGGTTGCACATGTGACATGCTGGTAGAAATGATGTAGAACAGATTTAAGTTTGCCCGCATTAAAGTCCCCAGCCACTAGAAGCACCACTTCTGGATAAGCATTTTCTTGTTTGCTTATGGCCTTATACAGTTCGTTGAGTGCGGTCTTAGTGCCAGCATCGGTCTGTGGTGGTAAATAGACTGCTACGAATAATATAGATGTGAACTCTCTTGGTAGATAGTTTGGTCTACAGCTTATCATAAGGTACTCTACCTCAGGTGAGCAATACCTCGATACTTCTTTAATATTAGACGTCACTCACCAGCTGTTATTGACAAATAGACACACACCCCCACCCCTCGTCTTACCAGACGTAGCTGCTCTGTCTTGACGAAACACTGAGAATCCAGCCAAATCTCTGTGAAACATAAGATATTACAGTTTTTAATGTCCCGTTGGTAGGATAGTCTTAATCATAGATCGTCCAGTTTGTTTTCCAATGATTGCACGTTGGCCAATAATACCGAGGGTAGTGGTGGTTTACTCACTCGCTGACAAATTCTCAGAAGGCACCCAGACCTCCACTCCTGTATTTACGTATTTTCTTCAAACGAATGACAGGGATTTGGGCCTGGTCTACAGGAAGCAGTATATCCTTTGCGTCGGAATCATTAAAAGAAATCTTCATCCAGTTCGAGGTGAGTAATTGCTATCCTGATGTCTAGAAGCTCTTTTCGGTCATAAGAGACGGTAGCAGCAACATTACACACAAAATGAGTTACAAACAAAGCGAAAAAACAAACAAAATAGCCCAGTTGGTTAAGAGCCCGTAAAACAGCAGCCATCCCCTCCGGTGCCATTTATCTGTGGATCCCCTGCGGCCGCATCCTCTGATCCACACGCACGCCTCCATGCATGAATTAATTGAAAATTGGTGTGAGGGTTTAATTTAATAGGGCACAAGGCTCCAAATCTAATGAAGTGGTGATAGACCGTTATATGAAATGCTGATCTCTCTCTGTGGCGAAAGACTGAACAGTAACTTTCTCAGCAGTCTGAAATATTTGCTGCACGTTGTATCAACGCTACAATGAAATCTGTAAGCAGATTTGGCAGTGGTGTCTGGGATGTGGCGATCATAATGCATGCTGAAATACTGTCTATGTTTCATTCCTGGGAGATAAATATATCAGCTGGGGAGTCATCTCATATCAAGGAGGACACAGCTTGGAGAGGGTATGTGAAGAGCTGTAAATACAGGAGCCATTGACCCTGTCTCGCACAGATACTGATTGGGGTAAATTGCCTACTGACTGACTGGCTGGGAAAACGTAGCTCACCACTGAACACAGAACCTCTTATAGTCCATCGGACGAGACCTCCAAGATGATCAACTCCAAAACGATTCATCTTCTCACATTCAATGTACACTTTACGTCAAAATTCTAATGTTGAATGATGACACAAGGTTATTTTTATTTTTTTAGGGGGTAGATCAGCTTTAATATTGCAGATCGATTGAAGCCTCCATCAATGTAAATGTCTGCATAATTTCCAATCCCCCATATATTTTGTAAATATACAGTACCAATCAAAAGTTTGGACATACCTACTGTACTCATTCAATGGTTTTTCTTAATTTTTTTTTATTTTTGTAAACTGTAGAATAATAGTGAAGACACATATGGAATCATGTAGTAACCAAAAAAGTGTTAAAAAAATTTAAAAACATTTTAGATTCTTCAAAGTAGCCACCCTTTGCCTTGATGACAGCTTTGCACACTCTTGGCATTCTCTCAACCAGCTTCACCTGAAATGCTTTTCCAACAGTTTGAATGAGTTCCCACATATGCTGAGCACTAGTTGACTGCTTTTCCTTCACTCTGCGGTCCAACTCATCCCAAACCATCTCAATTGGGTTGAGGTCAGGTGATTTTGGAGGCCAGGTCATCTGATGCAGCACTCCATCTCTCTTGGTGAAATAGCCCTTACAGACTGGAGGTGTGTTGGGTCATTGTCCTGTTGAAAAACAAATGAGAGTCCTACTAAGCGCAAACCAGATGGGAACGGCGTATTGCTGCAGAATGCTGTGGTAGCCATGCTGGTTAAGTTTGCCTTCAATTCTAAATAAATCACTGACAGTCACCAGCAAAGCACCCACACACCTCCTCCTCCATGCTTCATGATGGGAACCACACATGCGGAGATCATCCGTTCACCTACTCTCCGTCTCACAAAGACACGGCGGTTGGAACCAAAAATCTAAAATGTGGACTCATCAGACCAAAGGACAGATTTCCATCTGTCTAATGTCCATTGCTCATGTTTTTTGGCCCAAGCAAGTCTCTTCTTCTTATTGGTGTCCTTTAGTAGTGGTTACTTTGCAGCAATTCGACCATGAAAATACAAAATACAAAAAGTAAAGAAAAACCTTGGAATGAGTAGGTGTGTCCAAACCTTTGACAGGTGTGTCCGGTCCTTCCTCTACCCTCAACCTCTCTCATCTATTTCTGATGTCCATTCAGTTTGATTTCAATTTGCCATATATTTTTAACTGTGCAGTTTCACAAAAGTTCTGAACCAATATACATTTTACAGACACAATATATTTTACATTTGTTAACCTGTTATTATTAGTCCCACCCTTCAGCTCGATTCAACTTGATCCATCTATGTCTTAACACCATCCATATTGGATTTCTATTTGACATATATGTTTTGACTGTGCTGTGATGATTGACAAAAGTTCTGAACCTTTCTATTCTCATTGTTTCTACAGATTGTAAATTAAATCTATATTTCTTTGGTAAAAGTATTATTATATTATTGCTCAATTGACTCTGACTTTTCATATCAACCAGTATTGCTATCAGCAGTGTTAGCTTCAGGTAAATTCTTCAGTCATTCCTGGACCTATGACCAAAAACAAGCTACATATGGACAGTACCAAAATAAATAATCTAATGACTCTGTCTCTTTGAACCAAAATCTGCAGAGCTGGGAAGGTTGTATCCCCATATTTATAACATTATATTGGTTGCAAGAATTTTGTATAATAACTTAAATTGAAAAATTCAAAGTTCTGAATCTGGTGTTGTTTTGGTGTCAGTTCATAAACCATGTGCCATGGAATCAGTACATCGAAAATCTCTTCCCAAATATTTTGCAATCTTTATGGCACAGCTGTCAATTTTTTTATCCTTAAATGAAACTGGTATATTTTTTTATTTATCACAATTTTCTTTAACCAATTTTTGTTTTTTAATGCAGGGCCGACAGACAAGTTCCTTACTTCTTCCCACTTCCAGTTGCTTCTTCCATTTTTGCGGTAATGCTGAAATGAGTTTGTTGTAAGTTTGGGTAGAGCAGACATGACCATATATTTTTGTTAGCTGCATGTGTGACAACTCCACCAGTCCTATTTATGATATAATTTACAAAGATTATATATTTTTTTTTATTCAACAAAAAATATGTTTTTTTATCAATTAGTATATTTGAGATTCACCACAATATTTGTTGTATTATTTGTTCTGTCTTTTCTGGTGGATTAAACTGAAATTGCAACCAACTTTATATGGCTTGTTTTAAAAATAACGACATTTTGGATATGATTTCCTTTTCAAATAACCCGAAAGTGAGAGGTTGTAATCTGAATAAAGGGAAAAAGGCCATTATTGAACATGGGGTGAGACATTCTTACTAATTTGCTAGAGAACCAGTTCGGATTTAAGTATAACTTTTGTATGACTGACACCTTTAGTGAGAGGTCTAATGCTTTAATATTTAATACTTTCTGCCCTCCGAATTCATATATATATATATATAAATAGGCCCTTTTAGTTTTACATGGCTTGCCGTTCCAAACAAAATTGAATTTGTTTTGCTCACATAATTTTGATAAAACAGGTCGCTAGGTGTGGGCAAGACCATAAGCAAATAGGTACACTAGGATGTGACTGGAGAGTAAATCAGTGTGATTCTTTCTACAAATAGACAAGTATTTTCCTTTCCATGGTAGCAAGATCTTATCTATTTTTGCTAACTTTCTATTATATTTTTTTGTAGTGAGATCATTTCTTTCTTTCGGGATATATATACAGAGTATGTCCACATCCCCGTCAGACCATTTTATTGGAAAACTATACGGTAATGTAAAATGTATATTATTTTGGGATTCAATATGCAATGTAGTACACTTATCATCAATTGGTTTTAATCCAGAGAGGTTAGAAAAAGTATCTAGTTCCACTATTAGGCTGTGGAGGGATCCAAATTGTGGATTTAAAAGAAAACATCAATCATCAGCGTACAATGACACCTTTATTTTTAAGCCCTGGATTTCTAAACCCTTAATATTATTGTTGGATCTGATTTTAATAGCTAACATTTTGAAGGCAATAATAAATAGATATGCTGTCACGTTCTGACCAGTAAAGGGGTTATTTGTTATTGTAGTTTGGTCAGGATGTGGCAGGGGGGTATTTGTTTTATGTGGTTTGGGGTTTGTTAGTATATGTGTTTATGTAGAGGGGTGTTTGGTTAGAGTATTCCGGGGTTTTTGGGTTATGTTCTTTATTTCGTATTTCTCTGCTCTCTCTATGTTGTGTATTTCTTTGTTGGCCTGGTATGGCTCTCAATCAGGAACAGCTGTACATCGTTGTTGCTGATTGAGAGTCATACTTAGGTAGCCTGTTTTCACCAGTCCCTTGGTGGGAAGTTGTTGTTGCATAGCTGTTTGTGTAGCCTGCAATACTGTTTGTTCGATCGTTTTCTTGTTTTGTTTCGTTTGTGTTCAAATAAAGTTAAGATGAGCACTCAACCCGCTGCGCCTTTGTCCATTACGTACGACGACCGTTACAGAACTTCCCACCCCAAATGGACCAAGCAGCGAGGTAAGGAGCAACGGAGGAATTATGTGAACTATCCGGAAACTTGGACATGGGAGGAGATCCTGGACGGGGCTGGACCATGGCACCAGGCTGGGGAATATCGTCGCCCACCGGAGGAGATAGAGGCAGCCAAGGTGGAGCGGCGCCGGTATGAGGCTCTATACACACGGTTGGCATTTAAGCCTGAGAGGCAGCCCCAACAAATGTTTTGGGGGGGCACACGGGTAGTTTGGCTGGGCCAGGGTTAAGCCCCAAGCCAACTCCCGTGCTTATAGGAAGCAGCCTGTTACTGGTCAGGCCCCGTGCTATGGGGTGATGCGCACGGCGTCGAGGCTGAGCATTCACAGGCCGGTGTGCGCGGTGCCAGCGCCCCGCATTTGCCAGAGGGAAGCAGGCATCCAGCCAGTAAGGGTGGTGCCAGTACTGCGCTCAAGACCGCCAGTGCGCCTTCACGGCCCAGTGTATCCTGTTACCGCTCCTCAAACTAGCCCTGAGGTCCGTGTTTCCAGTCTGGCACATCCAATGCTAGCACCACGCACCAGGCCTTCAGTGCGTCAGCTCAGTTCAACTCGTCCTGTTCCTGCTCCTCGCACTAGCCCCGAGGTGCGTGTATCTAGTCTGGCATATCCAAAGCCAGTCCCACGCACCAGGTCTCCAGTGCGTCAGCCCAGTCCAGCTCGTCCTACTCCTGCTCCTCGCACTAGCCCTGAGTTGCGTGTATCCAGTCTGGCATCTCCAGTACCAGCCCCACGCACCAGGCCTCCAGTGCGTCAGCCCAGTCCAACTCGTCCTGTTCCTGCTCCTCGCACTAGCCTTGGGGTGCGTGTCTCCAGTCTGGTACCTCCACTACCAGCCCCACGCATCAGGCTTTCAGTGCGCAGTCCCCGTCCAGAGCTTCCGACGACAGTACCCCGTCCAGAGCTTCCGACGACAGTACCCCGTCCAGAGAGTCCGGAAACAGTGCCCCGTCCAGAGTGTCCGACGACAGTGCCCCTTCCTGAGTGTCCGGCGACAGTGCCCCGTCTAGAGATGGCCCACAGTCCGGAACCGAGTGAGACGGCCCACAGTCCGGAGCCGAGTGAGACGGCCCACAGTCCGGAGCCAAGTGAGACGGCCCACAGTCCGGAGCCGAGTGAGACGGCCTACAGTCCGGAGCCGAGTGAGACGGCCTACAGTCCGGAATCGGTGCAGCCAGAGTCGCCTTACAGTCCGGAATCGGCTCAGCCAGAGTCGCCCTACAGTCCGGAGCTCCCAGAGTCGTCCTTCTGCCCGAGGTCTACAGCGAAGTGCTTCAGCCCGAGGTCTACAGCGACGTGCCTCAGCCAGAGGTATTCAGCGGGGGTGGACAGGTTAGGTGGGGGACTAAGGCCAGAACCTGAGCCACCTCCACAGTAGGAGGATTGGGGAGGGGGGGGGGTGTAGCACGGGAACCGTCGGCAACCACCCTCCCTTCCCTCCCTTTAGTTTGGGGGGTTTATTTTTGTGTTTATTTTTGTGTGAGGTGCATCCGGGGTCTGCACCTTTGGGGGGGGTTACTGTCACGTTCTGACCAGTAAAGGGGTTATTTGTTATTGTAGTTTGGCAGGACGTGGCAGGGGGTATTTGTTTTATGTGGTTCAGGGTTTGTTAGTATGTGTTTATGTAGAGGGGTGTTTGGTTAGAGTATTCTGGGGTTTTTGGGTTATGTTCTTTACATTTTACATTTACATTTTAGTCATTTAGCAGACGCTCTTATCCAGAGCGACTTACAAATTGGTGCATTCACCTATAATATCCAGTGGAACAACTGGATATGTTGTGTATTTCTTTGTTGGCCTGGTATGGCTCTCAATCAAGAACAGCTGTACATCATTGTTGCTGATTGAGAGTCATACTTAGGTAGCCTGTTTTCACCTGTCCCTTGGTGGGAAGTTGTTGTTGCATAGCTGTTTGTGTAGCCTGCAATACTGTTCGTTCGATCGTTTTCTTGTTTCGTTTGTGTTCAAATAAAGTTAAGATGAGCACTCAACCCGCTGCGCCTTGGTCCATTACGTACGACGACCGTTACATATGACAATAGTGGACAACCTTGTTTTACTCATCTTCACAGTTTTAAACTTTCTGAGAAGTAGCCATTATTGACTATTGTACACATAACTTTATCTGATTAGGATGAACAATATTCGACAATACCTTTTAATTCTATGTGCTAAACATGTTGCGAGAATTTTTGCATCACAACACTGAAGTGGAAGAGGCCTCCAAATTTTTAAATGGACTGGATATTTATATTTACCACTAGGATCCTGTTTCAGTAATAAATTAAATCAGACCTTGTTGAGTGTCTAATAATCTACCATTTATATAGGAGTGGTTAAAACATGCTAATTACGGTCCTCTGAGTTTATCAAAAAAGGTTTGGCATACCTCCATTGGTATGCCATCCAGCCCTGGAGTTTCTCGGACTTAAAGGCTTTAATTGCATCAAGAAGTTCCTCCTATGTAATTTGGCCTTCACATGAGTCTTTCTGTACAGCTGTTAATTTTACATTATTAATAGAAAAAAATCCATACATTTAGCTTTGGTTAGAGGAGATGGTGGGGACTGAAAGGAAAACATATGCTTAAAATAATTTTCTTCCTCTTTCAGAATATCTGTCACACCTACTCCTGCTCAGGAAGAAGCCTAAAACAAACATTGAATATCAGAGTGTTTTGATGGTTTTGACAGTAATCATGTTTGTAACAGCTGTCAGGAGAAGGATAAATACAATCCTAAATATCTCATCTGTCAATCTTGGATGTTTCAGGATGTCAGAAGCTCACTCTGAATCCACACCAAGTGCTCATTACAACTGTCAGTTCAACCAAACATGTCAGGTACTGCAGATTATGTTTATTTGCATGCCACTGTACAATTGACATGACTTCAGACTGTTGAACCCAAAAAATAATTGGGGTGTTTGAGAGGATATGCATCTTCATTTGTGGTTTCTTACTATGCAGATGGAATGCATGGTGTTGAGTTGAATAGTTTGTAGTTGTAGTAGTTTGAGTCCAAACTAGAGACCATTGGTTCTCAAGCTGGGATACTATGTCACGCCCTGATCTGTTTCACCTGTTCCTGTGATTGTCTCCACCCCCTCCAGGTGTCGCTTATTTTCCCCAGTGTATTTATCCCTGTGTTTCCTGTCTCTCTGTGTCAGTTCGTCTTGTATGTTTAGTCAAGTCAACCAGCGTGTTTTTCCCGTACTCCTTTTGTGATTCTCCTTTTTCTAGTCCTCCTGCTTTTGACCCTTGCCTGTTTTCTGAACTTTGTACCCGGCTGCTTGACCATTCTGCCTGCCTTGACCATGAGCCTGTCTGCCACTCTGTACCTCCAGGACTCTGATCTGGTTTGGACCTTTTTGCCTGTCCACGACCAAACCCCTTTGGTTTATTAGACATTGTAAGACTCCAACCATCTGCCTCCTGTGTCTCGCCTTCTGCCTTGATATACTAATACTCCTGGGGATACCTGGCCTATCCACAGGAAGTAGTTGGGAAGACTCATGGGAACATTGGCCTTATGATCTGTTGCACCTGAGGGTGTACTTTAGCCAGAGCAAAATGTGATTGGTGGTTAAGTGAACACTGAGAACCACTGCTTTATACAGATGGACAAATATGTCTGGACAAATGAAATGACTACGCGTTAGCAGGGCCAGCCAACCATTGATCCATGAATTGGTGTGCTGTTTAGGTCTGATATGAGAGTGCCCACTACATATTGATCTAGCATACCAGCAAGGGAGAGTCACACAGCACCACCATAGAATAACAGTCGTGGGCTTTTAAGTCAGGTTGCACCGCGATATTGGAAAAACAATTGCTGCAATGCATGGTACAGGTTTATTTATTTATTATTTTTTAGTGGCTGCAACAGTACCACTGTATGCTTGTATAATACATTACATCTGGAAAAAGTGAGAGAACTATGGAAAACAACTCAGAGGCAGAAGTGGCAGAGAAAAGAGCAACACAACAGAACGAGTATACCCATTGTTGGTGGTACAGATAACCTTACTATCATTCTTCCATCCGTTCCCTAACAACATTGACTGTTGAAACGCTTTGGGGAATTGACTCCATACCAAGCAGAATGTTCTGCCTCAGAGTGCCTGGAGTCCCCTCCTGAAATACAGCACATATCTTCAGTGCTACAACTGAGACCTCAACTGACCTTTGGAAGGTTGCAAACAGATGCATTATTAAAAGAGTATCGTTATTCAGAGAGTTAGAGCGCTTTTGCTGTTCCATTTGAAAGCAGTAGCAGCAGCTCCCATAAAAGAGAATGGTTGGTGAATCAGGATGCTCGTGTAAACTGATAGCGCACGCCCGGGCCTGGGTCACCCTTGGGTCTGTCTTTAATGCACGGAGAATCCGCGATCTCAGCTGATGTCTTTTCTCGCCAAATCAATCCGCTGTGGCCTGGTGTGGCCTAGTGCAGTGGTCCTCAAACCTCTCCTCCGGGACCCCCAGCTGTTCCATGTATTTAAACTATTCTAGAATTGTGAAATGTCTGGGGGTCCCAGAGGAGAGGTTTGAGGACCACTGCACTAGGCCACACCAGGCCTCAGCTGCAGGTATTTCAATGGGGTAGTGAGAAAAGCTAAACAGAAGAGCCTATAGTAAAACTCCCAAACACATCTCCTCAGTTTGCCAGGACCCACCACTTAGTCATAAACCCTCTCCTCACTTTCATCTTTCAACACTGTCCTGTCTGTTAAAAATAAAAATGTCTGAAAGACCACAGAAAATATATTAAAATAAAACTGGGGACAGCTCTAGTGAAATGAGAGGTGTAGGGGTTTGACAATCTGGTCAGAAGAAACCAAGGTGATCCCAGATCATCCATATTAAATTACACTTTGACAGCTGGCATGAAAGTGAATTCAACACCATGCTGTTAGATGTCAGAGGGAGTTCAGTCCTAGGCTTGGGGCCTACTACAGAGTTATAACGAACACCAGGCTCACCCTACAGAAAGATCTACACACCATCGTCTCCACACATTTAAATGAATCAGTATTGTTATTCTCGTCAATGGCAAATTGAAAAGCTCCCTTTTCGACAAGCGGTCACAATATAATATCACACAGAAGATGGGTAGAGTAGTATTCACCTCAGGCCAATACTAGGGCAGCTCTTTAGTCACTCCTTGTGGTACTAGTAGCACTTGAACTCACGCTGATGAAAATCCACTGATCATTGATCTTAAACTGTCAAGAAATCTATTGGGGTAGGGACAAGGTGATAACAATGAAACAGACACATAGGTCTTCGGCCTTCGTTGTGCTTCCAAAAAAGCATCCAAATCCACCTACTGGAATGAAAGGCTAACCAGGACTGGACAAGGGTCTGCGTCCCAAATGGCACCCTATTCTCTACAGTACACTACTGCACTAACCATACATGTATTTTCCAGAAATAAAATGATGTTATTGATGGAATGATTTCCAGCTTTCCGGCATGATAGACGATTTCTCCAATGGCTACATATGTACAGTGCAACACATGTCTTGTGTTCATGATTGTCATTGAACAGTAGGGTAATATGGATAAATGCCATTATTTACAAAGTTATCATAGTACACATACACTTATTTGTAGGCCTACCATAGTATGCACCACGGTATAATACGGTAAACTCTAATAAGTACTATAGTACACTATGGTAATATGTCTGGTAGGACAGTTATTGCAATGTAGTACAACATTTATAGAAAGTGCTATTAAAGTTTCTCAATCGCGTACAAGCATTTCATGGAAATATGTTGTCGATTTTCAAAACAGAGTCCACAAGACACATCACTCTGTGGCTTTTTGCAAAACAGTAAAATGCCTTTTCAAAATGTTGTTGCCTTCTCAAAACAGAAATTAGATTAATCAAAACTTTATTATACTGTCGCAACAAGATTAACACAACCATACTTATCTTGAATCCAAGCAGACAAAATGGAAAGTAATTCTGTGTTTTAAAAATCCAGAGTAGATCAATAGAATATAATTGTATTTGCAGGCACTAAATCATGATGATCAAAATTGGAAATACAACTATCCAAAGGTGCAGAATTATGGGCAATTAATCTCCTTTAATGCATATTTCACCAAACAATTTCATAGACATCAACTATAATATTATAACACATTGTGTGCAGGCTTCATTCATTGTTGTCATCACAATCCAATTCCATGTGCTCAATACAAAGGTTGGTTTGCTCATAGTTTTGTAGCCTTTCCATTGACGCACAGAAACGCAATCGACAACAGAAATAAGGAAAGGTGAATACAATGGAGGAACAAAACTGAGCGTATATGCATAAATCCATACCAAAGCAATGCTTTAAAATGGAAGGTCCCAATGTTGGAGATGACGATACAAGTAACCTACTTCTCTGCATATACTCAATATTGTAAAAAATCATAACAATTAGACAGTCCCTATTGCCTCGATCTTTCCATATGTACACTACCGTTCAAAAGTTTGGGGTGACTTAGAAATGTCCTCGTTTTTAAGAAGAAAAGCAATTTTTTTTGTCCATTAAAATAACATAAAATGGATCAGAAATACAGTGTAGACATTGTTAATGTTGTAAAGGACTATTGTAGCTGGAAACGGCTGATTTTTAATGGAATATCTACATAGGCCTACAGAGGCCCATTATCAGCAACCATCACTACTGTGTTCCAATGGCACGTTTTGTTAGCTAATCCAAGTTTATCATTTTAAAAGGTTAATTGATCATTAGAAATCCCTTTTGCAATTATGTTAGCACAGCTGAAAACTGTTGTCCTGATTAAAGAAGCAATAAAACTGGCCTTCTTTAGACTAGTTGAGTATCTGGCGCATTAGCATTTGTGGGTTCGATTACAGGCTCAAAATGGCCAGAAACAAAGACCTTTCTTCTGAAACTCGTCAGTCTATTCTTGTTCTGAGAAATGAAGGGTATTCCATGCGAGAAATTGCCAAGAAACAGAAGCTACTACCTTCACAGAACAGCGCAAACTGTCTCTAACCAGAATAAAAAGAGGAGTGGGAGGCCCCTGTGCACAACTGAGAAAGAGGACAAGTACATTAGAGTGTCTAATTTGAGAAATGCTTCACAAGTCCTCAACTTGCAAAACACAAGTCTCAACGTCAACAGTGAAGAGGCGACTCCGCGATGCTGGCCTTCTAGGCAGAGTTCCTCCGTCCAGTGTCTGTGTTCTTTTGCCCATCTTAATCTTTAATTGTATTGGCCAGTCTGAGATATGGCTTTTTCTTTGCAACTCTGCCTAGAAGGCCAGCATCCCGGAGTTGCCTCTTCACTGTTGACGTTGAGACTGGTGTTTTGTGGGTACTATTTAATGAAGCTGCCAGTTGAGGTCTTGTGAGGCGTCTGTCCATCAAAAATCAGTAAGTACTACACATGATCGAGGGATACTACATTGTACAGTATAATATTCTGCAGCACACTGCAGTGTACTACAGAATACTACAGAATGTTATACCAAGTACTGTAGTATTCTATAGTAAACTATAATATTTTTTTGATGTGGGAGACACCAAGAGAACCAGCATGGGGTGGAATGAGCTATAGAAGACTGTCCAAAACAGGGTGTGATGGAGAGGAGTCATCGATAGCCTATGCTTCTTGAGGAGTGATAGGCCTAAGTAAGTAAGCAAGACACTGTAAACATCTCCTATGCTAGCTTACATCAGACACAGTGCAGCACATTAGAGTTAAGAGCTATTTACTAATATTCCATAATTATACTCTTGTATGGAGCTTTATATTTATGCAACCCTATTGTCAATTGTACTGACAGATTGTAAATGGGGAGACTTTGCTAATGAGGTCTTATCAGTCAATTAATGACTGTGGTTGGAATAGGTGTAATGACGACAACTTCTGAGGGATTAACATTGTCAACAATTAAGTCTACTATGAGTGGAGTCAGATGAATATGGTTTTGCCATATGCTTACAGCAATTAAGACTTTAAATTAATTATACATTAGATTGGCTGTGTATGCTCCTTTTTGTTATATTCTAAAACAGAATTTAAAAAAACTTGTGAAATGAACTACTATGGTATTACATGTTAGAATACCTGTAAATGTTTCAGTACATTACCCGTTAATTCGCCTTACATGTCAATACGTCTTCTGTGAGCGGCTTCAGTCTGGATGGGGGATATGTGAGTTGACTAGCGGTGAATGAGAACAGGGGACACATGGGAGACAGACAGTGGGTGGGTGTTGAGCAGTGCAGGGCCGCTCATCCTCTCCATCGCTTTGCCATTAACAGCCTTTCAGGGACTAGCAGGGAGTGACAGAGGCACCGGCGGGTAACAAATGGCTAATCGATAGCCATCTCCTGGGGGAGAGATGCATGGGCGAACCACCCACCCCCTGCTCGCACGACACCCTCGCTCTATTCCTCCCCCCCCCCCCCCCCCCCCTCTCTCTCTCTCTCTCTCTCTCTCTGCCACGTAGGCAAAGCACAGGCCCCTGCATCGAGCACAGGGCAATGCCAAGATTTAAGGCTGGCAAGCCTCCAGCAGGGCCTGTATTAACTTGGGCTTTTAAAAGAAAGTGCCTCATCGTGTCGACCATAGAAGACAGACAGAGTGAATACTCAATGTTTCTTCCAACCTAGTATTTCTATACGAGGATTTTTACATTTTTGGGGATGAAACTTGTCACACTTGACTGAATAGATATATAACTCACTATAGTCTACAAAAAAATTAGGCAGAGCTAGACGAGAAAATTAGGTGACTGCATTTGATTCCAATTAGTGGTGGAGTCAATAAATCAACAAATAGTCAAGTCCGGTTTGAAATTGTTTGAATGTCCGGTGAACTGGAAATCAATGTAATGGGAAAAATGATTAAGAAATGTGAATGAACATATCGGCAAGTGAAGCTAGATGCCAATAAGCACACACCTGGTTGGTAAAAATATTATATACAAACATACTGTCACGTCCTGACCAGTAAAGGGGTAATTTGTAATTGTAGTATGGTCAGGGCGTGGCAGGGGGTGTTTGTTTTTTGATTCTAGGGGATTTTGGTTCTAGTTTTCTATTTCTATGTTTCTTTTTCTATGTGTGGCCAGGTATGGCTTCCAATCAGAGGCAGGCATCTTTCGTTGTCTCTGATTGGAAGCCATACTTAGGCAGCCTGTTTTTCCTGTGTTTTTGTGGGTGGTTGTTTTCTGTATAGCCTGTGTGCCTTATGGAACTGTTTCGTCGTCTGTTTATTTTGTTTTGAGTGTTCTTTTCTAAATAAAGAAGAAAGATGAGCACTATACCCGCTGCATTTTGGTCACCGTTCATCGACGCTTGTGACACATACAGCATTATAGTAAAGACAATGGATTTATCACCACATGATTTTCATAGGCTAATCTCTATAACCACATGACTCTGATCATAGCAGCCACTGCTGCTTTATGCTATTAGTAAATTAAGTGAAATAGTAAATCCAAGTAAATTAAGTAAATAAATGACAGAATAAGGACATTTATCCTAATTACTCCAATGGCTGCATGCTGCTATTTCTGAGCAAAGTTTCTGTATAATTTGTCTACATTATAAATTCAGAGATAAATTACCCTTATATAGCAGATTCTTTCCACGCATTAGAACATGTGGGCGTTATGTTCCTGTCTTAGATGATAGGATACAGTGAGTTCTGAGTAAGGAACATTATGTTTATTATATTATAAGGCAATGCAAACGCATTCACTGTCACCAAAATACATTTGTTTCAGACCTACAATTATCCCCTGATTGCTGTACTATTTTGAACTCTGCCAGTGCCTTCGGGGGAAAGCGAAGATGTCGTGACCTCGGAGGAGGCCTAAAGAAATCAGAGTCATTTTCATGTGGCTGAGGAACAGAGAGAATAGAAAAGTCCAAGTGTGCTTAACGATGGGGAGCAGGTGTGCGCAATGATGGTTGCCAGGTGTGCACAATGTGGGTTGCCATGACCGGTGGTTAGTAGACCAGCGATGTCAGAGCACTGGAAGGAGCAGGAGTAGGCGTGACAGCTCCTCTAAGATTAAGATCACTTTATTTGTCCAAGGTCCAACTGAAATGTCTGTTCACAACATTTATTTAAACGTTGTAAAAAATACAAAATAAATAATAATATGAACATGTCAGATAAAAAAAAATGCATTAAAATATTTCCACAACTTTTCAACAACTTTTAGCTCTTATTGTATTCAATAGTGCCCAATGGCTGTGATCTAGAACATTTTACTCCATAACCTAGCAGACAGAACTGCTTGCCGGCTGCAGTTTTTTTGTGACGTCATGTTTAGGTCTAATACATTTTTGCACGTTTACTTGGTTGTAATCTGGATGTCTGACGTCTCTACGACCAGAAAACTGGTATATAACCAGAAAATGAAGTCAGACTGATGTCCCATGACACATTTTGGGAGTATTTACTGGGTGGTTGGAGCCCTGAATGCTGATTGGCTGAGAGTCGTGGTATACCAGACCATATACAGTACCACGGGTATGACAAAAACTCTTTTTTTTACTGCTCTAATTACATTGGTAACCAGTTTATAATAGCAATAAGGCACCGCTGGGGTTTGTGATATATGGCCAATATACCACGTCTGAGGGCAGGCACTCCGCATTGTGTCTTGCTATATTGGACATATACCACACCCCCTTGGGCCTTAATGCTTAAGTATAGCATTGAGCAACAACAAGCTGTGATACACTGAATACAGTTGGTCGTTAATCAATCAACAACCGAGGACTAGAACAGTCTGTTTTCAGATGAAACTTTTGGCACAGTTACGGTCATTGGATAATACATTGTAGAGTCTGCACAGAATAACCTATTGCAGTTCCTGCACTTATCTGGCAGTCATCTCATCCATACAAAACAGTATGTTCTATTTGAAAGGTCCTCAAATCACCTCTGGCTTTATGCCACTACCCTACATTAGAGAGCTCTGGCTCTACTAGTATAGAACTTGTATAAGAATCCCTGTCCTCTCTCCTCATCATCCTTATTTCACCTCTACCTTTACCACCAGCATTAGACAGACCTCTGTAGCTCTGACTGTTGCCCTGTGCCCAGACCAGAGTGATGCTTCTCCTGAGACAAATCACAGCCGCCTCTGCCTTAACATTCAGTGGGCAAGAGACGCTGCCCTTCATGTCTCATGCTTAAATAACTGGGAGGACTAGAACAGCCCTGAGGTATCCAGGTAGACAGAGGGATTCCAGGTGCAATGGAACTTACATAACGTTTAGCATCAATTCTGTTCTGTGTTGGTTAGTGAAGGCTTACCGTTCTTATCATGGAGTACATAACCACCAGCATTAAAGGGATACTTCGTGATTTTGGCAGAGACAGATGAACTTGTGGATACCATTTTATGTCTCTTCGTCCAGTATGAAGGAAATTAGAGGCAGTTTTGTGAGCCAATGCTGACTAGCGTTAGCACAATGACTGCAAGTTCATGGGTTTCTGCTAGCTAGTAGATAGCGCAATGACTGGAAGTCTACGGGTAACGCTTTTCAGCAATTGCGCTAACACTAGTTAGCAACTTCCTTCAAACTGCGCACAGAGACATAAAAAATGGTATCCATGAGTTCATCTGACTCTGGAGAAGTAGATAAAATCCCCCAAATCCCGAAGTATCCCTTTACTGCTAATTAAGACACATGAGAAGTGAAAACCTCCTCACATACACTCGCTCATAAAGAGAGAGGGAGAGTGAGAAGCAACCTAAAGAGGGTTTATGCAATAGTATAGTAGCAAAACCTGTCCAAATTCCGAAGGTCCATAGGAAAACAAATTAAAACTGTTTCTAGGAATTTAATCCTAAAGGGAAACCAAAAACAACCTCAAGTCCAATGAATTTTTCATCACCTCTAACTCCTCAGTGAGATGTTCGATTTAGCCATTAATCAGCTGTTGAGGGCTGAGTGTGTGTGTGCATGTGTGTGTGTTTTCACGTGACTGTACGTGTGGCAAGTTGAATCGCACCATGATCCTGTCTCCAGTGCTAATGAGCAGCTAGTGATGTGTTTTAATTGCCATCTGATTTCCTGCAACAACGTAGGCCAGATCAAATACACTACTGTTCCGCCATCCGCCATTGTCCACCTACATCTGTGGCGCTGGCGCTGGCTGGCTGGGGCTCCGCCGATCTGGTCTGTGAGCATCCACACACACACAAAGCTGACTCTTCTTCTCCCCCAGGCCCCTCAGCTGTCTTCACACTATGGCTAATGAAGCACCAGCCTGACCGCCTTCTAATGCCACAATTATAGGTGTGCCCGGCGGCCCCGAGGCTGTTTACTTGTGCTGAGCAAAGCCTAGGCCATAAAAGCAACTCCTCTTATACCACGGTGCTCTCCCATGACGCACACATCCAAATTGCACACATTAATATCAGGTGGCAGACAAGGCAGCTCCTAACCCTTTGCTACTGAGAGGCAGTGTGTGTGTGTGTGTGTGTGTGTGTGTGTGTGTGTGTGTGTGTGTGTGTGTGTGTGTGTGTGTGTGTGTGTGTGTGTGTGTGTGAGAGAGAGAGAGAGAGAGAGAGAGAATTTCCCTGTCTTTGGAGGCTAAGCAGAGCATCTGGAGTGGGTTGTAGTTGTGAAAAGGATATAGCACCATCATCAAGTAATGAAAAGAATAGCATGAAATCCATTTAGTAAATCTTGCATGAAAGTAACGAATGCAGCCCTTCATTAATGCAATTTGCTTGCTTAGAGGATCATAAACACTCACAGTTTTTTGTTGTTCATACATTTTTCATGTGTCTAAATGATGCCAGTGAGGTCAAGCCTAATCAAACAAAAAACAGGTTCAGCTTGGCACTTGAACCTGTAACTAATGATGGATGCAGCAATGCCGTGCTACAGCGATCAAAAGCAAATATGACTGACCAATGTAGACATTTTCAAATATATGCAACTTAAGTATTATATCACGAAATTTCAATAAAATCTTTTGGACATCAGAGCAATCTAAAGGGAATCCTATTTAAGTCAGAAAATCTATATTCATATGATAGGTAAGATATACAAAACCTCTGAAAAAAATATAAAACTATTAGATCTAAGACTTAAAAATAACTGCTATTGGCACAAGATGGAGGACCCACTGGAATTGTGATACAGTGAATTATAAGTGAAATAATCTGTCTGTAAACAATAATAATCCATCTGTGTCACCTAGAATGAATATCAATTAACAGGTGTTCATTTTAAAAGTTAATTTGTGGAATGTATTTCCTTCTTAAAACCTGTTGGGGATTGGGGGCAGTATTTGCACGGCCGGATAAAAAACGTACCCGATTTAATCTGGTTACTACTCCTGCCCAGTAACTAGAATATGCATATAATTAGTAGATATGGATAGAAAACACTCTAAAGTTTCTAAAACTGTTTGAATGGTGTCTGTGAGTATAACAGAACTCATATGGCAAGCCAAAACCTGAGAAGATTCCAAGCAGGAAAGTGGAAATCTGATTTGTGGAATCAACTTCGAACTTTGCCTATGTAACACACCGTGAGTTAGGATTCATTTAGCACTTCCTAAGGCTTCCGCTAGATGTCAACAGTCTTTACAAAGTGGTTTGAGTGTTCTCCTGTAAAAACTGACCGAACAAGAAGCCTGGAAAGTTGGTCATAGGCAGATGGCCATGTCTACTCTGACGCGCATGCGTGTGGGGACCCTTTCTTTCCGAAACATTTTATAAGACAATGCAATCGTCCGCCTTGAATATTATTGAAGTTCTGATTGAAAAAGGCCCTAAAACTTATGCTATACAACGTTTGACATGTTTGAACGAACGTAAATATATTTTTTTTGCTCTTTCGTGGCGACAGTCCCGCGGGCTTCGGTACATTTTGAGTAGCCTACAGAACGCGCTAACAAGAAGGAAATATTGGGACATAAATTATTAACTTTTTCGAACAAAACTACATTTGTTGTTGACCTGGGAATTCAGGAAGTGCCTTCTGATGAAGATAATCAAAGGTAAGTGAATATTTACAATAGTATATTTGATTTTAGATGGTTCCAAGATGGTGCTAACATGTATCGCCTAGCCTATTTTTCTTAGCATAGCACCCCGTTTATTGCAAAGTGTGATTTCCCAGTAAAGTTATTTTGAAATCTGGCAATGCGGTTGCATTCACGAGATGTTAATCTATAATTCTTTGAATGACAATATTATAATTTACCAATGTTTTCGAATAGTAATTTTGTAAATTGTAGCGCTGATTCACCGGAAGCATTTGAGGGAAAATATTTTCTGAATTTCACCGCCACTGTAAAATGCTGTTTTTGGATATAAATATGAACTTGATGGAACAAAAAATGAATGTATTGTCTAACATAATGTCCTAGGAGTGTCATCTGATGAAGATTGTCAAAGGTTTGTGCATCATTTTAGCTGGTTTTCTGCTTTTGGTGACGCCTGTCTTTGCATTGACAAAACAGTACACACAGCTATTTTCAATGTAGTGTCCTAACATAATCTAACTTTATGCTTTCGCCGTAAAGTATTTTGAAATCAGACAACGTGGTTAGATTAAGGAGATGTTTATCTTTCAAAGGGTGTAAGATAGTTGATTGTTTGAGAAATTTAAATTATTCGATTTATTCTGTTTTGAATTTTGCGCGTTGTATCTTGTCTAGCAATCCCGTAATCGGGATCCGAACGGGAAGGGGTATCCCCAACAGGTGTGTGTTTGAGCCAATCAGTTGTGTTGTGACAAGGTAGGGGTGGTATACAGAGGATCGCTCAAATAAGCAAAGAGAAACAACAGTCCATTATTACTTTAAGACATGAAGGTCAGTCAATCTGGAAAATTTCAAGAACTTTGAAAGTTTCTTCAAGTGCAGTCACAAAAACCATCAAGCGCTATGACGAAACTGGCTTTCATGAGGACCTCCACAGATAAGGAAGACCCAGAGTTACCTCTGCTGCAGAGGATACATTCATTAGAGTTCAAGTAACAGACACATATCAATATCAACTGTTCAGAGGAGACTGCATGAATCAGGCCTTCATGGTCGAATTGCTGCAAAGAAACCACTACTAAAGGACATCAATAAGAAGAGGCTTGGGCCAAGAAACATGAGCAATGGCATTCCAAATAAGATTTTTGGTTCCAACTGCCGTGTCTTTGTGAGACACAGAGTAGGTGAACGGATGATTTCCGCATGTGTGGTTCCCACCGTGAAGCATGGAGGAGGTGTGATGGTGTGTGGGTGCCTTGCTGGTGACACTGTCAGTGATTTATTTAGAATTCAAGGCATACTTAACCAGCATGGCTAGCACAGCATTCTGCAGCGATACGCCATCCCATCTGGTTTGTGCTTAGTGGGACTGTAAGGGCTATTTGGGCTATTTGACCAAGAGTGATGGAGTGCTGCATCAGATGACCTGGCCTCCACAACCACCCGACCTCAACCCGTTTGGGATGAGTTGGACCGCAGAGTGAAGGAAGAGCAGCCAACTAGTGCTCAGCATATGTGGGAACTCGTTCAAGACTGTTGGAAAAGCATTCCAGGTGAAGCTGGTTGAGAGAATGCCAAGCGTGTGCAAAGCTGTCATCAAGGTAAAAGGTGGCTACTTTGAAGAATCTCAAATATTTTGATTTGTTTAACACTTTTTTGGTTACTACATGATTCCATATGTGTTGTTTCATAGTTTGTATTCACTATTATTCTACAATGTATAAAATAGTCAAAATAAATTAAAACCCTTGAATGAGTGCGTCCAATAGTGACAAAAATAATATTGTCCAACCCATTGGGTATCTCACCGCACCCCCATATGCCATGTCTTGAAATATGCAGATAGATGGATTAAAAGTCAACTTACATTATTGAAGCTATTACTTAAACACTGGAAGACAAATGATACTCCAACATTAAGAGAATAGAATAATCCAATGCTTTATTATTTAAATATTGAAAAAAGACAGAAACAACATAACATAATTTGAAGTCATATGGGCTTCATTGGGTGTGGGTACGGTGGGAACATGTGGGTCTGAAAAAGTGTGATGTCATTCATGTCTGTGGAAATGTATTGTAGCAGGCTCAAGGGTGTGGGGTTTCCACGTCACCAAGTTCAATAACAAAAAAATGCACCAGTAACACAACTAGAATGCAAATGGGGGGTTTATTAGGGATTTTTGTACACTGCGGAAGGAGGGGGAATTCACCAATTACTTCATAGTCCACAAACTGTTCTCGTTGTCCGTTCCATTCTCCAGGGTAATCCTAAAACTCGGGTCCTCAGCCAATCTGGTTCAGTACACAAGGGGGGTAATCAGACAGTCCAGGTCACAACGGGTAATTACACAGATATTGTTCTCTCTTCTCCCGCTCTTCATAACACACATTTTTCTCTCCATTCTCTGCCCCTTTGTGCAGGCCACTTCCTCTTTTATCCCCAAGCACTCCCAGGCTTAATGATCCACAGCCTCACCTCTCCCTGCCATATGCCACAGTATGTGAATGTTAAGTTGTTTGTTGTTAAAAGTAAACACCTATTTTTAAAGTCTCCAACTTTTTGAATTGTGTTTCATTGTGTCGTGGATGTACTGTTTGCCAAAGTCTTCTATGTGAGTCTACTATGGTTTGGCTTAGATAGCAGAAATGACAAACTCATCTGCTTCCCGAGTCTGAATGGACTCTTAATTGGCTCAATTAATCAATTTGGATGAGAGCTAGGAGCAACAATCAAAGACAGAGCCGGCCAACATGTCCTACCACTGGCAGAACGGAACAAACAATGGTGGAGAACACCAATGAGCAAACAGGAAATGACATTGTACTCTTCTGAAGCCAAAACAGTTGAAACCGAGGGCAAAATGATTATGTGGTCTGTATAGCCACCATGCACTACATACAGTACTTGCCTTCCATTCGTAATTTGATTAGTAGTGCTTGTAAGAAAATCAGTGCTTTTAAGACCGATAATCAGTGAAACTAAGTGGACTTAGTGGCCCATTAGCGAAATGATACAATTGTCAACTTACCCTTTAAAAGCCTGAACTTATGAAATGACATGTTATTTATACTTTGAGAGTCAGGGTGTAATCACTAGGAGTGTAACGGCACACGTGGGGACCTCGGTTTGACCGCACTGTGAACCCGAATGAATACATAAAATAATATAGGCTACACTGCCTTGTAGGCCTTTACCTCTTGAGTAAATCTCAGGTGAAGAAAAAAAATTCTGGCTATTCGGTTAAAACAACTAGAGTCTATGTGCATGTTGTAATAAAATTTATAATCTTAATTGGCACATTTCACACTGCCCTTTTGTGAGATGCAGCCAGGAACTAGTTCTGTATGATGGCAGTAGCGGGGTCGATAAACCAAAATTGGAGGATCCTACGTCGTTTAAATCTTCAATTTGGGAACATTTTGGCTTACCTGTAGATTACAACCGCGATGGACAGAAAGTTGTGGATAAAACGTTAAGTGTCACCATGCTCAACGAGAATAGCCTATGCAGCTGCCAACACCTCAAATATTATGACACATTTACATCACCCCAGAATACCAGAGCAAGACGGAAACGCAAAGAAACAACACATCGTCTCTCCTCTGCATTCAAGCAGCCCATGAAAGCTGATTCTGACCAGGCCAAAGAAATTACAAGAGCGATCGGTAGGCTATGTTTATATCTTTGGTTTATAGCCGTGGATATGCGCCCATTTTCAGTGGTTGAGAATAAGGGGTTTCAGCACCTCGTGAAAGTGCTCGAGCCACGTTACGAACTTCCCTTTTGTACCCATTTCAGCAAACAGTTTTTTGGCACTGAAGAAGGCAGTGTCATGATTCGTTCGTAACCAAGTGGGAAGTGGGAATTTGAACAGTCCTCAAACTAGTAATTACAAGTGGAAAAGTATCCTCTGAGCACACAATTCTCCCACATGGTGACCGCTGATGTCACCTACTAAGGAAATGGCCACTATAACAGCATTGTTGGCAGTTAAATGCAACAATAAAACATTATTTATAAAAAAGCTATCTATTAAATGTGGTTTGAATGTGCCTTCCCTGTAGCTCAGTTGGTAGAGCATGGTGTTTGCAACGCCAGGGTTGTGGGTTCGATTCCCACGGGGGGCCAGCACAGAAAAAAAAATGTATGAAATTGTATGAAATGTATGCATTCACTACTGTAAGTCGCTCTGGATAAGAGCGTCTGCTAAATGACTAAAATGTAAATGTTTACAAGCATGATATCTGTACTTTTGGTGTATAGATCACACAGCTTGTTGGCCATTAGCCAATCAGCGTTTCTCTACGAGTTAAATCACACGAAGACATCATACTTCTATTTACGACTTCACAACTGGTAAATTCCCATGCCCCACATAGTTACAAATGCAGGATCAGAGTGGAAACTTGAGAGGCCTAACATAACAATCCGGAATATCAGCTGGCTTGCAATCACTTCAATTCTACTTAGAAGTTCAACCCCACCTCAACGAATTAGTACTTAGTTGTAATTAGTCATTAATGACTTTAAATGCTTAGAAAAAGTTTGAAACATTTGTGTTACACACTTCCAGGACTAACTTTACATACCAACAGAGGGTTTCAATCTTGTCATCTGAATTGTCTTTATAGAAATATACTGTATAGAAATACTATATTTCTTTACCACTTTTTCTCCCCAATTTCGTGATAGAACATGGCACCGAAGAACATGGCTGACGTTTTACATTCTCCCAACCAATTGTACTATTGTGTTAGTTTTTTTGTGATTTGTATAACTTATTTTTTTACTTATTGTGTACATAATGTTGCTGCTACCATCTCTTATGACCGAAAATAACTTCTGGACATCAAAACAGCAATTACTCACCGTGGACTGTAAGAAACTGTTTCCTTGAACGAGTCCGACGTGAAGGATATCCTGCTTTCACTGGAACAGGCCCAGATCCCTGCCTTTTGCGTGAAGAAAAGAAGCAGGAAAAGGGGCCGCAGATCGGGCAGCCTTCTGAGAATCCGTAGGCGAGCGAGTAAACCTCCCAATGCCATCTGTTCTTCTTGCTAACGTGCAATCATTGGAAAATAAAATTGATGACCTACGATTAAGATTATCCTACCAACGGGACATCAAAAACTGTAACATCTTATGTTTCACAGAGACATGGCCGAACGATGATACGGACAATATAGAGATTTTCCATGCACCGGCAAAACAGAAATGCTACCTCTGGTAAGACGAGGGGTGGGGTGTGTGTCTATTTGTCAATAACAGCTGGTGCGCGATGTCTAATATTAAAGAAGTCTCAAGGTACTGCTCGCCTGAGGTAGAGTACCTTATGATAAGCTGTAGACCACACCATCTACCAAGAGAGTTTTCATCTATATTATTCATAGCCATCTATTTACCACCACAGAATGAAGCTGGCTCTCAACCAACTCTATAAGACCATAAGCAAAGAAAATGCTCACCCAGAAGGGACACTCCTAATGGCCGGGGACTTTAATGCAGGCAAACTTAAATCAGTTTGACCAAATTTTTACCAGCATGTCACATGTGCAACCAGAGACCAAACAATCCTAGACCACCTTTGCTCCACACACAGAGACGCATACAAAGCTTTCCCCTCCCTCCATTTGGCAAATCTGACCATAATTCTATCCTCCTGATTCCTGCTTACAAGCTAAAACTAAAGCAGGAAGAACCAGTGACTCGCTTAATATGGAAGTGGTCAGATGATGCAGATGCTACACTGCAGGACTGTTTTGTTAGCACAGACTGGAATATGTTCCTGGATTCATCCAATGGCACTGACGAGTACACCACCTCAATCATCCGCTTCATCAATAAGTGCATCGACGACGTCGTCCCCACAGTGACTGTACATACATATCCCAATCCGATGCCATGGATTACAGACAACATGTGCTAAAGGCTAGAGCTGCCGCTTTCAAGGAGCGGGAGACTAATCCGGATGCTGATAGGAAATCCCGCTATTCCCTCAGATTAACCTTCAAACAAGCAAAGCATCAATACAGGATTAAGATTGAGTCCTAGTACACCAGCTCGGACGCTCATTGGATGTGGCAGGGCTTGAAAACTATTACTGACTACGAAGGGAAACCCAGACGGGAGCTGCCCAGTGACGTGAGCCTACCAGACGAGCCAAATGCCTTTTATGCTCGCTTTGAGGCAAGCAACACTGAAGCATGCACGAGAGCACCAGCTGTTCTGAATGACGGTGTGATAACGCTCTCGGTAGCCGATGTGAACAAAACCTTTAAACAGGTCAACATTCACAAAGCCACTGGGCCAGATGGATTACCAGGACATGTACTCAAAGCATGCGCGGACCAACTGTCAAGTGTCTTCACTGACATTTTCAACCTCTCCCTGACTGAGTCTGTAATACCTACATGTTTCAAGCAGACCACCATAGTCCCTGTGCCCAAGGAAGTGAAGGTAACCTGCCTAAATGATTACCGCCCCGTGGCACTCACGACAGTAGCCATGAAGTGCTTTGAAAGGCTGGTCATGGCTCACATCAACAGCATCCTCCCGGAAACCCTAGACTCACTCCAATTCGCATAACGCCCCAACAGATCCACAGATGACGCAATCTCAATCGCACTCCACACTGCCCTTTCTCACCTGGACAAAAGAAACACCTATGTGAGAATGCTGTTCACTGACTTCAGCTCAGCTTTCAATACCATAGTGCTGTCATGACGTTGCCCTCTTTGGACACTGCGAGCACCATCCCCCGACCTCTATACTTCTGACACCAGGCTCTGTAAGAGCGGTCGTAAATTCCTACGAGGAGACCCTCTCCTCATGGCCCCAGTATAGAGAGAACAAAGGAGTTCTTCCACCTCACAGAACTGGAGAACCGAACGATATTCAGGTTCTGGAGAAGGTATAAAAGATCGGTGAAGAATCCAGCTACGAACTGGTCCGTTTGGTACAATTTTGTGAAACTCATGAGAGACAATACCGCCACATTACCATAATCATGTTTATACAATAGCCTCAGCTATGAGACTTACATGTAAATGGTTGTATAAAATGAATGAATAAGGATGGAACTGTTTGTGAAATTGTGTAATGTGATTTTGGAGTGTTTAACCTGTTATGGCTAGGGGGCAGTATTTTCACAGCCGGATAAAAAACGTACCCGATTTAATCTGATTATTACTCCTGCACAGAAACTAGAATATGCATATAATTATTAGCTTTGGATAGAAAACACTCCAAAGTTTCTAAAACTGTTTGAATGGTGTCTGTGAGTATAACAGAACTCATTTGGCAGGCCAAAACCTGAGAAGATTCCATGCAGGAAGTGCCCTGTCTGACAATTTCTTGCCCTTCTTGATTATCTCTATCCATTACAGGGGATCTCTGCTGTTACGTGACACTTCCTACGGCTCCCATGGGCTCTCAGAAGGCGGCAAAAAGCTGAATCGTGGCTTTGCAGGCTCTGGCTGAAAAAAAGTAGCCCGTTTGGATAGTGGCTGGTCACAGTACTGTGAGACTCAGGCGCGTGCCCGAGTCGACCCCATGCTTTGTTTTCTTTCGTCTGTTTACCTAAACGCAGATTCCCGGTCGGAATATTACCGCTTTTTTACGAGAAAAATTGCATAAAAATTGATTTTAAACAGCGGTTGACATGCTTCGAAGTACGGTAATGGAATATTTCGAATTTTTTTGTCACGAAATGCGTCGTGCTCGTGACCCTTATTTACACTTCGGATAGTGTCTTGAACGCACGAACAAAACGCCACTATTTCGATATAACTATGGATTATTTTGAACCAAACCAACATTTGTTATTGAAGTAGCAGTCCTGGGAGTGCATTCTGACGAAGAACAGCAAAGGTAATCAAACTTTTCTAATAGTAAATCGGAGTTTGGTCAGGGCTAAACTTAGTGGGTGTCAAAATAGCTAGCCGTGATGGCTGGGCTATCTACTCAGAATATTGCAAAATGTGCTTTCACCGAAAAGCTATTTTAAAATCGGACATAGCGAGTGCATAGAGGAGTTCTGTATCTATAAGTCTTAAAATAATTGTTATGTTTTTTGTGAACGTTTATCGTGAGTAATTTAGTAAATTCACTGGAAGTTCTAGTTCTGAACGTCACATGCTAATGTAAAAAGCTAGTTTTTGATATAAATATGAACTTGATTGAACAAAACATGCATGTATTGTATAACATAATGTCCTAGGCGTGTCATCTGATGAAGATCATCAAAGGTTAGTGCTGCATTTAGCTGTGGTTTTGTTTTTTGTGACATTATATGCTAGCTTGAAAAATGGGTGTCTGATTATTTCTGGCTGGGTACTCTGCTGACATAATCTAATGTTTTGCTTTCGCTGTAAAGCCTTTTTGAAATCGGACAGTGTGGTTAGATAAAGGAGAGTCTTGTCTTTAAAATGCTGTAAAATAGTCATATGTTTGAAAAATTGAAGTTTTTGTATTTTTGAGGAATTTGTAATTCACGCCACACCTATCATTGGATATTGGAGCAGGTGTTCCGCTAGCGGAACGTCTAGATGTAAGAGGTTAATGAAGGAAACTCCAATTCCCTATGGAGTCTTAACTAAGTCCTTGGCACGTCCCCAGGGACACAGACAGGACCTGGCGTCATGAGACAGCCTTTTTCTGCTCTTCCGAATAAAACCCCCACCTTGGTTTTCTATCACCAGACCGAGCTTACCTCAATTACGAGATGGCTAAAGGTTGGAGACCAGCTTACCTCTTGCTGAACTTTTAACCATACCACGTGGTTAAACTCTTAGACTATCGATACTGACAGAATAAGAACAAGTCTTTGATATTAATTACAAGTCTGCAGCTAGGAATTCGGTATCATTGAACACGAAGACCGACAACCGTCAAGAACATCTATTCTATAACAACATGAATGAATGTTACTCTGAACTATCCATTCTAACCACGACAGAGAGAGAGAGGGCAGACAGACTCTCCAACAGAAACAAACTTTTCAACAGAGATCCCGACGACACACTGAGCGTAAATATATATATTGATTGCAATTTTTCCCGAATGAGTGAGCGTTCATGTGCAAAGGTTTAGCATTTCAATTGTTATAATTATCAACTCTGTAGTGCCTTCTCAGTTGACACCCCTTTTTGTCTAACAAGCCGCCATACCGGTTTAGCCCACTAGGGCACATTCCCCTATGATTTCTTTGTAACCATATCTACTGTTTGTTATGCATTTCTGTGAATTACTTAGTTAGTAAATAAATGATTTTAAGACAATTGATGTATGGATGACTCATAGTGAAGACTGGGTTCGTGCATATAACCAACAATTTACGACGTTTGGAATGAGACTGACGAGGTAAAGAATACGTCATTAATCAGAAGACTAAGTGATCAGATATTAAAATATCTGAAAGTTATATTAGGAAAATTATAACTTTGTAATCTGAATATTTTCCTTGGTTACCGACTTCCTAGTTAATTACAGTTACACGATTAATCAGTTTAATCACGTAATAATAATTAGAGAGTTATTTGATAAATATGTCTTCAGTTTTAATGATGCCAAAGACACGACAGTGCCCACGAAGCCCATCACTAAGCTAAGGACTCTGGGACTAAACACCTCCCTCTGCAAATGGATCCTGGACTTCCTGACGGGCTGCCCCCAGGTGGTAAGAGTAGGCAACAACATGTTTGCCACGCGGATCCTTAACACTGTGGCCCCTCAGGGGTGTGTATTTAGTCCCTTCCTGTATTTCCTGTTCACCCACGACTACGTGGCCAAACACGACTCCAACACCATCATTAAGTTTGCTGACGACACAACAGTGATAGGCCTGGTCACCGACAATGATGAGACAGCCTATTGGGAGGAGGTCAGAGAACTGGCAGGGCGGTGCCAGGACAACAACCTCTCCCTCAATGTGAGCAAGACAAAGGAGCTGATCATGGACTACAGGAAAAGGCAGGCCGAACAGTCCCCCATTAACATCGACGGGCTCTATTGGAGCGTGTTGAGAGTTTCAAGTTCCTTGGTGTCCACATCACCAACGAATTATCATGGTCCAAACATACCAAGACAGTCGTAAAGAGGGCACAACAAAACCTTTTCCTCCTCAGCAGACTGAAAATATTTGGCATGGGTCCCCAGATCCTCAAAAGGTTCTACAGCTGCACCATCGAGAGCATCCTGCCCGGTTGCATCACTGCCTGGTATGGCAACTGCTCGGCATCTGACCGTAAGGGGCTACAGAGGGTAGTGCTAACAATTTACATTGACCCCCCCTGTACACTGCTGCTACTCGCTGTTTGTTATCTATGCATAGTCACTTCACCCCCACCGTCATGTACAAATTACATCAAATAACCTGTACCCCCACACACTGACTCGGTACCGGTGCCCCCTGTATATATATATGTCATGTCCTGACCAGTAAAGGGGTTGTTTGTTATTGTAGTTTGGTCAGGGCGTGGCAGGGGGTGTTTGTTTAATGTGTTTCGGGGTTGTTTGGGTAATGTTCTATGTTAGTCTATTTCTATGTCTGTCTAGTTATTCTATTTCTATGCTTAGTTTATTGGGTTGACCTTCAATTGGAGGCAGCTGTTCCTCGTTGCCTCTAAATGAAGGTCCTATTTAACAGGGGTGTTTTTTCATTGGGATTTGTGGGTAGTTGTTCCATGTGTAGCTGTGTGCCTCACAGGCCTGTTTTTTCGTCGTTGTTTTTGATTAAGTGTTTGTTTTGGTTTTCTTCGTAATAAAGGAAGATGAGCATACACATTCCCGCTGCGCCTTGGTCCCATCCTTACGACGAACATGACAATATAGCCTCGCTATTGTTATTCTTATTGTGTTACTTTTATTATTACTTTTTATTTTAGTCTACTTGGTAAATATTTTCTTAACTCTTCTTGAACTGAACTGCTTGTAAGTAAGCATTTCACGGTAAAGTCTACACTTGTTGTATTTGGCGCATGTGACAAATAACGTTTCATTTGATATCCAATTGGTAGTTACAATCTTGTCCCATCGCTACAGCTCCCGTGCGAACTCGGGAGAGGTGAATGTCGAGAGCCATGCGTCCTCCAAAACACAACCCCGCCAAGCCGCACTGCTTCTTGACACACTGCTCGCTTAACCTGGAAGCCAGCCGCACCAATGTGTTGGAGGAAACACGGTACAGCTGGCGACCGAAGCCAAGCGTGTATGTGCCCGGCCGCCAAAAGGAGTCGCTAGAGCTCGATGGGACAAGGACATCCCAGCTGGCCAAACCCTCCCGCCTCATGGGTCTCCCAGTCGCAACACAGCACAGGATCGAACCCGGATCTGTGGTGACGCCCCTAGCACTGATCAGTGCCTTAGACTGCTGCGCCACTCAGGAAACCTGAGGTACTGTATTTCTACAGACATTTCCCCTTTTACTTCCCCCGTCAACCACGATTCATCCTGTTAACAAGCTTCACTTCTCTAAAACGTGCCTGCAGACTCTGATCATGAATAAATATGTTAAACCTGGATGTTGACAGTCAGATAAATGCATAATTCCACAGGCCCTTATATGAGGACAGATGGGGTAAACAGTTGTCACATGCAAGCTCCAGATAAGTCTTTAATCATCAGGTAAACAACTAGGAAAGCAGGAAGACATTCATCTGAAAACAGCATAGGCTGGCTGGGCCTGGGATACAGGGGATGCGTCCCAAATTGTGCCCTATTCCCTTTATAGAGTATGACTACGTTTGACAAGGGCCCATAGGGCTCTGGTCAAATATAATGCACTATATAGGGAATATGGTGCCAATTGTGACACATCCGGGGTGATGTTAAACAGAGGTTTGGGAGGAGAGTTTACATGCATTACAGTGGATGGCTGTTATAATGGAGAAGGGATCTCTTTGAAAATAAGTGAGCGGCAGACAAAGCTGGGTCATATCAAACCCTCTTATCAGACTTTTCCTCACGAATACTAATGAAAATGTTTACTGAAAACAATACATGTTGAATACCGACTAGTGATTGAGACTGTTCCAACACCTGTATGGGGCTAATGATGTATTACAGATACGTGGAGTCCTCAATAAGCATGGAGAGAGAGACATTGTGTTATGGTGAAAGCAATAGGAACTGTACCTGGTCCCACAGACGCAAGCTTTGATAAAGATTACAGATAAAAAAGTGCAGTCCATTCCTGGGTGAAGGTTAATGCCTTCGTCTCTATTCTTCACATTCCTACTTCCGGCACTGACAGAGATGGCCGCCTCGCTTCGCGTTCCTAGGAAACTACGCAGTATTTTGTTTTTTTAATGTGTTATTTCTTACAATGTTACCCGAGAAAATCTTAGGCTTTATTACATACAGTTGAGAGAAACAATTGAATATAAGGGCAACGTCAAATTCTCAATTATAGTGGATTTATCGGTGGTGACAGAGTTTCCTATCCTCAGTGCAGTGGGCAGCTGGGAGGAGGTGCTCTTATTCTCCAAGGACTTTACAGTGTCCCAGAAAAAAGTTCTGGGACACTGTAAAGTCCTTGGAGAATAATAGCACCTCCTCCCAGCTGCCCACTGCACTGAGGATAGGAAACTCTGTCACCACCGATAAATCCACTATAATTGAGAATTTCAATAAGCATTTTTCTACGGCTGGCCATGCTTTCCACCTGGCTACCCCTACCCCGGTCAACAGCACTGCACCCCCCACAGCAACTCGCCCAAGCCTTCCCCATTTCTCCTTCTCCCAAATCCAGTCAGCTGATGTTCTGAAAGAGCTGCAAAATCTGGACACCTACAAATCAGCCGGGCTAGACAATCTAGACCTTTTCTTTCTAAAATTATCTGCCGAAATTGTTGCAACCCCTAATACTAGCCTGTTCAACCTCTCTTTCGTGTCGTCTGAGATTCCCAAAGATTGGAAAGCAGCTGCGGTCATCCCCCTCTTTAACCTCTTGGGGCTAGGTGGGACGCTAGCGTGCCACCCGTGGTGCACTCCATCAACAGCAGGTGCATTTCAAGAGCGGCAAATTTGAATCCAAATAAATGTCAAAATTCACATTTTTCAAATATACAACTATTTTACACCATTTGAAAGATAAACATCTCCTTAATCTAACCACGTTTTACGATTTCAAAAAGGTTTTACGGCGAAAGCATAAATTTAGAGTATGTTAGGACAGTACATTTACAAGAGTTGTGTGTAATGTTTTGTCAAGTCAAAGACAGGGTCACCAAAACCATAAAACCAGCTAAAATGATGCACTAACCTTTTACAATCTCCATCAGATGACACTCCTAGGACATTATGTTAGACAATGCATGCATTTTTAGTTCTATCAAGTTCATATTTATATCCAAAAACAGCGTTTTACTATGGCATTGATGTTGAGGAAATCGTTTCCCTCCAATAACCGGCAGTCAAGTCAGCGTCACAAATTAAATAATTAAAATTAGAAAACATTGGTAAAATATTATATTGTCATTTAAAGAATTATAGATTTACATCTCTTGAACTCAATCAACTTGCCAGATTTAAAAATAACCTTACTGGGAAATCACACTTTGCAATAATCTGAGCACTGCGCCCAGAAAAATACGCGTTGCGATACAGACTAGACGTCATGTTGGGGAGATCTAAAATCGAAAATACTATGTAAATAATCCATTACCTTTGATTCTCTTCATCAGATGTCACTTCCAGGTATCACAGGTCCATAACGAATGTAGTTTTGTTCAAAAAAGCTCATCATTTATGTCCAAAAATCTCCGTCTCGTTAGCACATGATGTAAGCCAGCTGGACTTCTCGTCATGAACGAGGGGAAAAAATATATTTCCGTTCGTTCAAACATGTCAAACGTTGTATAGCATAAATCATTACGGCCTTTTTTAACCAGAACATGAATAATATTCAAGGTGGACGAATGCATACTCTTTTATAACGTATTGGAACGAGGGTACCCAACATGAACTCGCGCGCCAGGTGTCTAATGGGACATCATCGTTCCATGGCTCTTGTTCGGTCAGATCTCCCTCCAGAAGACTCAAAACACTTTGTAAAGGCTGGTGACATCTAGTGGAAGCAATAGGAAGTGCCAAAATATTCCTAAGCCCCTGTGTTTTTCAATGGGATAGGTTTAAAGTCAATACAACACATCAGGTATCCACTTCCTGTCAGAAAATGTCTCAGGGTTTTGCCTGCCAAATGAGTTCTGTTATACTCACAGACACCATTCAAACAGTTTTAGAAACTTTAGAGTGTTTTCTATCCATATATAATAAGTATATGCATATTCTAGTTACTGGGTAGGATTAGTAACCAGATTAAATCGGGTACATTTTTTTTATCCAGACGTGCAAATGCTGCCCCCTAGACCCAACAGGTTAAAGGGGGGGACACTCTTGACCCAAACTGCTACAGACCTATATCTATCCTACCCTGCCTTTCTAAAGCCAAGTCAACAAACAGATTACCGACCATTTCGAATCCCACCGCAACTTCTCCGCTATGCAATCTGGTTTCAGAGCTGATCATGGGTGCACCTCAGCCACGCTCAAGGTCCTAAACGATATCTTAACCGCCATCGATAAGAAACAATACTGTGCAGCCGTATTCATTGACCTGGCCAAGGCTTTCGACTCAGTCAATCACCACATCATCATCGGCAGACTCAATAGCCTTGGTTTCTCAAATGATTGCCTCGCCTGGTTCACCAACTATTTCTCTGATAGAGTTCAGTGTGTCAAATCGGAGGGCCTGTTGTCCGGGGCTCTGGCAGTCTCTATGGGGGTGCCACAGGGTTCAATTCTTGGGCCGACTCTTTTCTCTGTATACATCAATGATGTCGCTCTTGCTGCTGGTGAGTCTCTGATCCACCTCTACGCAGACGACACCATTCTGTATACTTCTGGCCATTCTTTGGACACTGTGTTAACTAACCTCCAGGCGAACGTCAATGCCATACAACTCTCCTTCCGTGGCCTCCAACTGCTCTTAAATGCAAGTAAAATTAAATGCATGCTCTTCAACCAATCGCTGCCTGCACCTGCCCGCCCGTCCAGCATCACTACTCTGGACGGTTCTGACTTAGAATACGTGGACAACTACAAATACCTAGGTGTCTACTTAGACTGTAAACTCTCCTTCCAGACTCACATCAAACATCTCCAATCCAAAGTTAAATCTAGAATTGGCTTCCTATTTCGCAACAAAGCATCTTTCACTCATGCGGCCAAACATACCCTCGTAAAACTGACCATCCTACCGATCCTCGACTTTGGCGATGTCATTTACAAAATAGCCTCCAACACTCTACTCGGCAAATTGGATGCAGTCTATCACAGTGCCATCCGTTTTGTCACCAAAGCCCCATATACTACCCACCACTGCGACCTGTACACTCTCGTTGGCTGGCCCTCGCTTCATACTCGTCGCCAAACCCACTGGCTCCAGGTCATCTACAAGACCCTGCTAGGTAAAGTCCCCCCTTATCTCAGCTCGCTGGTCACTATAGCAGCACCCACCTGTAGCACGCGTTCCAGCAGGTATATCTCTCTGGTCACCCCCAAAGCCAATTCCTCCTTCGGCCGCCTCTCCTTCCAGTTCTCTGCTGCCAATGACTGGAACGAACTAGAAAAATCTCTGAAACTGGAAACACATCTCCCTCACTAGCTTTAAGCACCAGCTGTCAGAGCAGCTCACAGATTATTGCACCTGTACATAGCCCATCTATAATTTAGCCCAAACAACTACCCCTTCCCCTACTGTATTTATTTATTTATTTTGCTCCTTTGCACCCCATTGTTTTTATTTCTACTTTACACTTTCTTCCACTGCAAATCTACCATTCCAGTGTTTTACTTGCTATATTGTATTTACTTCACCACCATGGCCTTTTTTTGCCTTTACCTCCCTTATTTCACCTCATTTGCTCACATTGTATATTGACTTATTTTTCTACTGTATTATTGACTATGTTTGTTTTACTCCATGTGTAACTCTGTGTTGTTGTATGTGTCAAACTGCTTTGCTTTATCTTGGCCAGGTCGCAATTGTAAATGAGAACTTGTTCTCAACTTGCCTACCTGGTTAAATAAAGGTGAAATAAAAAATAAAAAATAAATAAAAATATTACGACCAGGAATACGACTTTCCCGAAGCGGATCCTCTGTTTGGCCTACCACCCAGGACAATGGATCGGATCCCAGCCGGTGACCCAAAACAATGACGCTGTAGAAGGGGCAGACTGAGCAGTCTTCTAGTCAGGCTCTGTAGACAGGCACATCGCGCACTGCTCCCGAGCATACTACTCGCCAATGTCCAGTCTCTTGACAACAAGGTAGACGAAATCTGAGCAAGAGTTGCCTTCCAGAGAGACATCAGAGACTGTAACGTTCTTTGTTTTACGGAAACATGGCTCACTCGAGACACGCTATCTGAGTCGGTACAGCCACCTGGTTTCTTCACGCATCGCACCGACAGAAACAAGCATCTCTCTGGTAAGAAGAAGGGCGGGGGTGTATGCCTTATGATTAACGAGACCTGGTGTGATCATAACAAGTCCTTTTGTTCACCTGACTTAGAATTCCTCACAATTAAATGGCGACCGCATTATCTACCAAGAGAATTCTCTTCGATAATCACAGTTGTGTATATTCCCTCCCCAAGCAGACACTTCGACGGCCCTGAAAGAACTTCATTCAACTCTATATAAACTGGAAACCACATATCCTGAAGCTGCATTTATTGTAGCTGGGGATTTTAACAAGGCTAATCTGAAAACAATGCTCCCCAAATTCTATCAGCATATCGATTGTGCTACCAGTGCTGGCAAAACCCTAGATCACTGTTATTCTAACTTCCGCGACGCATATAAGGCCCTCCCCCGCCCTCCCTTCGGAAAAGCTGACAACGACTCCATTTTGTTGCTTCCAGCCTAAAGACAGAAACTAAAACAGGAAGCACCCGCGCTCAGGTCTGTTCAACGCTGGTCCGACCAATCGGATTCCATGCTTCAAGATTGCTTCGATCACGTGGACTGGGATATGTTCCGCATAACGTCGAACAACAACATTGACGAATACGCTGATTCGGTGAGCGAGTTTATTAGCAAGTGCATCGGTGATGTTGTACCCACAGCGTCTATTAAAACATTCCCCAACCAGAAACCGTGGATTGTTGGCAGCATTTGCGCAAAACTGAAAGCGCGAACCACTGCTTTTAATCAGAACAAGGTGACCGGAAACATGACCAAATACAAATAGTGTTAACACGTCCGCAAGGCAATCAAACAAGCTAAGCATCAGTATAGAGACAAAGTGGAGTCGCAATTCAACGTCTCAGACACGAGGGGTATGTGACAGGGTCTACAGTCAATCACGGGCTACAAAAGAAAAACCAGCCCCGTCGCGGACCACGATGCCTTGCTCCCAGACAGACTAAACAACTTTTTTGCTCGCTTTGAGGACAATACAGTGCCACTGACACAGCCCGCTACCAAAACCTGCGAGCTCTCCTTCACTGTAGCCAACGTGAGTAAAACATTTAAACGTGTTAACTCTCGCAAGGCTGCAGGCCCAGAAGGCATCCCTGGCCGCGTCCTCAGAGCATGCGCAGACCAGCTGGCTGGTGTGTTTACAGACATATTCAATCAATCCTTATCCCAGTCTGCTGTTCCCACATGCTTCAAGAGGGCCACCATTGTTCCTGTTTCCAAGAAAGCTAAGGTAACTGAGCTAAATGACTACCGCCCCGTAGCACTCACTTCCATCATCATGAAGTGCTTTGAGAGACTAGTCAAGGACCATATCATCTCCACCCTACCTGACACCCTAGAACCACTCCAATTTGCTTACCGCCCAACAGGTCCACAGACGACGCAATCGCCATCACACTGCACACTGCCCTAACCCATCTGGACAAGAGGAATACCTATGTAAGAATGCTGTTCATCGATTACAGCTCAGCATTTAACACCATAGTACCCTCCAAACTCGTAATTAAGCTCGAGACCATGGGTCTTGACCCCGCCCTGTGCAACTGGGTCCTGGACTTCCTGACGGGCCGCCCCCAGGTGGTGAGGGTAGGTAACAACCTCTCCACCCCGCTGATCCTCAACACTGGGTCCCCACAAAGGTGCTTTCTCAGCCCTCTCCTGTACTCTCTGTTCACCCACGACTGCATGGCCATACACGCCTCCAACTCAATCATCAAGTTTCCAGACGACACTACAGTGGTAGGCGTGATTACCAACAACGACGAGACGGCCTACAGGGAGGAGGTGAGGGCCCTCGAAGTGTGGTGTCAGGAAAATAACCTCACACTCAATGTCAACAAAACAAAAGAGATGATCGTGGACTTCAGGAAACAGCAGAGGGAGCAGCCCCATATCTACATTGACTTGACAGTAGTGGAGAGGGTGGAAAGTTTTAAGTTCCTCGGCGTACACATCACGGACAAACTGAAATGGTCCACCCACACAGACAGCGTGGTGAAGAAGGCGCAGAAATTCGGCTTGTCACCAAAAACACTCAAACTTTTACAGATGCACAATCGAGAGCATCCTGTCGGGCTGTATCACCGCCTGGTACGGCAGCTGCTCCGCCCAGAACCGTAAGGCTCTCCAGAGGGTAGTGAGGTCTGCACAACGCATCACCGGGTGCAAACTACCTGCCCTCCAGGAGACCTACACCACCCGATGTCACAGGAAGGCCAAAAAGATCACCAAGGACAACAACCACCCGAGCCACTGCCTGTTCACCCCGCTATCATCCAGAAGGCGAGGTCAGTACAGGTGCATCAAAGCGGGGACCGAGAGACTGAAAAACAGCTTCTATCTCAAGGCCATCAGACTGTTAAACAGCCATCACTAACATTGAGTGGCTGCTGCCAACATACTGACTCAACTCTAGCCACTTTAGTAATGGAAAAATGGATGTAATCAATTTATCACTAGCCACTTTAAACAATGCCACTTTATATAATGCTTACATAACCTACATTACTCATCTCATATGTATATACTGTATTCTATACCGTCTACTGCATCTTGCCTATGCCGTTCGGGCATCACTCATTCATATATTTTTATGTACCTATTCGTATTCATTCCTTTACACTTGTGTGTATAAGGTAGTTGTTGTGAAATTGTTAGGTTATATTACTTGTTAGATATTATTGCATGGTCGGAACTAGAAGCACAAGCATATCGCTAAACTCGCATTAACATCTGTTAACCATGTGTATGTGACAAATACATTTGATTTGATTTGTGGGAGTTTTCTAGTAGCTGCCTGGTCCCTTTATGGAGTAATCCAAACCATGTCATCTCAATCGACCATTGCTATGATGTCACCTGGATTTGCTCAGCCATAGGGCAGGTGCTGACCATCAATTGGATTAGAGCAAGATCCAATACAACCTACCCCAGCCTGGAGAAGAGACCTCACACAGGACACCAATACTGAGGTATAGTCATTCATCACTACGCCACGTTGGAAAACAATCATTGTTTTAACAGAAGCTAGAAGCCCAAGAACAAATGGTCTCCGTCTACAAGGTGCTCCAGCCCTGCAGAGGTGCTAACAACAACTCTAACTCTGCATTGTCAAAACCAACCAACCAACAACTACTCAAAGTGTATGATCGAACCCACATAAACATCACATTCCCACATGAAATAATACTATAATATACTGTGGTATACATACTATAATATAACTATATTTATATACTATAATATTTACTGTAGTGCTTTTGCAGACATTACTGTGTATACTGTAGTATTTACTATAGTTAAAAAATATATATTATCTTTGAGATAGAAGTGGGGTCTTTCTCCTTGAGGAAACCAACTGGACAAATACTCGAACAGCACAGTTTCCATAACCTGTAGGTAGGTCGGATTGGAGTCTGGACAGTTAGTACGCCTTCCCTGTGGCTCAGTTGGTAGAGCATGGTGTTTGCAACGCCAGCATGGTGTGTGCAACGCCAGGGTTGTGGGTTTGATTCCCACGGGGGGCCAGTACAACAAAATATATAAAAAAAATGCATGAAATGAAAATGAAATGTATGTATTCACTACTGTAAGTCGCTCTGGATAAGAGCGTCTGCTAAATGACTAAAATGTAATAGTTCAGAGCTTCTGCCCTTTCCTATAACCTGTAGGGCACAGAATAGTTAGTCTATACTCGGCATGTAGGTTTTTCACTCATGGGTGGTACAAATTGGGATAAGGGGTAGGAGAATGGGTGGGGTATATGCAAATTGAATTCTGTAGTATTACTATAGTTAAAAAACTGTAGCATTTTTGTGGACATTACTGTAGCATTTACTACAGTGCTTTTGTGGATACTTTTGTAGTATTTACTATAGTATTCTACATTATACTGCAACATCCTATAGTATATACTACACATGATCGAGGGAAACTGAAGTTTGTAGTGTATTCTACTGTGTACTACAAAATTCTAAATTAAACACTACATGATCGAGGGATACTACAGTGTGTTGTATGGTATTCTACAGTATACTACAAAATTCTCAAGTAAGTACTAGCCATGATCAAGGGATACTACAGTGTGGAGTATAGTATTCTGCAGTATACTACATTGTGCTGCAGAATTCAATAGAATTCTATATTAGGTACTATAGTATTCTATAGTCAACTGTAGTCCACCCACACATACTGTACAAACTTTTCTACGCAAACATATTCACTTGAGGGCAAGCAATCCATGTTTTAACATGGAAAGCCAACTTGTCCTTGAGACGGCAATCATTCTGCTGGAATTCTCTAAGCGGAGAAGACTGAACATGAACCACATCTAAAAATGTTCTAACTTTATTTTCTCTAAAAGCAGCGCAAGCGTCCTGACGGTAGTAAAATCGTAATTTCACAGGTGTTGTGATGATTTTCAATGCAGGGTTCTCGGCATACTAATTACGCAGTAATGCTCCTATACAGGAAATGAGAATGGAGATTAAGCATGCTGGGTTTTGTGGGGGGTTTTCATGTTCTTTCCATGGTAATCCAAATATAATTCCCAATCCGTCTGTAAAAAAGCCTTTACAAAGATGATGTGTTAATATGCTGTTCGTCTCTGTGGGTTACATTGTAGATGTGTAATAGGCCCAGCGAAAACATTCCTATAATATTTCCGGGTTGCGTTTGCACAAGTCCTCCGTGGAAGTATATTCATTCCTGAGGCTTGTATAACAAGCCATATTTTCAACCCACTCCTGCAGTGTATGACTATGTGTTTTCCCATTGTATTGTAATTTCCCGCAGTTGTATTGGTGCTGCACTTATCCATGGTTGCTAAATTTAACAGCATGACCAGTCTGACAGGAAATGTCTTAAACATCTCATAAGAACATGGGCTATTTTGCTCTCTGGGTTTACTTGTGAAAGCAGCATGCTGTTGATCCACAGGCACAGAACAGAACATAACAAATTCATTAAAATCCTGGGAGAACAGAGACAATTAGATTCACTGACCCTATGTCAAGAGACATTTTCCTTACCCTGTCAGCACCCATGAACAGTCACACACACACACACATGAACAGTCACACACACACACACATGTTAGCACGCACACACGTTCACACACACACACTGCAACGTGCACGTACATAGACACGCATACATACACCAAGACATGTGCACATACACGCACACGTTTTCTCTCCACTAGTTAGTCCTAGTATGTTTTCTGATTAATGGAGTATGTCACTGTAAAGGTCTACGTGCTTGACAACTGCAATAGATTGAGGCTATACAATTTGTGAACAATACATTGGTAGCTCTGTGATGCCTGCGGTGATTCTCTGATTTTGGGAGGAAGTGGGGTCTTTGATCTATAACTGCCGTAGTTTGTCACGGCAATGGGCTTAAAAGTCTTAATAACCTTTTGTGTTCCGCATATAGTTGAAGTCGGAAGTTTACATACACCTTAGCCAAATACATTTAAACTCAGTTTTTCACAATTCCTGACATTTAATCCTAGTAAAAATTCCCTGTCTTAGGTCAGCTAGGATCACCACTTTATTTTAAGAATGTGAAATGTCAGAATAATAGTACAGAGAATGATTTATTTCAGCTTTTATTTCTTTCATCACATTCCCAGTGGGTCAAAAGTTTACATACACTCAATTAGTATTTGGTAGCATTGCCTTTAAATAGTTTAACTTGAGTTAAACGTTTCAGGTAGCCTTCCACCAGCTTCCCACAATAAGTTGGGTGAATTTTGGCCCATTCCTCCTGACAGAGCTGGTGTAACTGAGTCAGGTTTGTAGGCCTTCTTGCTCGCACATGCTTTTTCAGTTCTGCCCACAAATTTTCTATAGGGTTGAGGTCAAGGCTTTGTGATGGCCACTCCAATACCTTGACTTTGTTGTCCTTAAGCCATTTTGCCACAACTTTGGAAGTACACTGCTCAAAAAAATAAAGGGAACACTTAAACAACACATCCTAGATCTGAATGAAAGAAATAATCTTATTAAATACTTTTTTCTTTACATAGTTGAATGTGCTGACAACAAAATCACACAAAAATAATCAATGGAAATCCAATTTATCAACCCATGGAGGTCTGGTTTTGGAGTCACACTCAAAATTAAAGTGGAAAACCCCACTACAGGCTGATCCAACTTTGATGTAATGTCCTTAAAACAAGTCAAAATGAGGCTCAGTAGTGTGTGTGGCCTCCACGTGCCTGTATGACCTCCCTACAACGCCTGAGCATGCTCCTGATGAGGTGGCGGATGGTCTCCTGAGGGATCTCCTCCCAGACCTGGACTAAAGCATCCGCCAACTCCTGGACAGTCTGTGGTGCAACGTGGCGTTGGTGGATGGAGCGAGACATGATGTCCCAGATGTGCTCAATTGGATTCAGGTCTGGGGAAAGGGCGGGCCAGTCCATAGCATCAATGCCTTCCTCTTGCAGGAACTGCTGACACACTCCAGCCACATGAGGTCTAGTATTGTCTTGCATTAGGAGGAACCCAGGGCCAACCGCACCAGCATATGGTCTCACAAGGGGTCTGAGGATCTCATCTCGGTACCTAATGGCAGTCAGGCTACCTCTGGCGAGCACATGGAGGGCTGTGCGGCCCCCCAAAGAAATGCCACCCCACACCATGACTGACCCACCGCCAAACCGGTCATGCTGGAGGATGTTGCAGGCAGCAGAACGTTCTCCACAGCGTCTCCAGACTCTGTCACGTCTGTCACGTGCTCAGTGTGAACGTGCTTTCATCTGTGAAGAGCACAGAGCGCCAGTGGCGAATTTGCCAATCTTGGTGTTCTCTGGCAAATGCCAAACGTCCTGCACGGTGTTGGGCTGTAAGCACAACCCCCACCTGTGGACGTCAGGCCCTCATACCACTCTCATGGAGTCTGTTTCTGACCGTTTGAGCAGACACATGCACATTTGTGGCCTGCTGGAGGTCATTTTGCAGGGCTCTGGCAGTGCTCCTCCTGCTCCTCCTTGCACAAAGGCGGAGGTAGCGGTCCTGCTGCTGGGTTGTTGCCCTCCTACGGCCTCCTCCACATCTCCTGATGTACTGGCCTGTCTCCTGGTAGCGCCTCCATGCTCTGGACACTACGCTGACAGACACAGCAAACCTTCTTGCCACAGCTCGCATTGATGTGCCATCCTGGATGAGCTGCACTACCTGAGCCACTTGTGTGGGTTGTAGACTCATGCTACCACTAGAGTGAAAACACTGCCAGCATTCAAAAGTGACCAAAACATCAGCCAGGAAGCATAGGAACTGAGAAGTGGTCTGTGGTCACCACCTGCTGAACCACTCCTTTATTGGGGGTGTCTTGCTTATTGCCTATAATTTCCACCTGTTGTCTATTCCATTTGCACAACAGCATGTGAAATGTATTGTCAATCAGTGTTGCTTCCTAAGTGGACAGTTTGATTTCACAGAAGTGTGATTGACTTGGAGTTACATTGTGTTGTTTAAGTGTTCCCTTTATTTTTTTGAGCAGTGTATGTTTGGCGTCATTGTCCATTTGGAAGACCCATTTGCGACCAAGCTTTAACTTCTTAACTGATGTCTTGAGATATCGCTTCAATATATTCACAGAATTTTCCTTCCTCATCGAGTTTGTGAGGTGCACCAGTCCCTCCTGCAGCAAAGCACCCCCACATCATGATGCTGCCACCCCCGTGCTTCATGGTTGTGGTGTTCTTCGGCTTGCAAGCGTCCCCCTTTTTCCTCCAAACATAACGATGGTCATTATGGCCAAACAGTTCTATTTAAGTTTCATCAGACCAGAGGACATTTCTCCAAAAAAGTACGATCTTTGTCTCCATGTGCAATTGCAAACCGTAGTCTGGATTTTTTTATGGCGGTTTTGAAGCAGTTGCTTCTTCCTTGCTGAGTGGCCTTTCAGGTTATGTCGATATAGGACTCGTTTTACTGTGGATATAGATACTTTTGTACCTGTTTCCTCCAGCATCTTCACAAGGTCCTTTGCTGTTGTTCTGAGATTGATTTGCCTCTTTCGCACCAAGGTACGTTCATCTCTAGGAGACAGAACGCGTCTTCTTCCTGAGCGGTATTGATGGCTGTGTGGTCCCAAGGTGTTTATACTTGCGTACTATTGTTTGTACAGATGAACGTGGTACCTTCAGGCATTTGGAAATTACTCCCAAGGATGTACCAGACTTGTGGAGGTCTACAATTTTCTTTCTGAGGTCTTGGCTGATTTCTTTTGATTTTCCCATGATGTCAAACAAAGAGGCACTGAGTTTGAAGGTAGGCCTTGAAATACATCCACAGGTACACCTCCAATTGACTCAAATTATGTCAATCAGCCTATCAGAAGCTTCTAAAGCCATGACATAATTTTTGGGAATTTTCCAAGCTGTTTAAAGGCACAGTCAACTTAGTGTATGTAAACTTCTGACCCACTGGAATTGTGATACAGTGAATTATAAGTGAAATAATCTGTCTGTAAACAATTGTTGGAAAAATGATTTGTGTCATGCACAAAGTAGATGTCCTAACCGACTTGCCAAAACTATAGTTCGTTAACAAGAAATTTGTGGTGGTTGAAAAATGAGTTTTAATGACTCCAACCTAAGTGTATGTAAACTTCCGACTTCAACTGTATGGCAATGATGCTGAAAGCCAGCTGCTGTGTTTGCTGCCTGGCAAATGCAAAAGAGCTAAAGTGCTTCAAGGCCTCATCCAGAGCACAGAGTTCCAAGAATCTATCTGAGAACAAGAAGTTAAACAAACCAAAAGCTGTCCATCTATTCATCCTTTAACCTGTTGGGTCTAGGGGGCAGCATTTGCACGTCTGGATAAAAAAAATGTACCCGATTTAATCTGGTTACTAATCCTACCCAGTAACTAGAATATGCATATACTTATTATATATGGATAGAAAACACTCTAAAGTTTCCAAAACTGTTTGAATGGTGTCTGTGAGTATAACAGAACTCATCTGGCAGGCAAAACCCTGAGACATTTTCTGACAGGAAGTGGATACCTGATGTGTTGTATTGACTTTAAACCTATCCCATTGAAAAACACAGGGGTTTAGGAATATTTTGGCACTTCCTATTGCTTCCACTAGATGTCACCAGCCTTTACAAAGTATTTTGAGTCTTCTGGAGGGAGATCTGACCGAACAAGAGCCATGGAACGATGATGGCCCATTAGACACCTTGCGCGCGAGTTCATCTTGGGTACCCTCGTTCCAATACGTTATAAAAGAGTATGCATTCGTCCACCTTGAATATTATTCATGTTCTGGTTAAAAAAGGCCCTAATGATTTATGCTATACAACGTTTGACATGTTTGAACGAACGGAAATATATTTTTTCCCCTCGTTCATGACGAGAAGTCCGGCTGGCTTATACATCATGTGCTAACGAGACGGAGATTTTTGGACATAAATGATGAGCTTTTTTGAACAAAACTACATTCGTTATGGACCTGTGATACCTGGAAGTGACATCTGATGAAGAGAATCAAAGGTAATGGATTATTTACATAGTATTTTCGATTTTAGATCTCCCCAACATGACGTCTAGTCTGTATCGCAACGCGTATTTTTCTGGGCGCAGTGCTCAGATTATTGCAAAGTGTGATTTCCCAGTAAGGTTCTTTTTAAATCTGGCAAGTTGATTGCGTTCAAGAGATGTAAATCTATAATTCTTTAAATGACAATATAATATTTTACCAATGTTTTCTAATTTTAATTATTTAATTTCTGACGCTGACTTGACTGCCGGTTATTGGAGGGAAACGATTTCCTCAACATCAATGCCATAGTAAAACGCTGTTTTTGGATATAAATATGAACTTGATAGAACTAAAAATGCATGCATTGTCTAACATAATGTCCTAGGAGTGTCATCTGATGGAGATTGTAAAAGGTTAGTGCATCATTTTAGCTGGTTTTATGGTTTTGGTGACCCTGTCTTTGACTTGACAAAACATTACACACAACTCTTGTAAATGTACTGTCCTAACATACTCTAAATTTATGCTTTCGCCGTAAAACCTTTTTGAAATCGTAAAACGTGGTTAGATTAAGGAGATGTTTATCTTTCAAATGGTGTAACATAGTTGTATTTTTGAAAAATTTGAATTTTGACATTTATTTGGATTCAAATTTGCCGCTCTTGAAATGCACCTGCTGTTGATGGAGTGCACCACGGGTGGCACGCTAGCGTCCCACCTAGCCCCAAGAGGTTAATGATAGGCTTTTGAATGACCAGCTCTGCCACATTGACCTTGTCTACCAAGGTCCATAGAGGAAAAAAAGGGCATTGGTCAAAAGTAGTGCACTATAATGGGGAATAGGTCGCCATTTGGGACGCAGTCAGTCACTGATTGCTGGCTATTGTGCCCCTCCCTTCCCTCCTTGGACATTTATTTCCACAATGGACATGTATTCATCACTGCTACAGTTATGATGTGTATTATGGAGTATTTAGAACTATTTCTATTGTTGTTTTTTATTTCCATTTTCATTATTTTATTTCACTTAGTCCTGAATGTTGGAGCTCGGAACCTAAGATTTCACTGTACCATGCAAGCACACCTGCAACCCTTTATATGTGACTATTAAAATGACTGAATCCTTTAGCAATTTTTTATTTTTACTTTGAAGAATCAAAAATGTGTTTAACACTTTTTTGGTTACTACATGATTCCATATGTGTTATTTCAGTTTTGTCTTCACTACTATTCTACAATGTAGAAAATAGTAAAAAATAAAGAAAACACTTGAATGAGTAAGTGTGTCTAAACTTTCGACTGGTACTGTATACACTGAACAAAAATATAAACGCAACATGCAACAATTTCAAAGATTTACTGAGTTACAGTTCATATAAGGAAATCAGCCAATTGAAATAAACTCATTAGGCCCTAATCTATAGATTTCACATGACTGGGAATACAGATATGAATCTGTTGGTCACAAAGTAGGGGCGTGGATCAGAAAAACAATGAGTATCTGGTGTGACCACCATTTGCCTCATGTAGTGCGACACACCTCCTTCCCATAGAGTTGATCAGGCTGTTGATTGTGGCCTGTGGAACGTTGTCCCACTCCTCTTCAATGGCTGTGCGAAGTTTCTGGATATTGGCGGGAACTGGAACATGCTGTCGTAGATGTTGCCCCAGAGCATCCCTAACGTGCTCAATGGGTGACATGTCTGGTGAGTATGCAGGTCTTGGAGGAACTGGGAAATGTTAAGCTTCAAGGAATTGTGTACAGTTTGTGTAGAAATTCTTTGGTTGTGCAAACCCACAGTTTCATCAGCTGTCCGGGTGGCTGGTCTCAGACGATCCAACAGGTGAAGAAGCCAGATGTGGAGGTCCTGGGATGGCGTGGAGGTCCTGGGCTGGTGTGATTACATGTGGTCTGTGGTTGTGAGGCCGGTTGGCCGTACTGCCAAATTCTCTGAAATGACATTGGAGGCAGCTTATGGTTGAGAAATGAACATTCAGCTCTGGTGTGCATTCCTGCAGTCATTATGCCAATTGCACACTCTGAAACACACACACTGAAACACACACACTGAAACATGGGACCAACACTTTACATGTTGTGTTTATATTTTTGTTCAGTGTACTTCCATGAATTTTTTGAACTGGTACCTTCAGACGAGTCTTGTGAGGTCTGTGGGCAACCTAGAGCAAAACAACCGACATGTACATGTTTGTGAGTCTCATCTTTCCATAATAGTTTCCAAACCGTTCGGACGCTACAGACTAGTGAGAAGACTGATTTTTGTGAGAAGACCAATTTTCGGGATGTCTCATGGTCTGACAAACACCGCTCTAGCTCTGTCACCTTTCACCGTAGATGCAGAAGTGCGACATCGTCGGATTCGGTGGATCGAGATTCATCAAATACCAAAAAACAAGTTTCTCTATGGTGTTTAACCACCTAGAATGCAACTCAGCTTTCCTCCTCCTACTCAGATCCCTATAAACAGACGCCTATACACTGTTGTGTAGAGGATCCTGGCACCCACTCCAGGAAATTGAATCTATTTTGGGTAAGGAGAGGTCAACCTCCCAGAATGCAATTTAGTTCTCTATGAAAACCAGTGCTTAATTTGTAAATTGGAAGGTGCCAGAACAAAATGTGAGCGTGAGAGGGGGGTGACCTCGGGAGCTCTGAGGTACCAAAAAAAACAATGTTATAATAAAGCATTGCATGCATGTCATCGCATTTGCGTAATAGCATAGAGCAGTAGAGTAGAAGCACTTACAGAAGTTGCACACGTTTGGAAAAACTTTAGTTGCCCAGGGTCCAGGAAAAATGTGGCCTTTTATAAATGTATTTCATGCACTTCTACGTAATTCAACATGACTGGAGACTTTGGCATAATCTTTTTTAATACCACACAAATGATTGAAATGATTGACAAACTGAGATGAATAAAAACAACCTTGTCTTGAATCCATCAATAGCCTAGGCCTAGGTGTGTGGAGACATATATTTTAGGTACAATATGAGGCTGAAATTATAGTCCTAAAAATGCTTTCCAGTGTCACTGACTCATCCAATGATGCACAGCTCACTCGCCGGTGATGGCCAATGCGTTCGTGCCAAAAGCCAATCATCTACTTTGTAAAACAATATTTGGAAGTTGATCAAATACTTTGGTAGCCTACAGTCGGGAACGCACATGCATAAAAGCATGCAGACAAAACAGGCCTTTCGCAATATTTCAAATACAATAGCGGGTAGTAGGCTACTCTGAATTATTTGTTTTATTTCTGAACAGACAGCAGTAATTCTATAACTTTGGCAAATGTATTTCAATTTATCAGGGGTGCTGCAGCTCCTCCAGAACCCTTTGCTTGGCTATGATTCTATAAGGAAATAAATTATGAAGTGCAACGCTGGAGAGATGAGGGTTGCAGGCTCATGTCTATATGAGCAGAGAGAGGGAGAGAGATCATATAAAGTGAATCTTATTCTAGTTCTGTGAGAGATACAGTGTTGCTCAAATCATAATCCCAAATCAACTCTTAGAATATCAGGCCCGGGCTGAAAATGTATATTACATTATATTGTTTGGGGGGGGGGGGGGCAGGAGAATTAACGAAGAGCCAACTCAAATGAACTTTGATCGTTTTTATTCAATTTTGTACATTTTAAAAAGTGGAGAAAAAAAGAATCATGCTACAAATAGGTTCCGGAACGAAACAGTCCAAAACGGAGAGGTGCCAGAACCTGTTCTGGTAGGATCCGGCTCAAATTTAGCACTGAAAACCCAACACACGATACACTATTCTACCTGAGATCGATGTACACTGTTGTGGAAATTAAACATGGCACCCACCCACGCCAGGGAATGGTGAGGAAGAACACATGTTGGATTACAGAGCACCGCGTCGTAACTCTTCCTGTATTGTTTAAACTGGAGTTTACACCACTCTGTCTTCTCCTTTTTATGGCCGATGTACAAACATGGCGCTAAACCTTACCAGGCGTCCTCAATCAAATAAAAGTTGTGCTATATAATGGAAGCACAACTCTAATGGAAGCACAACTCCCTGTGGTCGTTTCGCTGCCAACTCTGGCGCTGCCTGTTTTTCTTGCTTTGTATCACATTTACTGAAGGTTGCTGTTTTCCTCTGGAGAGGATGGGTCAGCTCCAATGGACGCTGCGAGTTTTGGACAGTCAACCACTTTTTTAATAGGCACAATGAATGCTACTTTACTCAGTCCCTCAGCGATCGCATAATTCAATGCAAAATCAAACAATCAGCGCATATTATGCGAGAGCAGAAATCAATCTCATTTGCCAACAAAAATAACAGCTAAAGACCGTGCGAAACAATTTCCAAATGTTTTACATGAAAGTGGAGGGAAATTGTTTTTCACTCCGTGCAACGTTGTGCTGGAACACAAGAGAAAGTCGACAATCAACAGTCACTTCGAAATCAGCAAAGCATGAGAATGTCAAAACAGTTCCCACAGCAGCGGCAGATCACCATGACTGAAGTGGCAGCAGGGAAGACTGTGGCAAGCGCTGAAAAAATCAAGGTGAGTGGCGTTTTGTTTTTACTCTGCTAGCCTTGACTTTAGTAGGGTGTTCGGCACTCTGCTCTCCCCAGTCTGTCTATGGAGAGTGCTGCTCAAAACAGAGTGCAATTTGTCAACTTTGCCGCTTTAAACTCTCTGTAAAACTTAATAACGAAAGCACAAACTTTCTGGATTTTTGAAATGGTAATACTGTTTTAAAAGTACATAACAACCACAATACTATATTTTCTGTTCTTTATCTCCCTTACGACCCTTTCAGAAAAAAAAAAATCACAATCTCAAGTATTTTGAAGACAACTTATGCGGAAGAAATATCGATCCTCAAAATTGAAAGCGATTGATCAGCTTTCAATCTATATGAGAGAGAGAGAGAGAGAGAGAGAGAGAGAGAGAGAGAGAGAGAGAGAGAGAGAGAGAGAGCAGAGACTTAACTTAATATAACATGTCTTAATTGAAGATTGGACCCCAAGTGTTTCTTTTGTCCTAGTTTAATCTTTTTTTAGTACTTACAGATTATAGGGGCATGCATTTTTTGAGTTAGCTTCCACCCCTTTTTTGTTCAGAAAAATAGCTTTTGTTCAGGAAAATAAACAAAATTGAGCACTTTAAATGTTTCTAATTGTTTTTGTATTCTGTTTTAAATCGTCCTAAAACGGAGTACATACGACTTTCTACTGCTTTATATAAAATGAACGTGACAAAAACAGAAGATCAAGCATTTTTGGCCACAGAAATCACAAAAAAAATTCTCTAAATCCTGGAGGGACTGTTTACTATGCTAAATGTAGTTGTAAGTAACATTGCCCATCCTCTGGACTCACCTGGACTCCATCACTTTATTGACTGCCTCCTTTATATCTGTCTATTCCTCAGTTTCATCCCTGTGTCAGCATTAATGTTATGTTTCCCCTGTCCAGACGCTGTCCGTGTTTTGTTTCATGTCCATTATTTATTAAACGTTCACTCCCTGCACTTACTTCTCATCTGTTTCTATAGCGTGAGGCAGCTTCATGTACAAGTAGACCCCCTGGACGCTAGTCTATCTCAGGAACTGTGCTAAATGTACTGGATATGAATCACAAACTGTAAGTCGTTCTGGATAAGAGCATCTGCTAAATGACTAAAATGTCAAATAGAATTCTGTAGGTTAACACCCTTTAGCTGAAATCTGGCCAGGTTATAGCCAAGTACTTTGCCTGCGCTCATAAAAGTTTTTAGGGTGAATTGATGTAGCAGACCAAAAAGATGAAAGTAACATTTTGTAATGGACCTAGGAGCCTTTTTAGAATATGTTCTGACATGGGCATGCATTCATGAAAAATAATGCACTGCCTGAAAGTAAATTAGTGTAGCAACCCTCTGGTATAGCACACTCTCTTTTCAGCCTTCGGTTTATTGAATTTTAGAGATCATTCTAATCTGCGGGAGTTCATGAATGAACACATGTTAATTACACAAGGGTTCTCTGCTGCTCTGCATACTGAGGAGAGGCCATGTGTGTGTGTGTGTGTGGGGGGGGGGGGGGGGGGGGGTCTGTGTGCCTGCATACAAAGCATGTGTGTGCGCGCGCCTGAGAATCCCATTCCTCTGAGTAGCCGTATTCCAATGTAAAGGGAGGGTGAGACTACCAACTACCAGAATGCTGTGACCGTGTCTCACAGTCTGAGAAACAATGGCTCGCGAGCAGGTAATGAGGAGGGCAGAGGCCGACGGAGGTTAGAGTGTAATTTATGGTTCTGTGTGTGAGGGAAGGAGACGAGCAGGTAGATCAGAGAGCCGGGGAAAGCAAGGCCTGTCATGGAGGTGTGGGGAGGTTTTTCATGGCAGGAGAAGGAGAGCTGGTTGTTCTAGAAAGGCTTAAGGGTCATCTTCCAGCTCCGGACCTCGTAATGAGGCCTGTTTTTGAATCCCTTCTGGCCTTTGAGGGGATGTACAGGGATAACACAAGACACCCCTGCCATGTTATTGACTGTGGTCATGATTGGACCACTTCCTTCCTTTGATTCTCTATGTATGTGTCCCAAATGGCACCCTATTCTCTATATAGTGCACTACTTTTGACTGGGACCCATAGGGCTCTGTTCAAAAGTACTGTAGTATATAGGGAATAGGGTGCCATTTGGGATGCAACTTAATTTTGTGATTATGTGGATGTGTTCTAGGTACTGTTGTTTCAGGATTTTAAAAAATGGAAACAATATCCATACAAGATTCAGTGAAGTGATGAGAAAGCGAGTGAAAGTGATACAAACAAATAAAGCAAGTAGAGACCCTGGGAAAATGTTTATGGATGTAAGAAAAACTATAACTCCAGCAAAACACAACACATACAGCGTAAAGGGGAAGATTCATTAACAGAGAGCTAGTCCACACCATATCGAGCAGCAACGGGCTCTTTGTCAAAGAAAAGTGATGATGAAATAGTTGTTTTACAATGAGAGCCACGTCTTCTTATTTTCTCCACCGCAAACTGCTCATGTACTCTACAATGATAATGAGTCCAAATGACACCCTATTCCATAATTTTGACCAAGAACTGAGATTTACCTTAAGGGCCCTGGTCAAAAGTAGTGCACTATATACGGAATAAAGTGCCATTTGGGATGCAGCCTACTGTAAATATGCTGCATGTAAATTCCGCCTGCAGCTGAACGCGCACTGCTAGTTCAGTCCTTTAATTGCACACCAGAGCACTACATCAGGGGCACCATGACCCCGCAATGCAGTGGATACTAATTGAGTCCATGCCTGGTGCCAGCCCAGCTCTCTCCATAGAAAAAAAGGTGGATGCATCTATTTCTATACAAATGTGAAATCAATGGGGAGAGGAATGAATGCAGAACCTGTCCCATTACCTCAACTAGAGGGCTTTTATGGAGCCACAACAATATGCCAGGCATGACAATAGTGTCTGTGTATGTGCATGTTCCTTGGCCTATCCCAGGAATGGTATGTAATCCCAATAACAATAACAAATTCTCTACAGTGAACAAAAAAAAAAGACAAATGAATTTCCTTAATCCTTGACCTGTTCGCTGTAAAAATGGCACTGACAAATAGGGCAGCTGTGCCTCTAGCACATAGGCAACTTTGCAGTATTTCGTTTTTTATGTGTTATTTCTTACATTATTAGCCCAGAATTTTTTTTGTGTTATTAAATACAGCCGGGAAGAACTTTTGGATATCAGACCGGCGGTAACTCACCTGCATTACCAGCATTACGACGATCCCTACTCGGATCCTTTGTTCATACCCACCAGGGTAATTGAACTGATTCCAGAGGCTGATCCAAAAGACTGCTGGCAGAGAAGAGGTTTTCGGAGTAGACTTCTAGTCCGACTCAGGAGGCACGCACACCACCCACCGCTTCCGAGTATATTACTCGCTAATGTTCAGTCTCTGGATAATAAAGTTGACGAGCTCAGGACAAGGATTTCCTTCCAGAGAGATATCAGGGAATGTAACATACGCTGTTTCACGGAAACATAGCTCTCTCAGTATATAATGTCCGTACAGCCAGTTGGGTTCTCAGTTCATAGCGCAGACATGAATAAATATCTCTCCAGGAAGAAGAAGGGCGGGGGTGTATGTTTCATGATTAACCACTCATGGTGTGATTGTAATAACATACAGGAATTCAAGTCCTTTTGTTCACCCAACCTAGAATACCTCACAATCAAATGCTGACCGTATTACCTCCCAAGACAATTATCTTTGGTTATAGTCACAGCCGTGTATATTCCCCCTCAAGCCGATACCACGGCGGCCCTCAAAGAACTTTATGAAAACTGGAAACCACATATCCTGAGGCCGCATTAATTGTTGCTGGGGATTTTAATAAAGCAAATTTGAGGAAAACGCTACCGAAGTTCTATCAACACATTGACTGTAGAACTCGCGCTGGTAAAACACACGACCACTGCTACTCCAACTTCCGGGATGCCTAAAAGGCCCTCCCCATCCTCCCTTCTGCAAATCTGAGCGACTCAATTTTGCTCCTCCCTTCATATAGGCAGAAACTTAAACAGGAATTACCCGTGCTAAGGACTATTCAACGCTGGTCTGACCAATCGGAGCCCACACTTCAAGTTTGTTTTGATCACGCGGACTGGGATATGTTCCGAATAGCCTCCGAGAATAACATTGACAAATACACTGATACGGTGACTGAGTTTATCAGGAAGTGTACAGGAGATGTTGTACCCACTGTGACTATTAAAACCTACCCTAACCAGAAACCATGGATAGATGGCAGCAGTCGCGCAAAACTGTGCGAACCACCGCAAAAAAGTGCGAACCACCGCATTTTAACCATGGCAAGGAGACTTGGAATATGAACAGTGTAGTTATTCTCTCTGTAAGGCTATCAAACAGGCAAAATGTCAGTGTAAAGACAAAGAGGAGTCGCAATTCAACGGCTCAGACACAGAATGTATGTGGCATTGTCTACAGACAATCACAGACTACAAAGGGAAAACCAGCCACATCGCAGACACTGACGTCTTGCTTCCAGACAAGTGTTACGCACGCCTCTCGGAAGAGGGAACACAACACCCTGCTACAACTCAACTCTCCGTGGTGTGAAAGAGGTATGGGAGTGTAGGTGTGAGTAAGGATGACAAAAGGCAGAGAATACCGTTTACAGGGAATTTATTCCGTCGCACGGTAATTTTGGAGAAAAGGGGCTGGACGGAACCAAAGCAAAGAAAGTAAATATCAAAGCCCCCTCTCCTACCTTACCTGCCTACCCACTACTTACCTAACTAGCACCACTTAGTGCACTAACCAAAATACAGGGGATGGTCCGCCCAGGTCTTTCCTAGTGTGCATAGACAGTAAACTACTACGGGTTATGTATGCCCGCGGGCCTCTTGCCTAAACACTCCCTAGGTGCCTTCCCCTTCCCCCTGGGAACAAATGAAACAGAATAACACAAATGTAAGTAACAATTCCAATAATCAAAAACACAGTTCTATTGGCACACACATACCTCAAATCAGCAGCTACACAATACTTAAGAAAACTCTGAACAACACAAAATTTACCAATCAGTTCCCCAGCAACAATCAACACAGGACACACTCATGTCTGTTAGCAACAACCAACATAATAGCCATCAGCCTCCTCTCTCTCTCTCAGCAATCATCTCCCTTCTGAGGAACAGAACACTGGCTTATAAAGCTTCAGGAGTTGGTAATTGGAGACAGCTGCGTCCTGACAAGGGGGCGGGGTCAGCTCTCCAATCAGCAATGGGGGCCGACCAATCAGCTGCTTGGAGAGAATTTCAGGAATCCATTTCCTGAAATACATACATGAAAATACACAAACCACAACACAGAAACTGGGGAACGTAACAAGCTAAACACCTTCTTCACCCGCTTTGAGGATAACACGGTGCCACCGACGTGGCCCGCTTCCAAGGACTGTGGGCTCTCCTTCTCCATGGCCGACATAAGACATTTAAGCGTGTTAACCCTCGCAAGGCTGCCGGCCCAGACGGCATCCCTAGCCGCATCCTCAGAGCATGCACAGATCAGCTGGCTGGAGTGTTTACGGACATATTCAATCTCTCCCTATCCCAGTCTGCTGTCCTCACATGCTTCCAGATGTCCACCATTATTCCTGTACCCTACAAAGCAAAGGTAATTGAACTAAATTACTATTGCCCCGTGACACTCACTTCTGTCATCATGAAATACTTTGAGAGACTAGTCAAGGATCATATCACTTCTACCTTACCTGAAACCCCAGACCCACTTCAATTTATTTACTGCCCCAATAGATCCACAGACGATGCAATCGCCATCGCACTGCACACTGCCCTATCCCATCTGGACAAGAGGAATGCCTATGTAAGAATGCTGTTCATTGACTATAGCTCAGCATTCAACACCATAGTACCCTCCAAGCTCATCATTAAGCTTGAGGCCCTGTGCTCCCTGTTCACCCATGACTGTGTGGCCACGCACGCCTCCATCTAAATCATCAATTTTGCAGACGACACAACAATAATAGGCCTGATTACCAACAATGACGAGACAGCCAACAGGGAGGAGGTGAGGGTCCTAGGAGTGTGGTGCCAGGAAAATAACCTCTCACTCAACGTCAACAAAACAAAGGTGCTGATCGTGGACTTCAGGAAACAGCAGAGGGCGGCCCCCTATCCACATCGACGTGACTGCAGTGGAGAAGGTGGTAAGCTTCAAGTTCCTCACACATCACTGACAAACGGAAATGGTCCACCCACACAGACAGTGTGGTGAAGAAGGTGCAAAGGTGCCTGTTCAACCTAAGGAAACTGCCCTCCAGGACACCTACAGCACCCGATGTCACAGGAAGCCCAAAAAGATAATCAAGGACAACAACTACCTGAGCCACTGCCTGTTCACCGCGTTATCATCCCAAAGACAAGGTCAGTGCAGGTGCATCAAAGCTGGGACCGAGAGACTGAAAAACAGCTTCTATCTCAAAGCCACAGACTGTTAAATAGCCATCACTAGCACATTAGAGGCTGCTACCCTATATACATAGACTTGAAATCACTGGCCACTTTAATAATGTTTACATATTTTGCATTACTCATCTCATGTATATACTGTATTCTATTCTACTGTATCTTAGTCTATGCATTACTCATCTCATATGTATACACTTCGCCAACCCGGATGTCCTAGCCGGTATTATGTGGACAACTACAAATACCTAGGTGTCTGGCTAGACTATAAACTCTCCTTCCAGACTCACATCAAACATCTCCAATCCAAAGTTAAATCTAGAATTGGCTTCCTATTTCGCAACAAAGCATCCTTCACTCATGCTGCCAAACATACCCTCGTAAAACTGACCATCCTACCGATCCTCGACTTCGGCGATGTCATTTACAAAATAGCCTCCAATACCCTACTCAATAAATTGGATGCAGTCTATCACAGTGCCATCCGTTTTGTCACCAAAGCCCCATATACTGCCCACCACTGCGACCTGTACGCTCTCGTTGACTGGCCCTCGCTTCATACTCATTGCCAAACCCACTGGCTCCAGGTCATCTACAAGACCCTGCTAGGTAAAGTCCCCCCTTATCTCAGCTCACTGGTCACCATAGCAGCACCCACCCATAGCACACGCTCCAGCGCGTATATCTCACTGGTCACCCCCAAAGCCAATTCCTCCTTTGGCCGCCTCTCCTTCCAGTTCTCTGCTGCCAATGACTGGAACGAACTACAAAAATCTCTGAAACTGGAAACACTTATCTCCCTCTCTAGCTTTAAGCACCATCTGTCAGAGCAGCTCACAGATTACTGCACCTGTACATAGCCCATCTATAATTAGCCCAAACAACTACCTCTTCCCCTACTGTATTTATTTATTTATTTTGCTCCTTTGCACCCCAGTATTTCTACTTTGCACATTCATCCACTGCAAATCTACCATTCCAGTGTTTTACTTGCTATATTGTATGTACTTCTCCACCATGGCCTTTTTTGCCTTTACCTCCCTTATCTCACCTCATTTGCTCACATTGTATATAGACTTGTTTTGGTACTGTATTATTGACTGTATGTTTGTTTTACTCCATGTGTAACTCAGTGTTGTTGTATGTGTCGAACTGCTTTGCTTTATCTTGGCCAGGTCGCAGTTGTAAATGAGAACTTGTTCTCAACTTGCCTACCTGGTTAAATAAAGGTGAAATATATATTTTTTTCTCTTAAATACTGTATTCTATTCTACTGTATCTTCGTCTATGCTGCTCTGACATTGCCCGTCCAAATATTTATATATCCTTAATTCCGTTCCTTTACTTTAGATTTGTGTGTATTGTTGTGAAATTGTTAGATATTACTTGTTAGATATTACTGCACTGTTGGGGCTAGAAACACAAGCATTTTGCTACACCCACAATAACATCTGCTAAACACGTGTATGTGACCAATAAAATTTGAAATGATTTGTAAGGCATTTTTTCTGTGTCCCAAATAGCACCCTATTCTCTATGGTCAAAAGTAGTAGGGATTATGGTGCCATTTGGGATGCAGCCATTGTTACAGCCTGAACTATTACCAATGGAAATGGTAGAGCATTGTGCTTGTACTGTCGAGGGTTGTGAGTTCTATTCCCGTTAGGGCCACACATATGAAAAATGTATCCACACATAACTAAGTCGCTTTGAATAAAAGCTAAAATGGCTTACACCATAAAAATAATAATTCGATTTTCTTGGTAAAAGTTAAGATTGTGCTATTAAATTTAATGTGGAACACATAAGTTATTCTCTGGTTGTCCATGCCCTGCTTGACTGAGGATTTTGTACCACAGGTGACCACCTCCCCATCATTACCACTTAGGACGAAATTAATTGTCAGTCAGCAATAACCCGGGATTTTTATACCTCACAATCGGGCAACTGCAAAGAATAAAGCCTGATGAAAAGGATAGTAATGTCATGGGGATGTGTTAACCCTTTAGGAAAGCTAGTGTTATTTAGTTCCACATGATTGGCTAGGGCTTGTGAATATATCATTTTTCCATAATATTATGTGCATGAGTGAGCATGCATGTACAGTAGATGTGAACGCACACACACGCAGGCACAGACGAACAGACACAAGCGCTCACTAACACACACACCAAGACTTATTATAACATTTCACAGCTCGGTTGTGTGGAAATTCCTCGGATGAAATTTCATTTACTGCAACTCCAGTTTCATCATCCAATAAATGGCAGGCAAGCTGGAGCGCTGATACGTGTTTGGCTTGGCCAGGAGCCAGGGGTATATCAAAACATGGCAGTCAGCACCCACCGGTTCCCCCTCCCAGCCCTGCCACCACCACCACACGACGCTGGTGTCATGTCACCCCCACCACCACCCCCAGGCAGCCTGAAGAAGAGCCAACATCTGCACTACAATATAATGACACAGAAAATTGTCCTCAGGCCACTGTATCCCAACAGCTAAAGATGCCAAAGAATTAGGGTGACCACTGGTCCCAACCAAACGTAGGCTATACAGTAGATATATTAGATAGTAGATATAATGATTCCTTTTTTTATAAAGGCACGTTTTTTTCATTTTCTATGTTTTATTGGATAGATAAGAGTGTGAAAGACAGATAAAGACTTGTGCTACAGGCGGCGGCTCTGACCACTCGATTACCCAGGGTACATACAGTATACCGTCGTCTTAATATCTATATCTCCTAAAGAGTTACAATATTTCACAGAGGTATTAAAACAAACTCTGAAAATGGGATGATGAATGTGAGATAAGAAAAAAATGATGGCCATTCAATTGTAATTTCCACCAGGATATTAAAGTGTTTCTCTTTCAGTGCCCTAAAATGTAATTGAACATTGCCTGGTCAGCAGTAGGCTAGTATCACAACCCCTATTGTATAGGTCTTTTAAAAGATTGGCCCGGTGGCTAATATCTCTGGAGTTCACTGTTCAACAAAAGGTTTATCAAACTGTCGGTTAAAACTCTGCATGAATAAAGAGATAAACCAGAGAAAGGAGAATGGAAATGAAACCAATTCCACATTGACTCAGTCGAAACAGCATCCATAACAGTGTCTCACGCAGCATTGGGTTGCATTCTTTATAGGGCTGGTTATCACACATCTTGTCTCACAGGACCATGAATACCTGTCTACGTCCCGAATGGCACCCTATTCCCTTCATAGTGCACTACTTTCACCAGGGCCCATAGGGCTCTAGTCAAAAGTAGTGTATTGGCCCTACCACCCTGGTCAAAAGTAGGGCAATTTATCACCTCTCCAGCAGTCTTCACAGGAGACCTACGAAGCTGCAGCCTAGTAGTATGTCATTGATGTCAGCCAGTGTGACAGCCCCAGTTTAACAAGCATAGCTGTTTCTGCATAGCCCTGAGAAGAAGAGATAGGAGAGGCTAGGGTGTTCCAAATGATTGATGGCATTTTCAACTGACTGACATCTGACTGACAGCTACGAATAGACATTGATCCTCCCACATCACTATTCATAAATGCCTGTAAATATGTGAATGACATTTTGAACGCAGCTTGATTTCCCGTCATGAGAGCAGCCTACGAGAGAAATAACCTCACATTGGCAGAAAAAGGTTTCAGTACTTTTGCATCACTAGGGCAAATAATTTTTTTCTCCATATCTGTACGATACGATAATAAAGCTGCATCACAGTGCATTCGGAAAGTATTCAGACGCCTTGACTTTTTCCACATTTTGATACGTTACAGCCTTATTCTAAAATTGGTTAATTTGTTTTGTTTTTCTCATCAATCTACACACAATACCCCATAATGACAAAGCAAAAACAGGTTGGTAGACATTTTTGTTAATTTATAAAAAATGTCACATCACATTTACATAAGTATTCAGACCATTTACTCAGTATTTTGTTGAAGCACCTTTGGCATCGATTACAGCATAGAGTTTTCTTGGGTATGACGCTACAAGCTTGGCACACCTGTATTTGGGCAATTTATCCAATTCTTCACTGCAGATCCTCTCAAGCTCTGTCAGGTTGGATTGGTAGCGTTACTGCACAGCTATTTTCAGGTCTCTCCAGAGATGTTCGATCGGGTTCAAGTCCGGGCTCTGGCTGGGCCAATTTTATTTTTTATTTAACCTTTATTTAACTAGACAAGTCAGTTAAGAACAAATTCTTATTTACAATGACGGCCTGCCACAAGGCAAAAAAATATATAGGACAAAACATACATCACGACAAGACAGACAACACAACACTACAGAAAGAGAGACCTAAGACAACAACATAGCATGGACAGCAACACATGACAACACAGCATGGTAGCAACACAGCATGACAACAACATGGTAGCCACACAAAACATGGTACAAACATTATTGGGCACAGACAACAGCACAAAGGGCAAGAAGGTAGAGACAACAATACATCACGCAAAGCAGCCACAACTGTAAGTAAGAGTGTCCATGATTGAGTCTTTGATTGAAGAGATAAAACTGTACAGTTTGAGTGTTTGTTACAGCTCGTTCCAGTCACTAGCTACAGCGAACTGAAAATACCAGCAACCCAGGGATGTGTGTGCTTTGGGGACCTTTAACAGAATGTGACTGGCATAATGGGTATTGTATGTGGAGGATGAGGCCTGCAGTAGATATCTCAGATAGGGGGGAGTGAGGCTTAAGAGGGTTTTATAGATAAGCATCAACCAGTGGTTCTTTGCGACGGATATACAGAGATGACCAGTTTACAGAGGAGTATAGAATGCAGTGATGTGTCCTGTAAGGAGCATTGGTGGCAAACCTGATGGCCGAATGGTAAAGAACATCTAGCCGCTCGAGAGCACCCGTGCCTGCCGATCTATAAATTACATCTCCGTAATCTAGCATGGTAGGATGGTCATTTGAATCAGGGTTAGTTTGGCAGCTGGGGTGAAAGAGGAGTGATTAGGATAGAGGAAACCAGCACTAGGAAGAGTCTTGGTGGTTTCAAACTTATTCAATCAAGGACATTCAGAGAGTTATCCCGAAAGCACTCCTGCTTTGTCTTGGCGGTGTGCTTATGGTTGTTGCCCTGTTGGAAGGTGAACCTTCGCCCCAGCATGAGGTCCTGAGCGCTCTGGAGCAGGTTTTCATCAAGGACCTCTCTTTACTTTGCTCCGTTCATCTGTGCCTCGATCCTGACTAGTCTCCCAGTCCCTGCCGCTGAAAAACATCCCCACAGCATGATGCTTTCACCACCATGCTTCACCGTAGGGATGGTGCCAGGTTTCCTCCAGACGTGACGCTTGGCAATCAGGCCAAAGAGTTCAATCTTGGTTTCATCAGACCAGAGAATCTTGTTTGTCATGGTCAGAGTCCTTTAGGTGCCTTTTGGAAAACTCCAAGCGGGCAGTCATGTGCCTTTTACTGAGGAGTGGCTTCCGTCTGGCAACTCTACCATAAAGGCCCGATTGGTGGAGTGCTGCAGAGATGGTTGCCCTTCTAGTTCTGGCAAAGTCACCATCGGGTTCTTGGTCACCTACCTGACCAAGGCCCTTCTCCCCTAATTTCTCAGTTGGCCGGTCGGCCAGCTCTAGGAAGAGTCTTGGTGGTTCCAAACTTCTTCCATTTAAGAATGATGGAGGCCACTGTGTTCTTGGGGACCTTCAATGCTGCCGAAATGTTTTGGTACCCTTCCCCAGATCTGTGCCTCGACACAATCCTGTCTCAGAACTCTACGGACAATTCCTTCGACCTCATGGCTTGGTTTTTGCTTTGACGTGCACTGTCAACTGTGAGACCTTATATAAACAAGTGTGTCTATAAACGTAATGTTCAATATCTGTAAGTTAGACTATATATTAACACTTCATATACTCGTGGGTAACTGCCGGTCACTGGGATGACAACCCAACTTGGATGGGGAGGGGTTTTAGCAGGTGGAATAGTGAAGAACAATTGGAAGGTTACTTAGTAGCAATGCAAATATCACGGTACAGCTATATGGACACGCAATCACTATGGTACTTTTCAATGGTAAATTTACAAACATATATTATGATAAACCGATTTGAAACTTATCTCATTATGGTAATTGTGAAATAAGTATAGCCAGTTATAATTGTAATGGCTTAGCAGACTAACAATATTTACCTGGCTTAAAGAGAAGGAATATAATATCTATTGTTTACAGGAAACTCATTCAACAATTTTAGATGAAGTTGTGTGGAAAAAGGACTGGGGGGGGGGGGGGGGGGGTGAAATATACTTCTCCCATGGGCAAAGAAACTTCAAAGGGGTGATTATAATTTTGATCCGAATGTGCAAATTGTCCGCAAGGTTGATGGATGATTTTAAATATATTATTGGACCATAAACAGATATGGCTCATTATCCTTTACGGACCAAATAATGATGATCCATGTTTCTTTGAAAATATATATAACACATGAGCAACCCGACAAGTAATACAATACTCTATTATTATTATGGTGGGAGATTATAATACTGTTTTAAATATCTCAATGGATATCACACTAAAAACCATCGCCCTCCTGCACTTAAGGAAATCACAAATGTCATGGATATGATGGAACTAGTGAATATATGGAGGCTTAAATATCCTAACCTAGTGAGATATACATGGTGGAGGCTACATCAAGCTGGTAGTCTTGACTACTTTCTTATGTCATTCTCGTTGGCACCAAAAGTTTAAAAAAAAGTGTTGATAGGGGACAGAATGTGGTCTGACCATCACATAATTGGCATATACATTACTCTTACTGAATTTCCACGTGGGCGAGGATATTGGACATTTAATCAAAGCCTATTGGATGATAACTTGTTTTTAACTAGGACATAGGAATTTGTAACTGAATTTTACCGACATAACATTGTCACGCCCTGACCTTAGAGAGCCTTTTTTATTCTCGATTTTGTTCGGTCAGGGTGTGACTTGGATGGGCATATCTATGTTTCTATTTCTTTGTTGGCCTAGTATGGTTCCCAATTAGAGGCAGCTGTTTATCGTTGTCTCTGATTGGGGATCATACTTAGGCAGCCCTTTTTCCCACCTGTGATTGTGGGATCTTGTTTGTGTGTAGTTGCTTTCTGCACTGCATATAGCTTTAAATCGTTTTTGTATTTTGTTGTTTTTCCGGTGTCATTTTTAATAAAAGTAAATGTACGCCTACCACGCTGCACCTTGGTCTCATTCCGACAACGAGCGTGACAAACATAGGTACAGCTGATCCACTTATTGTATGGGACACTTTTAAATGTGCCTTTAGAGGCCATGCAATTCAGTACTCAGCTATAAAACAAAAGCAATTTAGGTCAAAAGAGAACAGATAACAGAACAGATAGATAGCAATAATATCCGTACCATAGACAGAATGGAATATGGGGAAAAGTGCAACAAAATATTTTTTAATCTTCAACATAGAAATGCTACCAAAAATAATTTACTGAAACTTGTTACAAATGACAGAGTCACCCATGATTCACCAAATTATATTTTGAAAGAGGAAGCAAAGTACTTTAAGCATATGTTTTCGTTTCAGTCCCCAAAATCTCCTCTAACCAAAGCTAATTGTATGGATTTATGTTCTATTAATAATGTAAAATTAACAGCTGTACAGAAAGACTCATGTGAAGGCCAAATTATACAGAGGATGAACTTCTTGATGCAATTAAAGCCTTTAAGTCAGAGAAAAACTCCAAGGCTGGATGGTATACCAGTTTAGGTATACCAAACTTTTTTGAAATACTCAGAGGACCTATATTAGCATGTTTTAACCACTCTTTTGTAAATGGTAGGTTATCGGACACTCAACAAGAAGGTCTGAGTTCATTACAACTAAAACAGGATACAAGTGGTAAATATAAAGATCCAGTCCATTTAAAAAATTAGAGGCACCTTACACTTCAGTGTTGTGATGCAAAAATTCTAGAAATATGTATAGCGCGTAGAAGTTAAAAGATATTGTCAGATATTATCCATTCTAATCAGACAGGTTTTTTACATGGACGATACATTGGAGATAATATAAGTCAAGTACTGGAAACAATAAAATACTTTGAAAAATCTGGGAAACCATGCCTGCTATTCAAAGCTGACTTTGAAAAGGTTTTTGATAAAGTACGACTGGATTTTATATATAAATGCCTGGAGAATCTCTTATAAAATGGGTTAAAATCATGTATAGTAACCCTAGGTGTAAAATAGTAAATAATGGCTACTTCTCAGAACGTTTTAAACTGTTAAGAGGAGTAAAACAAGGTTGTCCACTATCGGTATATCTATTTATTATGGCCATCGAAATGTTAGCTATTAAAATCAGATTCAATAATATCGAGGGTAAAATCAAGGGGTTATAAATCCAGGGCTTAAAAACAAAGGTGTCATTGTATGCTGATTATTCATGTTTTCTTTTAAATTCACAATTTGGATCCTCCACAGCCTCAGAGGATCTAGATAATTTGTATAACCTCTGGATAACAACCAAATTATGATACATTTACTTTACTATGTATTGGATCACCACAAAATACAACTTTTACATTACTATGTAGTTTACAAATAAAATAGTATGATGGTGATGTGGACATACTCTGAATACATATCCCGAAAGAAAATGTAACAGAAAGTTAGAAAAAATAGATAAGATATTGGTACCATGGGAAGAGAAATACATGTCAATTTGTGGAGAAATCACCCTGATTAACTCTTTAGTCATATCCCAGTTTACCTATTTTCTTATGGTCTTGCCTACACCTAGCAAACAGTTATTAAAAATATGAGAAAAATGTATTCCATTTTATTTGGAACGGCAAGCCATACAAAATTAAACAGGCCTATTTATATAATGAATATGAATTCGGAGGACAGAAATTATTAAATGTTAAAGCATTAGACCTCTCACTAAAGGCTTCAGTCATACAAAAGTTATACTTATATCCAAACGGGCTCTCTCGCAAATTACTAAGAATGTCTTACCCCATGTTCAAAAATGGCCTTTTTCCCTTTATTCAGATTACTACCTCGCACTTTCAGTTATTTGAAAAGGAAATAATCTCCCAAATATTGCTATTTTTAAAACAGGCCATATAAAGTTGGATGCAATTTCAATTTAATCCACCAGAAAAAAAACGGACCAAATAATACAACAAATATTGTGGTTAAACTCAAATATACTAATAGATACAAAAAACTAATTGCATTAAAAAAGGTATAATATTTGTAAAGGATATCATAAATAGGACTGGTGGCGTTATGTCACACATACAGTTAACAAAAATATATGGTCTGCTCTACCCAAAATTACAACCAACTAACTGCAGTATTACCGCAAAAATGGCCTGCAAACTGGAGCGGGATCGATTTGGAGGTGGAGGTTCTGTCATGGTCTAGGGCGGTGTGTCACAGCATCATCGGACTGAGCTTGCAATCTCAACGCTGTGCGTTACAGGGAAGACATCCTCCTCCCTCATGTGGTACCCTTCCTGCAGGCTCATCCTGACATGACCCTCCAACATGACAATGCCACCAGCCATACTGCTCGTTCTGTGCATGATTTCCTGCAAGACAGGAATGTCAGTGTTCTGCCATGGCCAGCGAAGAGCTCGGATCTCAATCCCGTTGAGCATGTCTGGGACCTGTTGGATCGGAGGGTGAGGGCTAGGGCCATTCCCCCCAGAAATGTCCGGGAACTTGCAGGTGCCTTGGTGGAAGAGTGGTGTAACATCTCACAACAAGAACTGGCAAATCTGGTGCAGTCCATGAGGAGATGCACTGCAGTATTTAACGCAGCTGGTGGCCACACCAGCTACTGACTGTTACTTTTGATTTTGAGCCCCCCTTTTGTTCAGGGACACATTATTACATTTCTGTTAGTCACATGTCTGCGGAACTTGTTCAGTGTATGTCTCAGTTGTTGAATCTTGTTATGGTCATAAAAATATTTACACATGTTAAGTTTTCAGAAAATAAACGCTGTTGACAATGAGAGGACGTTTCTTTTTTTGCTGAGTTTAGTATGTATAAGCTGGAAGTAGAAGCCTAAGAGTTGTTGTTCACTAGTTTACTCCAATTAGGGGAGATATTAGAAAGTAATAGGGTTAGAAAGTAATAAAGGAAAATATTTTTTTTTTTAAGATGTGTATGTATGTACATTTGAAGTCGGAAGTTTACATACAACTTAGCCAAATACATTTAAACTCAGGTTGTCACAATTCCTGACATTTGATCCTTGTAAAAATGCCCTGTCTTAGGTCAGCTAGGATCACCACTTTATTTCAAGAATGTGAAATGTCAGAATAATAGTAGAGAGAATGATTTATTTCAGCTTTTTATTTCTTTCATCACATTCCCAGTGGGTCAGAAGTTTACATACACTCAATTGGTATTTGGTAGCATTGCCTTTAAATTGTTTAATTGGGGCAAACGTTTCGGGTAGCCTTCCACAAGCTTTCCACAATAAGTTGGGTGAATTTTGGCCCATTCCTCCTGACAGAGCTGGTGTAACTGAGTCAGGTTTGTAGGCCTCCTTGCTTGCACACGCTTTTTCAGTTCTGCCCACAAATGTTCTATGGGATTGAGGTCAGGGCTTGACTTTGTTGTCCTTAAGCCATTTTGCCACAACTTTGGAAGTATGCTTGGGGTCATTGTCCATTTGGAAGACCCATTTGCGACCAAGCTTTAACTTCCTGACTGATGTCTTGAGATGTTGCTTCAATATATCCACATAATTTTCCTGCCTCATGATGCCATCTATTCTGTGAAGTGCACCGGTCCCTCCTGCAGCAAAGCACCCCCACAACATGATGCAGCCACCCCCGTGCTTCACGGTTGGGATGTTGTTCTTCGGCTTGCAAGCGTCCCCCTTTTTCCTCCAAACATAACGATGGTCATTATGGCCAAACAGTTCTATTTTTGTTTAATCAGACCAGAGGACATTTCTCCAAAAGTCTGATCTTTGTCCCCATGTGCAGTTGCAAACTGTATTCTGGATTTTTTATGGCGGGTTTGGAGCAGTGGCTTCTTCCTTACTGAGCGGCCTTTCGGGTTATGGAGATACAGGACTCGTTTTACTGTGGATATAGATAATTTGTACCTGTTTCCACCAGCATCTTCACAAGGGCCTTTGCTGTTGTTCTGGGATTGATTTGCACGCCTCCCACACCTTGTAGAGTCCATTCCCTGACGAATTGAGGCTGTTCTGAGGGCAAAAGTGGGTGGAACTCAATATTAGGAAGGTGTTCCTAATGTTTTGTGCACTCGGTGTATGTTCTCATAGCAATCAAAGGTCCTCTTTTGTCCATTTCCTCAGCAGCCAAATGCATTTGTTGCTAGCAAATCTAGAAAAGCTGCTACAGTGGATTACATTCGTTAAAGTAATTGGAAGGCAGACTATTTTGTTGAAGAATAAACAGAAAAAGGCAAAAAGTAGTTGCTAGGCAACAACCAAAGACAACTCATAGCCCTACTTACTGTACATTGTCTGCAAAAAAAAACCTTTTTTGTGTTTAGAGCACAATAAAAAATAAAAAAAGGAAATGAGAATCCAGCAATCGTGTTAAGCTGTCTGCATAAAATCAAGAGTATTTTTTTCATAACTCGTTCAAGCGTAGAAGCTTCTGTGTAAATCCATACCAAACAATAAGGGATAATATCTACAGTTACTGTGATAATGGACATGGGAATGTTCATATATAGCTGTGATGATGTACCAGTAATAAATCATAATAGGAGAAAATGTGAAAAATACGGTGACGATCTCATCAGACACGTTATATGCATGTTTGTTTAAAATGCACAATGCAATCTGTATGAGCATGCTATCTCTTGGCGGATTTATCTAGCATAGTGGAATAGGTTTAGTATGCTATATCCCAGCTACACCTGAGACACCCAGTCCCTGGGGTCACAGCAAGGGTCACCATTGTTCAACGCCCCCGGAGCAATTGGGGTTAATTGCCGTGCTCAAGGGCACCGCAACATATTTCTTTACCTTGTCTGCCCTGGAATTCAAACCAGCAACATTTCGTTCAGTGTTAATGATGACAGTTCTGTAAACCTGTCTTTCTCTGTAAATATTACATTACTGTAAATATTGAGAAGTAACTAACTAGGCAATTGACCTACATTCTCCAAAGTCCTATTTTTGGACAATTCTGTCAAAGTGTTGATAAGAAGTTAAAACACTGCTTTGTTAAGTCAATTTGCCTCACTTGCAGGATAATATAACTCATTAGCATATACATGTAGAACAACATGAAAGGTTTGAGGTAACTGGGTGGGAAATATCGTCCAGAAATATGGATTTATCAGCTCAGCTTGCAACAATTATGCCAATCATTTTTTTTTAAAGAAAGAGAAAGAAATATGAAAACAAGTCGGAGTATAATTGCTTCACAGTATATAACATTTTTGTTGATGGCACATAAGAACTGTTTAGAATGGAATATCTTGTCAATAAGCTGCAAACTTTCTTTGAAATAAGTATAAATGCTTTCACAGGTTCCGACTAAGTAAAATGTGTACGTTATTTGGTTTTGCTTTGCATGCTCTGCAGTCAGAATCAGAACGTTGAAAAACCATATACACTCAATCTACACACAGCTCACAGAAATCCTGGCCTGGTTCTGAGCAAACTGTATCAACAGAAATCTTTTCCCTGTGTTGCAGTCATCATGAAATTTGATCAAATCTCCTCTAAAGAATAACGGAAGGATTTGTCTTATTCCTCCAACACCCGTCAATTGTATTTGATTTGATGTTCACCAATTATATTTGATAAATCGACTATACGAGACCCTTGCAGGGTCATTTGAGCGGTGAGATACTGTGAGCGCTCACCCCATACAGTTCCCACATTTACATAGAGTGATTAAATAGACGGACAGGACGCGAGATGAAGAGAGAAAATATTCATCACGTTCATTTTACATACTGGCCACCACCTAATGTTTGTCAGTGGTTCGGAGTAAATGACAAGGACGCAGCTTGCTGTGAGGTTGACAGAGGATGCATGCAGAATGAGGCCACCGCGTCATGGTGAGACTGATGGACATGCGTGGTGCGCTCAGACAAAGCTGCCCCCACCCTGCCTGTCCAGAAGTCACGGTCCACAATCAATAACAGTCAAAACTTCAGCCATCCCACCTGACATTCAGCAGATGCTATATGAACACAGGGTGCAGTGCGTTCCAATTCCCTATACTACATTTGACAAGGGCTAATAGGACTCTGGTCAATAGTGGTGCACTATATAGGGAATAGGATGCCATATGGGCCCTGATCAAAAGTAGTCCACTATATGGAATAGGGTGTCATCTAGGTCTAGGTCAAAAGTAGGGCACTATACAGTATAGGGAATAAGGTGCCATTTGGGATGCAGCCATACAGGCACAGAGCATTAAGTTACTCAACCAAGCAGATTCATAATGATAAAACCCACAAACAGAGGTAACAAACAAGCAAATCAAATAAAGGACTAAGATTAGAGGAATGGGGAATGCACAGCAACATTGTTTGTACAGATGATGCAATACGAACATCCCCATGAAATTCCCATGGGGGGAGGAATTGACAATATCTCGTCTCGCTTTCGTTTTATGTCATCCATTTTTCTTAATTTCCTGGGAGATCAAAGAGCCAATCAGAGATGACACATGGCTGTCATGTTAAGAAAAGGAAGACCGCCAAAGATAGGATATGCTGGCATGACGCTAATATATGGGATATGCTGGCATGACGCTAATATATGTGCCCTCTCAAGACTTTTCAAACAGCTGCAATAAAAAGCTGGGCTCGACATCAGAAGGCACAGCAGAGGAAAAATATCCTTAACAACACACACAATGGGTTATACCCTACACACTGCAAAATTCCTTAGCGTTATTGTATAGCATAATGTCCTGGAGGCATGTGTGGACTTCTCAAACTACTCAAATGCTGCACCAGCAATGAAGACACAGAAAGGGGTTTATTGCAGGCAGGCCTCTACTGCAGCAAGAGCGAAGGGAGGGAGCCAGTGTGCTCTGCTTCAGAGAATACCTCTGATCAGTCCCTGCCTCAGAGACTACGGACAAACATCATCGCCCAGCACACAGAGACAAAACAGGCAGGCTGAGGCAGAGCTGTGCTGTCCGCCACCTACACTGAGCAGCTATACTACCAGCTTCTTTGTTTGACACTGCACAATGCCAGTATTACTCCCTCCCTCCATGTACGACCAACACATCCCATGATCCCACATTGAATCGTGTGAAGAAGCTCAGGGGTGGCTGAGTTAATCGGTGAGGCTGTCTTTTAAATCCCACATAGCAGTGTTAAGATGATCAGCATAGTGTTGGTAGAATGAAACCCCTCCAGAGATTGAGAAAGGTTCATCCGTTACACTGGAATCATGTGATGACGACGATGATGATGGCATTGCATCTCAATGTATCTTGTAAGAATCTATTTAGTCACAGTAGTAGGTCACAGACAGTCAGAGGACACTCAAACAAGTAATTAATCAGACTGGAATAAATAATGACATTGTAATTTGATTTGCTGGCAGCAGATCTAGGGAGGAGCTCTAGGCCTAGGGCGTCTTGGTTTACATGTAATTGAGTGCAGGGAGGAATATCAAATATTTGGAGTCAGTGGGCAAAGGAAGGAATTTTTAATCGAGGCACATATGTTGCTATTAAGCAATGCTGATGATATAACACGACAGCCATTGATTAAATGTGAACGTCTGACAAGGAACTATGGGGATTCAAACAGTCATTCTAAACATTTACCAGTTACAAAGTTTTTCCACAGCTGGTACTTGGGTGGGCGTAGTGTTTGGAGGCTTTTGTCCCAGCCCAACAAAGCCCACCTGAGTCAGCTAATGAAGGTCTTGATAATAGGTTGATTTGTTCAGGGGCTATGGCGCTAGCCAGCACACACTACAGCCTTCCAAGACAAGGAGAGAAGGACACTGAACTATTTCTTATTCTGTGCAGTGACATGACTAATGTACTGAAGAGGAGAGGAGAGTGAAAAAGAAAGAGGGGAGGGTAAAGAAGAAGAGATCAAGTATAGAGAGAAGGAGATGGACCGATAAAGGCGTGAGTAAGTGAAGGAGAAAGACATAATTTTTTTAGCTTCATTTACCCATAATTCACTGTACCTTATTAACAGCATTTACATATTAATTGAGAGCAAGTGGAGCCGCTGATTTAAATCGCACTGGTCTCCCACCAAAAGGCACCCACGTGCAAACCGCTTCCATCACTTCCACTTTAACTTTCTGATTGTTGGGAATTATGGGTTTTTCTTCTGCGTCTGAGTAAATGTTGGGATCCCTTCCCCACACCTACCCTGGAGGCATTCCCTTTGTCTTGTCGTAGACTAGGAGGTCCCAGGAGGGGACTACACACAAGAGGGGCGCCTGGGGAACGCTACTGCTCGGCAGAATTTTAGAATTCCTTTCTTGTAGCTCACGCAGGAGAAAAAGAGATACAGCTTGACGTGGCAATTCCCTGCCAACGGTTTCCCTGCCTCAGAATAAAAAATAAAAAAGGTTTTCTCATCACTGTTAGGGACTGAGTTGGACAATCTTATATAGATTCTGACAGTGATACTTTCCTTGGGTGATATTTTCCCTCCACACAGGGTTGATATGAATATCACAGCCATATAGTAGCACACATACTGAATAGTAGGATCTCAGAGTGTATGCAACTGTGACAGGTTAAAGGAAATACTCATAGCCTGTTATACATTAAAAAGTATTAGTGAGTTCATAGTATGTGAGGATCTTAAAACATCTAAGGTTAAAAAGATCATGCATTCAGTACTAGTTGACAGAGATTGATAAAATTCATATAATTGTGTTAAAAAGTTAAAATCCATCAAGCGTACAAAGGGTAAGAATTGTGAGAGGAATGTGTAAACGTTATATTGATTACTTTATTTTGTGGTGCCTAATTGAAGGGTAAAAGTGTTAATTTGTGATCTACTAAATGCTCTTAATCTATGAGCCTGAAATCGATTGCTCTGGTCTCCACCCAAGTTCGCGGGGAAATCGCGGTCTTTTTCCTCATTGCAGTGAAAGTTCTCATTGAGGAAACAATACCGTATCACTCTCCTGATTATTTCTCCACTTTTTCAGGGGTGTAACGCAACTACTATGGCAAACAAAAACAGCAGATATGTCAGATAGCCCTGGCAATGTACTGTTATATGAACAGTGAGCTGTGGTGTGATAGAGGATCATGTGTGGCCATACGGTACAACACCGGCAAACGGCATTCGACGGCAGACTCATACTTAGGGGACGTGGTTATTTTGCTGGATATATTTGGCAACGTTCTCCACGTGTATTACATTTGTCAGTTACTTTTGACAAACTGAAAAGAAGCGCGCTGTTCTGCCAATGGAGGACGGAGCCAAGTCAAGAGTAATGAAACATGTAATATTCTGGCAAGATGGCTGTTGAGCACTTCAGAAGAGCCCACTGATAGGGGGCCCAGTGGTCCTTGGGAGTACTTCAATGTTTGGGAAATGATCAATTTAAAGTACGGTTTGAGAGGCAGAAAACAGAGACAGAGAGAGAGAGAGAAAGAGAAATGCACATACCACACACACAATCTCTGCTCAGTAAGTCAGAATTGAGTCAATATGAAAATCAGTGGGCTGTTGGGGAAAAGGCGGCTGCTTCCCTTTGAATATTTTCCCATTCTGTCCAAATGGAGAAAATTGCAGCTGCGGCACTATCTGAGTTACACCAGGGTTTATTCTGTTTTTTTTTTGTTCACGGAATCAGCACATTCAAAAGATACTCATCCAATTTTGCCAGGGATGAGCGGTTGATATAGCCTTCAATAACAGCTATGATAGCACAGTGAATTAACATGAATAGATAATATGCTTTCAATTCAATTAATTTGAGCAGCAGCAGCTGAAAAATGAGCTCCTACAAATATTGAAATTTACATGGTTTTTAGAGTGAAGTACATTGGAAAAAAGCAAAAGAAAACTGCAAGACTGAATAGGAGAAAAAACGAGCAACAAAGAAGATAGGCTTTTGAAAACTACAATTTTATGAAAAATAGTTATTTATCTTAGCTAGCTGAATTGTTTACCAGTTGCTAAGCAGTTGCTAGGGACTCTTTTGGAAGAAGCTAGCTAGCTAACGAAGAACAACAAAGAATATCTAGTTAACAGAAGAAAAGAAAGAGAAAATCAGGACAGAAGAAAAAGGATATCAAAGTGAAACAGTTCTCTAAAGACACAAGAGACAATAATACAAGAAACAACACTTCTGTAGCTTGTCAACTATGTGTCCTTCTATCCCTGTTCTCTCCTCTCTGCACAGGCCATACAAACGCTTCACACCGCGTGGCTGCTGCCACTCTAACCTGGTGGTCCCAGCGCGCACGACCCACGTGGAGTTCCAGGTCTCCGGCAGCCTCTGGAACTGCCGGTCTGCAGCCAACAAGGCTGAGTTCATCTCAGCCTATGCTACCCTCCAGTCCCTAGACTTCCTGGCGCTGACGGAAACATGGATTACCACAGATAACACTGCTACTCCTACTGCTCTCTCTTCGTCTGCCCACGTGTTCTCGCATACCCCTAGAGCATCGAGCCAGCGGGGTGGTGGCACTGGAATCCTCATCTCTCCCAAGTGGACATTCTCTCTTTCTCCCCTGACCCATCTGTCTATCTCCTCATTTGAATTCCATGCTGTCACAGTTACCAGCCCTTTCAAGCTTAACATCCTTATCATTTATCGCCCTCCAGGTTCCCTTGGAGTGTTCATCAATGAGCTTGACGCCTTGATAAGTTCCTTTCCTGAGGATGGCTCACCTCTCACAGTTCTGGGTGACTTTAACCTCCCCACGTCTACCTTTGACTCATTCCTCTCTGCCTCCTTCTTTCCACTCCTCTCCTCTTTTGACCTCACCCTCTCACCTTCCCCCCCTACTCACAAGGCAGGCAATACGCTTGACCTCATCTTTACTAGATGCTGTTCTTCCACTAATCTCATTGCAACTCCCCTCCAAATCTCCGACCACTACCTTGTATCCTTTTCCCTCTTGCTCTCATCCAACACTTCTCACTCTGCCCCTACTCGGATGGTATTGCGGCGTCCCAACCTTCGCTCTCTCTCTCCCGCTACTCTCTCCTCTTCCATCCTATCATCTCTTCCCTCTGCTCAAACCTTCTCCAACCTATCTCCTGATTCTGCCTCCTCAACCCTCCTCTCCTCCCTTTCTGCATCCTTTGATTTTCTCTGTCCCCTATCCTCCAGGCCGGCTCGGTCCTCCCCTCCTGCTCCGTGGCTCGACGACTCACTACGAGCTCACAGAACAGGGCTCCGGGCAGCCGAGCGGAAATGGAGGAAAACTCGCCTCCCTGCGGACCTGGCATCCTTTCACTCCCTCCTCTCTACATTCTCCTCTTCTGTCTCTGCTGCTAAAGCCACTTTCTACCACTTTAAATTCCAAGCATCTGCCTCTAACCCTAGGAAGCTCTTTGCTACCTTCTCCTCCCTCCTGAATCCTCCTTCCCCCCCCCCCCCCTCCTCCCTCTCTGCGGATGACTTCGTCAACCATTTTGAAAAGAAAAGAACGATCCTCGTTTGCTAAGTCAAAAGACACCGCTGGTCCTGCTCACACTGCCCTACCCTGTGCTTTGACCTCTTTCTCCCCTCTCTCTCCAGATGAAATCTCGCGTCTTGTGACGGCCGGCCGCCCAACAACCTGCCCACTTGACCCTATCCCCTCCTCTCTTCTCCAGACCATTTCCGGAGACCTTCTCCCCTTCCTCACCTCGCTCATCAACTCATCCTTGACCGCTGGCTACGTCCCTTCCATCTTCAAGAGAGCGAGAGTTGCACCCCTTCTGAAAAAACCTACACTCGATCCCTCCGATGTCAACAACTACAGACCAGTATCCCTTCTTTCTTTTCTCTCCAAAACTCTTGAACGTGCCGTCCTTGGCCAGCTCTCCTGCTATCTCTCTCAGAATGACCTTCTTGATCCTAATCAGTCAGGTTTCAAGACTGGGCATTCAACTGAGACTGCTCTTCTCTGTGTCACGGAGGCTCTCCGCACTGCTAAAGCTAACTCTCTCTCCTCTGCTCTCATCCTTCTAGACCTATCTGCTGCCTTTGATACTGTGAACCATCAGATCCTCCTCTCCACCCTCTCCGAGTTGGGCATCTCCGGCGCGGCCCACGCTTGGATTGCGTCCTACCTGACAGGTCGCTCCTACCAGGTGGCGTGGCGAGAATCTGTCTCCGCACCATGCGCTCTCACCACTGGTGTCCCCCAGGGCTCTGTTCTAGGCCCTCTCCTATTCTCGCTATACACCAAGTCACTTGGCTCTGTCATATCCTCACATGGTCTCTCCTATCATTGCTATGCAGACGACACACAATTAATCTTCTCCTTTCCCCCTTCTGATAACCAGGCGGCGAATCGCATCTCTGCATGTCTGTCAGACATATCAGTGTGGATGACGGATCACCAGCTCAAGCTGAACCTCGGCAAGACGGAGCTGCTCTTCCTCCCGGGGAAGGACTGCCCGTTCCATGATCTCGCCATCACGGTTGACAACTCCCTTGTGTCCTCCTCCCAGAGTGCTAAGAACCTTGGCGTGATCCTGGACAACACCCTGTCGTTCTCCACTAACATCAAGGCGGTGACCCGATCCTGTAGGTTCATGCTCTACAACATTCGCAGAGTACGACCCTGCCTCACACAGGAAGCGGCGCAGGTCCTAATCCAGGCACTTGTCATCTCCCGTCTGGATTACTGCAACTCGCTGTTGGCTGGGCTCCCTGCCTGTGCCATTAAACCCCTACAACTCATCCAGAACGCCGCAGCCCGTCTGGTGTTCAACCTTCCCAAGTTCTCTCACGTCACCCCGCTCCTCCGCTCTCTCCACTGGCTTCCAGTTGAAGCTCGCATCCGCTACAAGACCATGGTGATTGCCTACGGAGCTGTGAAGGGAACGGCACCTCCATACCTTTAGGCTCTGATCAGGCCCTACACCCAAACAAGGGCACTGCGTTCATCCACCTCTGGCCTGCTGGCCCCCCTACCTCTGAGGAAGCACAGTTCCTGCTCAGCCCAGTCAAAACTGTTCGCTGCTCTGGCACCCCAATGGTGGAACAAGCTCCCTCACGACGCCAGGACAGCGGAGTCAATCACCACCTTCCGGAGACACCTGAAACCCCACCTCTTTAAGGAATACCTAGGATAGGATAAAGTAATCCTTCTAACCCCCCCCCCCCCCCTTAAAAGATTTAGATGCACTATTGTAAAGTGGTTGTTCCACTGGATATCATAAGGTGAATGCACCAATTTGTAAGTCGCTCTGGATAAGAGCGTCTGCTAAATGACTTAAATGTAAATGTAAATGTAATTCAAAGAACCATGTGGGGGCAAACAACCTAACAGATTCTGATTATGAGGTCATCTGCAATTAATTCAATTGGGGAAAGAAAATGGACAGCCGCTTTGGAAGTGTTATTTAAACCTGAATATTATGTGACCAAATGTTGTAATCTTATGGAAATACAGTCTAGAGAAACAGAGTGAGACACTGCCCTGAGATTATTTCTATGTTGCACAGTTACAAGTGAGAGCTGAATGGATTTCAGATGGATTTCGAAATCTACCTATACTGTAAACCGACTACTATTCACTGAAGTTGGTTAATAATTTCATCAGAATATACACTCAGTGGACAGATTTTTAGGTACACCCATCTAGTACTGGGTCGGACCCCCCTTTGCCTCCAGGGCATGGATTCTACAAGGTGTGGCTTTCAAACATTACTCAACTGGTCTCAAGGGACCTAACGTGTGCCAAGAAAACATTCCCCACACTATTACCAGCCTGTACCGTTGACACCAAGTAGGATGGGGCCATGGACTCATGCTGCTGGCACCAACAATCATACCACTTTCAAAGTTGCTTAGGTCACTCGTTTTGCCCATTCTAACGTTCAATCGAACAGTAACTGAATGCCTCAACGCCTGTCTGCCTGCTTTATATAGCAAGCCATGGCCACGTGACTGAGTGTATATCAGCCAAATTGGAACAATTGGGACTAGTGAAAATATAAACAAAGCCTTGCAGACAGATTAATTGAAGCTTTGCAGTGAAAAGTGCTATCTACATACATATTTTTTATTTAACCTTTATTTAACTAGGCAAGTCAGTTAAGAACAAATTCTTATTTACAATGACAGCCTACCCCGGCCAAACCCTAACAACAATGGGGCAATTGTGCACTGCCCTAAGGGACTCCCAATCACGGCCGGTTGGGATACAGCCTGGAATCGAACCAGGGTCTGTAGTGACACCTCTAGCACTGAGATGCATTGCCTTAGACCGCTGCGCCACTCGGAAGCCCCATTCTACATGTGGTTATTTAAGGTCTGTGTTCCTTTGACTTTATTTGTAATTCAACATGTTATGGCATTGCAAAAAAACATTACTTGAGAATTGTGGGTGGGAAACGCATTTGTAAATTCCTTTATATGAAACCGTTGGTATTACTCAACTTTTTATGTATCTAACTGAGAACATAAGATTTCTATAGAGAGAATCAAGCATTTAGATTTTTGCGCTAGCATAATATATTATTATTTTTGTGGAAAGAACAGCTGACTGAGGGCAGGGCTATCGTGCAGTTTGCGTCGGTTTCTGCAGTAACATTGACTCTTAAAAGAGTAGTTCACTATTTTACAACTTGATGTTAGATGGTTCCTCACCCTGAAAGTAGTCGATGGGCCAGGAGAAGCTGTAATCCATTGTTCAGATCTCTTTAAACAGCCACTACAAACTTCAGCCAACTTTAGCCACCACAAGCTAACAATCATTGGAAGTCATGGGGGAATGTGTTTGCTTCGCTAGCTAGCTAAGCAAATAATGTGTGTCATTTAGCTCGCTTCATCAGAGATTAGGCTTTTGGAAAGAGATTGGCATCAGCAAGTCCTCATCCTGGTAACGTTCTCAGTCAGACTACTCTCATCACCACTATGGATGGCAAGCAAATATAGCCATCTAGTTTATCCCCTGAAAGTTAGCTTGTTTAATTAGCCATATTGACGTGATGTTATTAGCTAGCTAGCCAATTTGACATGGTCCATCAATCAATGTAGCCGATCATGTCTGTCAGCAGCAAGCGTGACTAAACACTCTTGAAAACAATGTTGAAAAGGGGATGTTAAGTAATTTCGCTAGGTAGGCCTACATTGGTTGAAGAAAAGTACATTAGGTCTACTTACCACTATGTTTAGCCAACTGTACAACGTTTCTACCAGTAGCTTGTAAAGTAAACATTATCAGCTAACAGTACATCAGCAAACGTGCCCTTCTGCTGCTTGACAGGCAGAGCCCACAAAGGATGGGAAATGAATCTAAACCACTCATACTTGTCAGGTATAGTTCACTTTTATTTTATATCACTCAAATATCCAATTAATGGTGGCCAATATTGAGACATTTAATGAGGCTACCTTCACATATCTGAAATTGCATGATCAATTGATGTTTACTAATCATGAAATGCATGTAGTTACTTGCTGTATAACTCTGATGATAGAGCTAATGTGACAAATAGTTTTGCATGGAATAATCAGACATTTTTTGTTCTGACTCTGCTCGTCAAGAGGTGATGGTATTACAACCAAATAGTTAACATTTAACAATCCCTTGAAAATGGCACGCAATGGTCTCCTTGACCCCCAGCAGGGAAATTGAACACTGTGCGCCTTATTGTGACATTCTATTGATAACGACCTATTTGACTGTTAACTCATGGGTACACTCGCAATGGCTGCCTGGTATTGTGATGCAATCATTTCCATGGTAATGTAGAATGTTCACTCAAATGATCTTAACTGATCTGGCACATGCAATGGAATACATTTTTTATCATGTCAGTTCAGTTGAATCATCAAATCCCAGCACATATTGATGGGTGCACTTCCTGCTTTTACTTCCTGTTTTGCTCTTATGGGTGCGCCGCAATGGCTACCAGTCCACTTATCATGCTGACTTGAATGAGGACGGCCATTCTATTTCTATGGCAGCACATGCACTCAGAGGGGAGAAAATGTGTCTTCGAACAGTTATTACAGTGACTGCGCTCATTTGGCTGGTCAATAACCATCATCCAAAATTCCATGACTGTCACTTCCCTATTGGTTGTCACTTATTCAGACTCGGTATGCATTGTCTAAACTCAATTATTTTATTCCGAGTACAAACGTATTTCTGCTGCTTGTGTGTAGCTGAAGAGTACCAAGAAATGCCTACCCAGTCATTTCTTATATTGTTCAGTGAAAAGAGTTTGTGCTCAAACAACTGCTGTTGCAAATGCTGTTGACAGCAATTATAGAAAAGACATGTTTCACAAATGACACATAAGCCTAATGTTTTGGCTGTACTTCAGAGTGCACTTTATCTCCAAAAATTATGCAACAGATAGGACTTCAATGTCAAAAATGTGAAACTGAAGGAATTGGAAAAATGAATTGTTTGCATTTAATGGCCGTGCAGTCTTGGAAAAAAGAATGATAGCTCAGGTGTGTTCCATTCATTTGAGAGGTTCCACACAACGCTTTGACCAATGTAGCTATAAGCTTTTTCAGAACATCACATTTGATGCCCATATAAAATATCAAAAGAAAACGTATCAAGCTTACATTCCCTTCAAATGGATTGGTTTAATACGTTGTATCTAATCTTGCTATAACATTAAGACTGGCACTGTAGTATCAATATTCAAAAACAAAAGTCTTCAAGGACATTTCATGAATATCCCTAGTTTAGTTATTTTTCAGTCATGCTTGTTAATTAGAAACGTATGCAAACAAAGTACCTGCTTTTGTGCAAAGTAAATGCACCTATTCTAAAGTAATTATTTCTTAGACTGTTAAATCAGACGTTAAGACCTCTACAATCATTTGTGCATGAGTGGATTCTCACATGCATTAAACATGATTTATTTTACCATTGTTACGTTCCCCAGCTAGAAAACCAAATAATGTCGCTCAAACAGAAGGGGGAACTAACAAAGAGTCACTGACAACAACCAAAACAAAGCAGGTGGGGTTTTAAGAGGGATTCTGAACGACACTCATGGGGGTGTCCACTGAAAGTTGACTAGCAACACCAACTGGAACCTAAAAGACACCCACAAAATGTGCCTTAAAGACAGGAAGCAAACCAAAAAGTAGGGCAAACGAAAACAGGGAAGCTCAGATAGAGGAATGTTTTTTTTAGACATCAAAATAGGGAGCGGCAACTGAAGGTGTTGGCCCTCCACCACTCTCAAGACCAATTGGAGCACTGGGCCAGGGCCACCTGAGCTCTGCACAGCACAGGTGGAATACCTTCCCACTAACAAGATGGCAAACCAGCAAAGGTGGAACACATACTGACTATCGAGGTGACAACCAATCAGAACGCACAGCTATACCTGCTAAAGTCCAACCTCAAAACATAAATGGAAAAACCAAAACCTGTAACACCATGGAAAAAAAACATTTTCCTCTGACATACTTTCCCTATATAGGGTTATCCTTATGTAAACCTAGGACACATTTACAGTATCCATAAAAAAAAGCAAAAACCGAGGGATTATATAAACAATTCAACTTCTGCACATTCACAAACGATCACCAATATTTCATAAAGGTGGAAAACTACAGTAAATGTCAACACAGGCAAGCCAGAACTGAAAATCATGGACTTGCACCTTCGCAAGATATCAGAGTGTATTTGCATTCCCCTTTTTGCATTCCTTCCAAGCCAACCCACTTGGGAAAACAATTGAATCCTGATCTGAGAGAGAAACCAACGTGATGTGTGGGAAACCATGTTGAGCGCAGTTCGGGTGGCCAATTGAAGTGCTGCTTCAAACAGTGTGCTACCACATTATGTGGGAGTGTTTGCACATACTCCTCTGCGTGTAAGCAATTTTTTGCCCATTTTACACGTCTTTTATCTTAACAAAGAAAAGAGTGCAAGAGCAAAACAAGGTAGTGTTTTTAGTATATGCGATACAGTGCAGCTCAAGAAAAGGTAGCTCCAACTGGTAAACAATCCTTGACCTGACTTAATTTCATACAGAGAGACTACTGTAGGCTACAATCAGCTGCATCAGCGTTGATACTGCGAAGGATGCTGTGCTGATTCTGTGTAAGACACTGTGTCCAGGCTGCAGTGTTTTCTCTATCTGAATATTAGCTCTAGCCATTAGCAGCTGTATATTAGCGTTGATCATTAAAAACCAGTGCCTAACTCGATCTCTCCAAGTCAACAGACTGACATGGTATTTTGCCCGAGTCAACAGACTCTGCCATGACATTTGAAGTGGGAGTGCATTCGCACTCCCTCCACTGCCCTTCTCCCTCTTCGCTATTAATAACAACCACTGGGGTTAAATGATCTGGCATCATGGCGGTGATTTAATTAATTGTTAACCTTTTTAACTTTGTAGCTCATCTCTTTAATGACTAGCGGTGGTGGACCTGTTGGAGCCAGCCCCTAGAATATCATGAATCATGTTCATTATTTCAAAATACACAAGTCCTCTCCTCTGCACAGGCCAGTACATATAGGGTACGATTATACAAGGTCACTGTTAATATTTTACTTGAAGCCGAGACAAGCAATCTCACGCAGCCACATACGTTATTGCCCTTTTGCCATAGTATATGAAACAGATTAGAATTTGCATCAACCGCTTGGGATAAGGCTTTAAAGGTGTGAAAATAATGTTATCATACTCTAATATGAAGAACATACATTGTGAAACATAGCCTAGTGTGGAATTGTCCCAATTGTACATTCCAGATGTCATACAGTACATGTATTCCATATGCACAGGATATATTTCTGAATCTGACAACATTCAAACTGGGCTTCTACTAGGCTAATAAGAACAAGGGAGTATTGGTAAATTGTTGTCATGGGTGATACGTCACTCTTTATTTAGTTCAGCAGCTGGCGTGTTACAGCCAGCAAGAGATCTGCATCTAAACTGACAGTCTAAATGACATGTAAGTTATTAAATACCATAATCTCCATTCCTCAGTCTCAAAGCAGAGCAATGTGGTGGCTAAATGCATCTGGATATTATGCTAAGTAGCCACATTCACTTAAACTGACACACATGGCGCTTCTCTTCATTGTTTAGTACTTCAATGCATTCCCACAGAAATGGAGACTAAAATGAGAGTAATCTCAGATAAGGTGAAAAGTCAAATGTCCCCCTAGCACAAACCACTATTTTGTACTATTGTAGAACCCTCAAATTCAAATCTGGACTTCAAAGGTCAGTTTCCACTGCTTTTTAAAATGTTTCCTCTCTTATCAGGGACGGATTAAGACCTGGGACACCAGGTGCATGCAATTAACCTGTTGGGGCTAGGGGGAGGTATTTGCACGGCCGGATAAAAAACGTACCCGATTTAATCTGGTTACTACTCCTGCCCAGTAACGAGAATATGCATATAATTATTGGCTTTGGATAGAAAACACCCTAAAGTTTCTAAAACTGTTTGAATGGTGTCTGTGAGTATAACAGAACTCATTTGGCAGGCCAAAACCTGAGAAGATTCCTTACAGGAAGTGGCCTGTCTGACCATTTCTTGCCCTCCTTGATCATCTCTAACAAATACAGGGGATCTCTGGCATGACGTGACACTTCCTACGGCTCCCATGGGCTCTCAGAAGGCGGGAAAAAGCTGAACGATGTAATTCCATCACCAGGCTAAAACACATTAGCGCGTTTGGCAAGTGCTCTATCAGAGGGCCATTAGACTGAGGCTCGTGCATGAGGGGATAGCATGCTTTTACTTTCACTCTCTTTGTAATAAAAAACGATTTCCCGGTCGGAATATTATCGCTTTTTTACGAGAAAAATGGCATAAAAATTGATTTTAAACAGCGGTTGACATGCTTCGAAGTACAGTAATGGAATATTTAGACATTTTTTGTCACGAAATGCGCCATGCTCGTCACCCTTATTTACCCTTTCGGATAGTGTCTTGAACGCACGAACAACACGCCACTGTTTGGATATAAAAATGGATTATTTGGGACCAAACCAACATTTGTCATTGAAGTAGAAGTCCTGGGAGTGCATTCTGACGAAGAACAGCAAAGGTAATAACATTTTTCTTATAGTAAATCTGACTTTGGTGAGTGCTAAACTTGCTGGGTGTCTAAATAGCTAGCCCTGTGATGCCGGGCTATCTACTGAGAATATTGCAAAATGTGCTTTCACCGAAAAGCTATTTTAAAATCGGACATAGCGAGTGCATAGAGGAGATCTGTATCTATAATTCTTAAAATAATTGTTATGTTTTTTGTGAACGTTTATCGTGAGTAATTTAGTAAATTCACCGGCAGTGTTCGGTGGGAATGCTAGTCACATGCTAGTCACATGCTAATGTAAAAAGCTGGTTTTTGATATAAATATGAACTTGATTGAACAAAACATGCATGTATTGTATAACATAATGTCCTAGGGTTGTCATCTGATGAAGATCATCAAAGGTTAGTGCTGCATTTAGCTGTGGTTTGGGTTTATGTGACATTATATGCTAGCTTGAAAAATGGGTGTCTGATTATTTCTGGATGGGTACTCTGCTGACATAATCTAATGTTTTGCTTTCGTTGTAAAGCCTTTTTGAAATCGGACAGTGTGGTTAGATTAACGAGAGTCTTGTCTTTAAAATGGTGTAAAATAGTCATATGTTTGAAAAATTGAAGTTTTTGCATTTTTGAGGTATTTGAATATCGCGCCACGGGATTACACTGTCTGTTGAGTAGGTGGGACGCAAGCGTCCCACCTAGCCCATAGAGGTTAATTATCAGGTAGAACTCCAGACCTCTATGGTAGGAATTGAATACCCTTGTTGTAGACTATCAAAGTCTGATTGTAAGACCTTTGATTATTTATTGCCATCTGTTTATGACATTGATGTTCAAATGTATGTTGTTTTCCTGTTGACATTTTCTATCCAAATATTGTAAACTGACTACGTGACTACATAAAGTTGAAGTTGGAAGTTTACATACACTTAGGTTGGAGTCATTAAAACTCGTTTGTCAACCACTCCACAAATTTTTTGTTAACAACTATAGTTTTGGCAAGTCGGTTAGGACATCTACTTTGTGCATGACACAAGTAATTTTTCCAACAATTGTTTACAGACAGATTATTTCACTTATAATTCACTGTATCACAATTCCAGTGGGTCAGAAGTTTACATACACTAAATTGAGTGTGCCTTTAAACAGCTTGGAAAATTCCAGAATATTATGTCATGGCTTTTGAAGCTTCTGATAGGCTAATTGACATAATTTGCGTTAATTGGAGATGTACCTCTGGATTTATTCCCAGGCCTACCTTCAAACTCACTGCCTCTTTGCTTGACATCATGGGAAAATCAAAATAAATCAGCCAAGACCTCAGAAAAACAATTGTAGACCTCCACAAGTCTGGTTTATCCTTGGGAGCAATTTCCAAACGCCTGAAGGTACCACGTTCATCTGTACAAATAATAGTATGCAAATATAAATACCATGGGACCACACAGCCGTCATACTGCTCAGGAATGAGACGAGTTCTGTCTCCTAGAGATGAACGTATTTTGGTGCGAAAAGTGAAAATCAATCCCAGAACAACAGCAAAGGACCTTGTGAAGATGCTGGAGGATACGGGTACAAAAGTATCTATATCCACAGTAAAACGAGTCCTATATCGACATAACCTGAAAGGCCGCTCAGCAAGGAAGAAGCCACTGCTCCAAAACCGCCATAAAAAAGCCAGACTATGGTTTGCAACTGCACATAGGGACAAAGATCGTACTTTTTGGAGAAATGTCCTGATGAAACAAAAATAGAACTGTTGGGCCATAATGACCATTGTTATGTTTGGAGGAAAAAGGGGGATGCTTGCAAGCCGAAGAACACCATCCCAACCATGAAGCACGGGGGTGGCAGCATCATGTTGTGGGGGTGCTTTGCTGCAGGAGGGACTGGTGCACCTCACAAAATAGATGGCATCATGAGGCAGGAAAATTATGTGTATATATTGAAGCAACATCTCAAGACATCCGTCAGGAATTTAAAGCTTGATCGCAAATGGGTCTTCCAAATGGACAATGACCCCAAGCATACTTCGAAAGTTATGGCAAAATGGCTTAAGGGCAACAAAGTCAAGGCATTGGAGTGGCTATCACAAAGCCCCGACCTCAATCCTATAGAACATTTGTGGGCATTACTGAAAAAGCGTGTCCGAGCAAGGAGGCCTACAAACCTGACTCAGTTACACCAGCTCTGTCAGAAGGAATGGGCCAAAATTCACCCAACTTATTGTGGAAAGCTTGTGGAAGGCTACCCGAAATGTTTGACCCAAGTGAAATAATTTAAAGGCAATGCTACCAAATACTAATTGAGTGTATGTAAACTTCTGACCCACTGGGAATGTGATGAAAGAAATAAAAGATGAAATTGATTATTCTCTCTACTATTATTCTGACATTTCACATTCTTAAAATAAAGTGGTGATCCTAACTGACCTAAGACAGGGGATTTTTACTAGGACTAAATGTCAGGAATTGTGAAAAACTGTGTTTAAATGTTTTTGGCTAAGGTGTATGTAAACTTCCGACTTCAAATGTAGATAAAAAAAAGTGCTGGGGCATATCTGAGGTAAGTTAAACCAAGTATAAGCTAAGTGGACTGAGACCATTTGGACTGTCCAGCTGAGGTTTTCTGTATGGTCAGTAAAAGTTCAAGCTCTAGAAACACTAAAAAATTCTAAATGAAATTGTGTATTATAGTAAGATACACGGAAATAGCTATGTAGAAGTCATATTGACAAGTAAATGCACAACACCCAACAGCATTCTTTGCGGACACTATAAAGTTAGTGCATTTCATATTTAAGAGGACTAGAAAGTGCTGAGCTGTTAAGATGCCGCTGGACTCTGGCTGCCAGACAAACTCATAAAAAGTGGCACCTCTTTGCCATGTGACACCCTTTAGTTTCTGTGAGGCTGTTCGATTGGGAACCTTTATGTCGTTGCCAAGGGGGTAAATTTCTGGTCGGACAGATCCATTAAAAATGCAGCGCACTACCTTATAAAATAAGACAGAGGAGTCACTCATTCCATTAAACATCCCTGATATGGTTCTAGCCCTAAAGTGATTCTGCCGGGTGTCAGATTGGTGTCACACAGGTGTTTGTTATCCCGGTAATTACAACTAATTGTCAAATCTTGATATTATCAACATGTTAATTCATGTTATGCCATGGAAGACTCACATCATGAGTATTGACAGAGGAATATCAGTGTCCAATGAAACAATCACCATGGTCGAATTGCATTATTTGAATGGGCCCATCAACTGTTAATGAACTACAGAAGAGGTATGATTGAAAAGTCATGTTTGAATAGACACTGCCGATGATTTGAGAATGGGTGGGTGTTCATGTGTGTGTGTGTGGGGGGGGGGGGGGGGGGGGGGGGGGGGTATACACTGTAGAGTGAATACTTTCCTTCATTGACCACAAAATTATGTCATAATGGACATTATGGGACGTGTCTGATCAGAACAACATTGTGGGGTACTTTGTTCTGATTTAGGTTGAACAATTTGCCAGTGCCACCATGACAAAAGCTTGTTGAAATGTTCCCAAAACAACATTGTGTGTATGGAAATTGAAAGAATATTTCAAAAACACTGCCTGAATGCCTTGATAGCCTGGGATGCATTCATCATGAAGGTGGGGAAAGTTCACTCTCTCTCTCTGTGCATGCAAAGCCCTGCCTGGGCGAACAAAGTGGCCTTAGCTAAATGCACTCAGGACCTGTAAAATAACTTTCCATTTGACCTGGCACTGGCAGATGTCTGATAGCATCTAAAGTCGATACTCTCATTATGCATTTGTGTTGATATTATTATTATTTTTTTCTTGACCTGCTATAACCCAAAATGACAAACTGCTGTTATCCCAAATGACTGTACCTTTCTACTGTTACACCAAATGAAACTGAAACTACTGTTACCCCAAATTACAGTGAAACTACTGTTACCTCAAACGACTGCAGGCTTAGTGAATGATAGTGTAACAGAAGTTGTGTACTGAATCATAGCCTCATGTCCTCTTTCCGGACACCTAAAAAGTCAACTGTTGTCTTTCGAGCACTAACACCAAGTATTCAATACCAGTTTCTTTTAAATCAATAACAATATATACAGAGGATTGTAATAACAAATAAACTACTACAGCTACTTACAAATACTAAAGCGGTTTCCTAACATATTTCCTATAAAGTGCCTTCAGAAAATATTCACACCCCTTGACTTTTTCCACATTTTGTTGTGTTACAGCCTGAATTTAAAATTGATTAAATTGAGATTTTGTGTCACTGGCCTACACACAATGTTTTTAATATTTTTTGCAAATTAATTATAAATGAAAAGCTGAAATGTCTTGAGTCAAGTATTCAACCCCCTTTCTTATGGCAAGCCTAAATAAGTTCAGGAGTAACAATTTGCTTAACAAGTCACATAATAAATTGCATGGACTCATTCTGTGTGCAATAATAGTGTTTAACATGATTTTTTAATGAGTACCTCATCTCTGTACCCCACACATACAATTATCTGTAACGTCCCTCAGTCGAGCAGTGAATTTCAAACACAGATTCAACCACAAAGACCAGGGAAGTTTTCCAATGCCTCTCAAAGAAGGCAGACATGGAATATCCATTTGAGCATGGTGAAGTTATTAATTACACTTTGGATGGTCACTACAAAGATACAGGCGTCCTTCTTAACTCAGTTGCCGGAGAGGAAGGAAACTTCAAAACAGTTACAGAGTTTAAAGGCTGTGATAGGAGAAAACTAAGGATGGATAAACAATATTGAAGTTACTCCACAATACTAACCTATGTGACAGAGCGAAAAGAAGGAAGCCTGTACAGAATGAAAAACTTTTTGAATGCAATACGGCACTAAAGTAAAACTGCTAAGAATGTGGCTAAGAAATTAACTTTATGTCCTGAATACATAATGTGTACATAAAGAATAATAAAGAATGTGCAAATATTGTACAATCCAAGTGTGCAAAGCTCTTAGAGACTTACACAAAAAAGACTTATCTGTACACTTTGTCATTATGGGGTATTCTGTGGCGATGATGAAAAAAAAGTGAATCCATTTTGAATTCAGGCTGCAAAAACAAAATGTGGAATAAGTCGAGGGGTATGAATACTTTCTGAAGGCACTGTAGATCAGGGGATACGAGGGTCTTTGACGCTGTGGGTAAGCTGCTTCGTTATCTCTGTCCCTCAGAGTATTATAGTGACACAGCTGTACTCTGTCAGAAAAGTCTCTGTTTGTAGTGTGTCTGCTAGCTAGCTAGCTCCAGATAGCCAGAGTGCCCAGGCATGACTCCTCTGTTCTTCTGTCATATATCCCCCACCCCCCACCCCCCATTTCCCTAAACTAATCAACAGCAGTAGAGTAAACAGACGCACTGCGGGCCCCAGCACGCACTGCCTCAGCTCCTGCTTCCCTTTCCCTCCCGCTTCACTTCCATCTCATGTCCTGTTAGATCTCTGCTGACTCCCCACTCCCTGTGCTGCTACTGCTGCAGCCCCGGTCCCTCTCCCCTTATCACAACTCCCCCACCCCACCCCCCAAAGAAACTGCGGAACAGAGCAGATCGACTCTCCAGCCCCCACTGTGATTAATGCAGGTGCCACTTTGTGCGGCACGGGTAATGTGGAGCTGCGATAGTTTCCCCCACTCTTGCTCAGACACGACCAGATGGATAGGACAGGATGGAGGGAGGCAGGGGGAGGGAAGGGGCCATTTTCTGGCAATGCCAGGTCCGCGAGACTTACAGCCTGGATAAATCTTGCAGGCCTGTATGGGAGGCATGGGTGCAATAACATGGGAATGGAAGTTTGTTCACCCCGGGTTGGACGGCCATCGCTCAGTGAGGTTTGGAAATGGGGATCGGTTTCCTTCCTCTCTGGTGTCATAGTGACCTCATCACATAGGGCCATATCTTCCCTGAGCTAATGGCTAGGCTACTGTACGCTCTCTGTCACGGTCTGAAGGTCAAAAGCGAGTCAGAAACAGAGATGGTTATTTCCATCAACTGGGGATGAGTGATGACGGCATTCTGGCAAAATAAATAAATAAAATGGTACTTCCTTCAATTTCAAGATATGTATCACAATTGTGATCCAAGTCACAGATAAATTCTCAAACCGAAATAGATCTTAAATAGTTATTTGACAGAAGGCGAAATAAATTGTAACCCTCTCAAGCAAATGCTAATGTCGAAGACAACTAATTTTAAACATGCAGGCCAAGTTTGAATATTTTTGAATTAATCATTTTAGGGCTAGTCACACATCCACAGAGGGGTAGAAACTATTAATGTACAGTACCAAAGGTTTGGACACACCTACTCATTCAAGGGTTTTTATTTATTTTTACTATTTTCTACATTGTAGAATAATAGTGAAGACATTAAAACTATGAAATAATACATATGGAATCATGTAGTAACCAAAAAAGTGTTAAACAAATGTTATATTTGAGATTCTTCATGACAGCTTTGCACACACTTGCCATTCTCTCAACCAGCTTAATGAGGTAGTCACCTGGAATGCATTTCAATTAACAGGTGTGCCTTGTTAAAAATTCATTTGTGTAATTTCTTTCCTTGATGCGTTTGAGCAAATCAGTTGTGTTCTGACAAGGCAGGGGTGGTATACAGAAAATAGCCCTATACTGGCTCTCATGAGGACCACCACAGGAAAGGAAGACCCAGAGTTACCTCTGATGGGCCAAGAAACACGAGCAATGGACATTAGACCAGTGGAAATCTGTCCTTTGGTCTGATGAGTCCAAATTTGAGATTTTTGGTTACAACCGCCTTGTCTTTGTGAGACGCAGAGTAGGTGAACGGATGATCTCTGCATGTGTGGTTCCCAACGTGAAGCATGGAGGAAGAGGTGTGATGGTGCTTTCCTGCTGACACTGTCTGTGATTTATTTAGAATTCAAGGGACACTTAACCAGCATGGCTACCACAGCATTCTGCAGCGATATGCCATTCCATATAGTTTTTCAACAGGACAATGACCCAACACACCTCCAGGCTGTGTAAGGGCTATTTCACTAAGAGTGATGGAGTGCTGCATCAGATGACCTGGCCTCCACAATCACCCGACCTCATCCCAACTGAGATGGTTTGGGATGAATTGGACCACAGAGTGAAGGAAAAGCTGGCAACAAGTGCTCAGCATATGTGGGAATTCCTTCACGATTGTAGGAAAAGCACTCCAGGTGAAGGCGGTTGAGAGAATACCAAGAGTGTGCAAAGCTGTCATCAAGGCAAAGGGTGGCTACTTTGAAGAATCTAAAATCTAAAATACTTTTTTTGGTTACTACATGATTCCATATGTGTTATTTCAGTGTTGATGTCTTCACTATTATTCTATATTGTAGAAAATAGTAAAAATAAAGAAAAACCCCTGAATGAGTAGGTGTGTCCAAACTGGTACTCTTTCTCTCAGAGTTCCGAGAGCGAGTGATCTAAAAATCGAAACAACAAAAAAAGGATTGCAAATGCTAAATGAATCAAAAAGATCCAATGGTTTTTTTGCATTTTTTCTCGATTTGAGATACTTCATGCTCAAGGACACGGCGGCCACGTTGTCTGGCAGGGCTCACATTTAAGACAATGGAGAGGTCCCTTTAGAGATGCATTACCTGGGCCCCCAGAACAATTCCACACAAAACAATGTTAGATTCCCTATTTGCAGAGCATGGTGCCAGTGCTCTGATCTGATTGTGGTGTCACCACACAGCCTATTCGATTGACTTATTCAATTTGAAGATGCAAGCAAAAACCTCTACAGAAGTCATAGAGAAGTGATCACTCTTGGTACGGAGTGCAGTGAGGGACAACATATCACCAGCGGCAGCTGGCAAATTGGGCATCCTCAAAGAGCGTGTACGTTTATTAATTCACTCTGAACCCAAACTCTTTGTAATACCGTATTGCTGAAACGTAAATGGTGAATGTACAATGTTGTTTTAGTAGCTAGTGTGCTGTTAACGTCCTTATTCTAAATGATCACAAAGGATGATACAGTTGAGGTCATAGGAAGGCTGCCGTATCACTGTATCTTGGTCTCTTATAAACTATCCAATGCAGGGTCCAATGCAGATAAGAACCATTTCAAGGTTTCTTACCATGTTGATTTATGCCGATACAGAAAAAAGATTGGAGTTGATATATTCACTTTCACAATCCAAACGAAGGGGGCTAGGCACTACTCATTAGCTACTAAAAGATAAGGTGGCTGCTGTAGGCTGAGCATTGAGAGATGAAAGGCCTAATAGTCTGCTTAAAACGCAAAACAAAAACAATGAGCGCCAGAAAGTTCTTTATGGAAGGCAATACATCAAACCCTGAGCAGAGACTACCCTCAGAGCAGCCTTTTTTTGGAGGTCTGTTTCTGAAAACTAATAGTGTGGGGCTGGAGACGCATGCTAAGTGGACCGACCGACCGTCCAAGGCAAGGAGGGCAGTAACATCAGGGCCCCCAATAAACACATTCGTGGTGCCTTATTCTGTGGCTGTGTGGAGGAGAAATATTACTTTCATCTCCAGACTTCATGGATGTCCGGTTTGAGATATTACACTTGCTGTTGCTCAGCTCCCCAGATCCACCCCTCTCAGGAACATGGCGAAGCCAGGAGGTGACCAACCCAGCCCAGATGAATGCTTCTCACAGGCCACCGGTGAGTAATTACACTTTAAGGTGGGCCACACAAAGAAAATGAGTCATTCCATGATCAGGCTTGCTGCTTCCAAACTCCCCTCGCTATGCTTGTTATTAAGTTATCAGCATATTAAGTTCAGAAGAAATACCAAAACGTGCCGAGCATCTTATCAACAATCTATATTCCCAGAATTCCAGATAATAGGCTCCCTTGATATGTTTTAAACAGGGTCTTAGGCAATGGAGATGAGAGACTGGTTGATATCTGCCAGGTTAACAGGGTAATTGACGTGCACCTACGCTTTGGGTCAATAGGTTGAGATTTTAAGTTGAAGAGCATCTGCATCGATTTTTGCTGTCACTAAAAGAGGGGGAAGCATGGAATGGTTTTCGTGAGAATGTCATGGGTCATTCGGGTTAAGAGGGAATGACTTGTCTCTGTCTAAGCAGCAAGGCCGGATGCTGATGCTTCTTCTCTGGGCCATGGAGATTGCCTTCATCAATCTAAGCCTTTTCTCTCTGAGGTAATCATCTACCATGGCTGAAACATGGCTGCATTTCAATAGGCAAATTTACCCGCGGTGTCAATCTGGACAATGTTCTCCATCTACCCTGATGTACAATTCTATATTATGCGACCCCAATCACAAAGATTCGAAGGTTTTAGCAATTTTGACATATCAAAAACATTCAATTGGGGTTGAAGAACGTTCCCAGAAATGATGAACTACCCATTGGTGGATTTACGTACGGAGCTCATGCACATCTCAAGTTCTGGACTCATTGTGTTTTCAACAGTGGGGGTTGTCTTGTTCTGCAAGCACAGCAGATGACAATGGAGATGAGACCTCAAGGCACATTTTTTTGTTGTCATGGCTCAGCATCCATCATTCATCATGTACAGTATAGTCAATAGCATGTGCTTGTTTTGGGAAGTGTCACTGGGTGTAAAACGGCTTTCCCCCAGTGGAGAGTACTATAGCCGAGGGTACAGCCAGGCAGATCTAGTAACGGTGACCTTTTTCACACCCCACTGCTGCCTTCCCATCACCGCCCGCTCCTCTCAAGCAGCCTGTGAAAATGGACATTTGGAAAAGGCCTTGACACAGCACACAGGAATAGCAGATGGACAGAAACATGGGAATAGTCTAGATTTAGCTCCTATTAGAGCCCCCCAGAACAATGATTTAATAAAACAAGATGAGGGAGATGGGGAAAAAACATGAAGCCAGTTGAATGTTCTTGCTATCTGATGCTGTTGAACTTGGAAGTAATACTCAGACCTCCTTTTATTCCGTGCTCCGTATCTCCATCCGACTCTGCATGAGAAGATAAATGAAGCACCACTTTGCGTGTAACCCGGACATTTAATTAGCTGCTCTTAAATTCAGCCTGACCCTGTTTCAACTTTGATCAGCCGGCAGTAGCAGTGATAAGGAACTGTCACTCAGTGTTGGGCCCATGCACAGGGTTATTCAGAGCAAATTGTCTCATCTTCACCCATTCCACAGCTCCACAATGCACTGTCTGCCAGTGGGAGAAATGTTCATGCCTCGGTGCAGGCTTAAAAGGTACAATGGAGAAAGAAAATGTAGTGAGCTGTGTAAAATGTCACAATGTAGACCTATATGAAACATTGCTGTGCTATTGTAAGACTCTGACTGGTAGCTAGGCTACAACACAAATAGCAGATGACTGTGGGTCAGATCTGGTCACATCACCTGGTATATGTGGGCTGGATTTTGGCCATAATAATTTTGCTATCTGAGAACTGCTTGCTTACTTAAATGTTGCACAGCAAAAGACAATGCATAGATATGGGCACTAAAAACCCCTTGCCCTCCTCTCCTTCACACCCTCCACAGCCCACATCTCATAAAACTGCAATAATAGAAATATAGAACAAAGTGGTTCGATCAATCAGGCAAGAAGACTTTGGCAGGAGCAACAGTCTTTTTACTGATGGTCCCCACTCCTCCATCCTAAATGGTGTTTACCAAGCTCTAGCAATACCACCCTTCACCACACTCCACTGGAGCCAGATGTTACTGTAGCCTGGGCCCCCTCCATTTCCCTCTATCTGTCTTTGTTTTTCTCCCTACCCCATCCCATCTCTTCTCTCTTTATGCATCTCGAGACGGTTCATTTAAGAGATCTCTCTCGTTCTCACTCTCTAAGCAAACATAAACACAAGTTGCCGGAAGTCTAATTTACAGTCAGCAACAAGCAGATCTGCAGAGATGAAGCACATGGCACTAGATACATTTTTTTAAACATGAGGCCGAGACATATGTTGGATATGTTGGAGAATAGGCAATAGTACATGTTTTGTATTTACAGCCTCAATGAAACAGATGGAATTCCAGTACGGGTTCATAAATATAAAATGGCAGAGAAAAGTTGTGAACTCGAGTCACGTGATTTGGATTCGTGTTTGACTTGAGTCACAAATTTTATGACTTAAGACTTATGGACAAAATGTTGACTTGAGACTGATGACATAAAATTATCTGGCCAAGTTTTGTCACTCATTTTGTGGTCCAGAGTCTCTGTGGATTACTCTCCACACAGCTCGAGACAGTAGGCGCAGCACCCCCCCTTGCAAAAGAATGTGCAACAGATTGGCTAGTGAAACGCACACTCTCCCTTCTGATTGGACCAGCAAACTGTCAATCAACAAAGGTCAGGTTCTGTACAGTGATAGGATTGTTTGCAGCGCAAACACCAATTCGTAGGGTGAGAGGATTGTCGGAAATAAATATGCAGCTCCAAAAATGGTTTGGTGATCAAGAATATTACATTTACGTCATTTAGCAGACGCTCTTATCCAGAGCGACTTACAAATTGGTGCATTCACCTTATGATATCCAGTGGAACCAATATGAATTGTTTACTTTACATGCTCACCAGCAATTGGGCATCAAGCAACAATTACTAGCATAGGCCTACTGGTCTTTTGGTATGTAAAAATTGGTTGAAATTGATCATTTACTTATGAAGCTTGCATTTGGAATTTGTTGTTAAAATTAATAAATTAGCCTGCTGTTGCAAAGAGCAAACATAAGCACGTCTCTCCACTTGTGCTCTCCAAACTCTATAGACAGTGCGGCAAATCTATCTACTCCTACAATAATTGCTACTGTTTCATCATTCCATCCCCATACCGTTTAATGCAACACTTAGACATTTCTGTTTCATGTATGACACGATACATTTTCATTTACCATTTCTTACCCTCTGAGTGGGTGCGATGTTTATGGTGGACATGAATGTTTGCAAGAATCATGAGGTAGAAGTTCTGTTTATTTACAGTACCAGTCAATAGTTTGAACACACCTACTCATTCCAGGGTTTTTCTTTATTTTTACTATTTTCTAAATTGTAGATTAATAGTGAAGACATCAAAACTGTCACAGGATCTAACGAAAGTGGCGCCCCTCCTCGGTCGGGCGGCGCTCGGCGTCGCCGGCCTATTAGCTGCCACCGATCGTTGTTTCTGTGTCGTTTAGTTTTGTCTGTCTGTTCCGCACCTGTTTTGTGTATGTCATTAGTGGGGACTTATTTAATGTGTGTTTTCAGTTGGGATTTTGTGCGGGATTGTTTATTGTCCACGTTGCGTGATCGACAGTTGTTTTGTAGAAGGATTTACCGGGCTGCGCTCCTTGCCTTAGGAATTATATTTTGTGCTGTACGGGCGCAGTTAACAAATACTGGAACTGTGTATAGCGCCCTGTGCTTTTCGGCGTGTGTGAGTAAGGATTATTAAAAGACACTCACCTCCAGCACCTCTGTCTCCTGCACTTGATTCCACCTATCAGCCAGTCCAAGTCCGACGTGACAAAAACTATGAAATAATGTACATGTAGTAACCCAAAAAGTGTTAAACAAATCAAAATATATTTTATATTTGAGATTCTTCAAAGTAGCCACCTTTGCCTTGATGACAGCTTTGCACACTTTTGGTATTCTCTCAACCAACTTCATGATGTAGTCACCTGGAATGCATTTCAATTAACAGGTGTGCCTTGTTAGAAGTTAATTTGCGTTTGAGCCAATCAGTTGTGTTGTGACAAGGTAGAGTTGGTACACAGAAGATAGCCCTATTTGGTAAAAGATCAAGTCCATATTATGTTAAGAACAGCTCAAATAAGCAAAGAGAAATGACAGTCCATCATTACTTTAAGACATGAAGGTTAGTCAATCCGTAAAATGTCAAGAACTTTGAAAGTTTCTTCAAGTGCTGTCGCAAAAACCATCAAGCGCTATGATGAAACTGGCTCTCATAAGGACCGCCACAGGAAAGGAAGAACCAGAGATACCTCTGATGCAGAGGATGTTCATTAGTTACCAGCCTCAGAAATTGGCAATTAACTGCACCTCACAGAGTTCAAGTAAAAGACACATCTCAACATCAACTGTTCAGAGGAGACTGTGTGAATCAGGCCTTCATGTTCGAAATGCTGCAAAGAAACCACTACTAAAGGACACCTATAATGAGAAGAGACTTGCTTGGGCCAAGAAACACGAGCAATGGACATTAGACCGGTTGAAATCTATCCTTCGGTCTGATGAGTCCAAATTTGAGATTTTGGGTTCCAACTGCCATGTCTTTGTGAGACGCAGAGTAGGTGAATGGATGATCTCTGCATGTGTGATTTCCACCATGAAGCATGGAGGAAGAGGTGTGATGGTGTGGGGGTGCTTTGCTGGTGACACTGTCGTGATTTATTTAGAATTCAAGCCACACTTAACCAGCATGGCTACCACAGCATTCTGCAGCGATACGCCATCCCATCTGGTTTGTGTTTAGTGGGACTAGCATTTGTTTTTCAACAGGACAATGACCCAAAACACACCTCCAAGCTGTCTGTGTAAGGGCTATTTGACCAAGAAAGAGAGTGATGGAGTGCTGCATTGTCTTGAAAGCACCATCCATCTAATGTTTATCCTACTTCTTGTGTGTAAGAGGAGCGTGCATGCCCCGGTGACCCTAGAAATAGGCTATGTGGCCCACGCTTTGGAGTTGAATAAGATAACATTATTTTTCCATGTATGAATGGTGATGGAATATCAATAGGCTAATAATCATTAAAACAATGGATGTGGAAATTGCCTTTTACATTGTAGAACCAGTTTATTGGTTGTAATTGCCAATTGGGTAGTTGTAAGTGCTGATAGGTCCTCGATATGTCCTCGATTTGTAATGCTAAAAACAGCTTCCATTACTCTAGGCTTTACAGAGCATAACAATCTCACTTCCTGCCATCAAGGAATATATCATGGCCAGGTCCAAAGGATGTCTTGTGTAATGAGAGACCTGTAACGCTCATATGGAGACAGAGCTTGTTCAAGGCTTCAATGTGTTCTTTTATCTACCTTTTCCAGAATCAAACAGCCTGCAACATGCCTACCTGTTTGACTGCTTTCAACAACTTCAAGCGATGTCATTCACATGGTTTGACTTAGTTTTTCACCTTTAGCTCCTAGTGAAGCAAAGGACCTCAACAGTGCATCTCCAGTTCTGGGCAGTTTTGTTTACTTCACATTCACATTGCAGAGGGTGTACGCTTGTGCATTACATTGTGTATACATGAGAGACCGCAACAGCACAACAGTAACACAGGTCATATCATTTAAGTGGATCTCTAACGGATTACTCAAGGTCAACATCCCTTGAGTTCGTAAACCTTGATGACTCGCACATTTCAGTGTACGCATGTACGGTTATCGCATAACAATCCCTTTCACTTCACCCTGTACTAGCCTGTACTGTATATTTAATGTACAACACAGGCAGAACTTGGCTAGCTGGGAATCCTAAATCAAACTGCTACTCCTCTCCTAATTTCATTTTCCGCTAGACTTGTCACAGTGTGGGACGACCCGTCTACTACATGGGGGGAAAAAGAAACACGATTCCCACTGATGAAGCTAAACAACCAGGCATCTTCACAATTGGGCCCACAAATATTGAGACAGCTATTTAAACAACACTGATCAAACATAAGTGAAACAAACTGAATTTCAATGGGCAATAGGACAAGCGCCGGGAAGGACAACAGAAAACTATCAGTACAGCCCTGAATGGCACACAGATGCACAATCTGGATCAGAAGCCATGTTATGTGGCACAAGCCGAGCATCTGTCAGAAAATATGATTTTTGCCTGATAAGAAAATTGACAGTAACATTTAGGGAAATCGCATGCTGGGTGGAAGCGAATCAGTGACACACTCAGTCTCCTTGACCCTCTCCGCTGTGACCTTTCCCACTCACTCTCTTGATGAAGTGAGAGAACTTGCACACTCCGTGACCCAAAGAACTGTGGAAAAGGGTTTATAGCAGCGGTAAAAGCTGCTGATTACACAGCCTTACTCACAAGTCAATGACCTTATGCATTAATCCAAGCCTCTACATGGGGCCCAACTGGAATGATGACCATGCAGCCATTCTGGGGGGACACCACACACACTTATGCCCACGCACACGTCAGCTGTTTCTCATTCAAATGGTACTCTGAGGTAAAAAGTTTCTCTCTCTCAACACGCACAGCGCTCCTTCTGGCCAGCCCAGACTTCCCTCCAGTGATTCCTGGGTCCTTGATGCCCGTCTCACAATGCAATCTGTTACATAGCAGCAGACAAAAATCAGTGTGGCTTATCTCCAGCTCTCAGGTGCATGGATAAAGGCAGGAGACCTCAGCGGCAGACTGGACCTGATGAGTTCAGTGAACACACACTGCTGGAGAGATTCAACTCTACCCGGCTCTGTTTGCTGCACGGCTCACACAGGAACGGATGGCGGATGTGGCACCACAATGCTGTTTGGTTATTGGAGCATCACTGAGAGCTGTTAAATGGTAAACAATATGAAGTATGGCCATTTTAATGAAGATGATAAACTAGCTTGAGTAAAAAATTAAAAAACACTCTGGTGATTTAGGATCCGGTATAAAAGTGGAGGTTTATGTACACTGGAGGGATATTTTGCAGTATCTGCAGCAGAGTGATATAAGTGCACCTCATGCAAGAATGCATATGCTATGAAATTGAAATATATCTGGGCCAAAGTCAGCTAAGTAAAATTCGGTTCCCAGTGAATTTCACAGGGCCAGTACCTCAGAGGGATGCCATGCTTTCTGAGCAGACTGTGTATTCTTATATTTGTATTCAGACCATACCAATGCAGTCTGTGGGAGGACTGGGGCTACTTAAAACATATGAAAAGCATGTTATGCAGCACATTCATTCGTATTGAAATTTCATCCACAAATACAGTAAACAGTTTGTTCCATAAAAAACGTTGAAGATGTGTGTGTGTGTGTGTGTGTGTGTGTGTGTGTGTGTGTGTGTGTGTGTGTGTGTGTGTGTGTGTGTGTGTGTGTGTGTACATGCTTCTGTCTGTGTGTACGTTTGTGTGTGCGTCTGCATGTATGAGGAAAAAGTACATAAAAACACAAAATATACCAGACAATGCATGCTGAGTGAAAAGTTCACAGGTGAGGAAGCCAGCTCTAAAAGACTTACCGTAAATTCCGGACTATAAGCCGCAACTTTTTTCCCAGGCTTTGAACCTCGCGGCTTAAACAATGACGCGGCTAATATATGGATTTTTCCCGCTTTTTTGTCGGCATGAAGCTTTCATTAGACCAATGAAATTGCCGTCATTCTGATTACGGTAGTCATTTTGTCACCCTCATCATGGCAAAGACACAGAGAAATGCATATGATGCAGCTTTCAAGTTGAAGGCGATTGATCTGGCTGTTGGAAAAGGAAATAGAGCTGCTGCACGGGAGCTTGGTCTTAATGAGTCGATGATAAGACGTTGGAAACAGCAGCGTGAGGAATTGACTCAGTGCAAAAAGACAACTAAAGCTTACTGCTAATTTTTTATTTTTTGTTACAAGCTGTGTTTCGTTAAAGCCTATTTATTTTTGTTACAAGCCATGTTTCGTTAAAGCCTATTTATTTATGTTACAAGCCATGTTTCGTTAAAGCCTGTGTAAAGTTCATATGTTTCAATGTACCGGTAGGCACCTGCGGCTTATAGACATGTGCGGCTTATTTATGTTCAAAATAAGACTTTTTTTTAAATTCAGTGGGTGCGGCTTATATTCAGGTGCGCTTAATAGTCCGGAAATTACAGTAACACCTTTCAGTGTGATCGACTCTACATAACCATTGTTTGCCATCTGGAAGATACAGTATCTGCAGGTATGGGGAAATTCAGATCCTCTTTGTGTCAATCTAAGCTTCCTTTGAATGTGGCTGTTTTTTCCCTGGCCCAGAACAGCAGGTAGATATTGGAGAGCGCCTCTGTATGATCCGCCGGCTACGTCGTATTATTCTCCTGTGAATAAAAAATGGCTTGGCATAAAATCCTGATCTCCTGCTACACTCAGATACATACTGTATGTGATTTTGGACAAAGTCCCTTTTCTCAAAAAAATACTTCAGAGGCAATATTGGATCTGTCTCTTCAGATTCAAAAGGGCTTTTCACACTACTGAGCCAAACCGAGCCAAGCTGTACTGAGCTGGTTACATTGACATTTGACCCATTTAGCAGACGCTCTTATCCAGAGCAACTAGAGTTAAGTGCCTTGCTCAAGGGCAGATTGACAGATTTTTCACCTTGTCGACTCAGGGATTCATACCAGCGACCTTTCGGTTACTGGCCCAACCCTTTTAACCGCTAGGCTACCTGTCGCCCTCAGTGGCTGGAACCCTGCTGAAAAGGAGAATGTGCAAATAAGATATGCGAGGCAGCACAGTTTGGTTTTAAGTCGGCGCGGCACTGGGAAAAGAGTAATGGCTTGTTTTGGCACCGTGCTAAAACAACAAACACAAGCAGGAAGATTCCTGACAGAAACAAATAAAGTAAGAAAAGTCAAGAGGGAGTGCATCTCTAGCGCATACTGATGGTACAGTGCATCTCACCCATGTTTAAACTCTGTAAAAACTGTGCTACACTAAAAACAAATAATTTCCTTCCCTCAGGCACTTTAGAGGTGGTGCAACAGTATATTAGTCCTCCCATCCCTCCCATGCAGCTTGCTTGCAAGTCTCACATAAACAAGAGAGCTCCTTCTTCCTAAAACATCTTCAAAGAGTTTCCTGTGACCAGGTAAGGTCCTCTCTGCAGTCCGATCTTTCTTAATTCCCCATCCTTGAAAAATGTAATGTCTGCAGCACAATTTACTGCATCAAAAGCAGCCTGGCTCTTTCTCTCAGCCCCCTCTGGCGCAATCATACATACAGTGCATTCAGGGAAAGTATTCAGACCCCTTGACTTTTTCCACATTTTGTGACGTTACAGCCTTATTCTAAAATGGATTTAATAGTTTTTTTCCCCCTCATCAATCTACACACAATACCTCATAAAAAAGTATTCTGACCCTTTACTCAGTACTTTGTTGAAGCACCTTTGGTAGCGATTAAAGCCTTGAATCTTCTTGGGTATGACGCTACAAATTTGGCACATCTGTAATTTGGGGAATTTCTCCCATTCTTCTTTGCCAATCCTCTCAATCTCTGTCAGGTAGGATGGGGAGCATCGCTGCACAGCTATTTTCAGGTCACTCCAGAGATGTTCGATTGGGTTGAAGTCTGGGCTCTGGCTGGGCCACTCAAGGACATTCAGAGACTTGTCCCGAAGCCACTCCTGCATTGTCTTGGGTGTGTGCTTAGGGTCGTTGTCTTGTTGGAAGGTGAACCTTCACCCCAATCTGAGGTCCTAAGCACTCTGGAGCAGGTTTTTATCAAAGATCTCTCTGTACTTTGCTCCTTTCATCTTTCCCTTGATCCTGACTGGTCTCCCAGTCCCTACCGCTGAAAAACATCCCCACAGAATGATGCTCCCACCACTATGCTTCACTGTAGGGATGGTGCCAGGTTTCCTCCAGATGTGAAGCTTGGCATTCAGGCCAAAGAGTTCAATCTTGGTTTCATCAGACCAGAGAATCTTGTTTCTCATGGTCAGAGTCCTTTAGGTGCCTTTTGGCAAACTCCAAGCAGGCTGTCATGTTCCTTTTACTGAGGAGGGGTTTCTGTCTGGCCACTCTACCATAAAGGCCTGATTGGTGGAGTGCCGCAAAGATGGTTGTTCATTCTGGAAGGTTCTCCCAACTCTAGAGCTCTGTCAGAGTGACCATCGGGTTCTTGGTCACCTCCCTGACCAAGGCACTTCTCCCCCGATTGCTCAGTTTGGCCAGGCGGCCAGCTCTAGGAAGAATCTTGGTGGTTACAAACTTCTTCCATTTAAGAATGAAGGAAGCCACTGTGTTCTTGGGGGCCTTCAACCCTGCAGACCTTTTTTAGTACGCTTCCCCAGATCTGTGCCTCGACACAATCCTGTCTCGGAGGTCTACAGACAATTCCTTTGACCTCATGGCTTGGTTTTCTCTCTGACATGCAATGTCAACTGTGGGATCTTATATACAGAGGTGTGTGCCTTTCCAAATCATGTCCAATCAATTGAATTTACCACAGGTGGATTCCAATGAAGTTGTAGAAACATCTCAAGGATGATCTATGGAAACAGGATGCACCTGAGCTCAATTTTGAGTCTCATAGCAAAAGGTCTGAATGCTTATGTAAATACATTTTTTTAGTTTTTATCTTTTAATCTTCTTCTAAAAACTTGTTTTTGCTTTGTCATTATTGGGCATTGTGCCTAGATTGATGAAGAACATTTTTTATTTCATCCATTTTAGAATAAGGCTGTAACGTAACAAAGTTGAAAAACTGAAGGGGTCTGAATACTTTTGAAATGCATTATATTCCATGTGGAGTAATGGCCAGCCATGATGTAGCCCACTGTACTACACTAGACAAACAACAGTGGGACTTGACACTCCCTCTGTTGCTCCTCTACACTCCTCCACTCCTGGGCTAAGCCTTATCGAGGAGAGCAGGTGAGTAGCGGCTGATTACGAGACATCACGTACCTTTGATCTCTGGAGGCGTAAAGGCTCTAATCCATCTTGAAGCGGCACAGGAAGCAGATGGCGTTAAGGTGAGGTGCCCACTTAGCTCCTATACGGCTCTCCGCATCTCAAACACCACCCTCACCACTCTGCTGGGTCTCACTGCTGCTGACACGCTGCAAGACACAGGGGACAACCCAGGGATAAACAGTCTGGTTCTGACTAAACATCACTTTGGAAGCGGTAGTCCTCCATGTCACAATATTAACTGTATGTCCTCATAATGTCCTCATAATGTAATGTCCTCATAATATACAACGGCTGGGTCTAATCCTGAATGCTGATTGGTTAAAAACGCATTTCAGCCGGTGTCTTTTCCACAAGTTACCACCGGCTAAATATATGACATTAAAATGCCTATTTACTCTATTCCATCTGAAAGCCAATCCACTGTCTCATCAGTCCAGCCAGGCAATTTATAAACTTGATCTTCACTACAAAAAGCATCTAGACATTATCTCACATTTCTTTTAGACTAACGTTTAGTTTTCAACACTGGAGATTTGTATAAACATTGCTGTCTATCTCTCCGACATTTGCAACATTGTTTCAATACTCAAATTCGATCTCCAGCTGTCCCATAGTAATGAACGTGTCGGGAGTCGGGACGAGACAGACAGGCAGGCAGGCAGCTTTTCTCAGCCAGTCGAAATCAAGAATCAGCTGGCATCGTTTTTTTTATGGATATACAGTAGGTAGAATATTTGCTCATTGAAAACTACAACGTCCCACACTCCGTTCTTGATTTGATGTCTCTCATGCTTGATAGGATTTCTCTCTAGAGAAATTATTTATTGAGTTCACAAAAAAAAATGTACTAAATGGAATTAAAGTAATTGAACCGACATCAGAAACAACATTTTGGTTAACTGCTCAGCACTAGCCTCTGTGCATTTCCTGGATAACTTTGAAACTCATATTCATTCTAAACTAAACTACCCTAAATTATTATTCCCCAAACTAACTAAACTATCATTCTAAACTACCTGCCCTCCAAGACACCTACACCAACCGATGTCACATGAAGGCCAAAAAGATCATCAAGGACAACAACCACCTGAGCCACTGCCTGTTCACCCCGCTATCATCCAGAAGGTGAGGTCAGTACAGGGCATCAGAGCGGGTACCGAGAGACTGAAAAACAACTTCTATCTCAAGGCCATCAGACTGTTAAACAGCCATCACTAACATTGAGTGGCTGCTGTCAACATACTGACTCAAATCTCTAGCCACTTTAATAATAAAAAATTGTATGTAAAAAATGTATCACTATTCACTTCAAACAATGCCACTTTATATAATGTTTACATACCCTACATTACTCATCTCAAATGTATATACTGTACTCTATACCATCTACTGCATCTTGCCTATGCTGTTCGGCCATCGCTCATCCATATATTTATATGTACATATTCTTATACATTCCTTTACACTTGTGTGTATAAGGTAGTTGTTGTGAAACTGTTAGGTTACTGGTTAGATATTACTGCACGGTCGGAACACTCGCATTAACATCTGCTAACCATGTGTATGTGACCAATAAAATTTGATTTGATTTGAAGAAAACTAATCCACAATATTGCAAACTAATTTTACGGTAAATGAGAAAGTAAATATAATTTACAAGAAGGCATTAATTGAACGTCATTGCATTTAAATAGCGATGACATTATTCAAATTCCTTAGAGAGGGACCTAATCACTTAGCACTGTGGCAGCAAAAAAGATTACTTGTGTAACCTCGACACAGCAACACCTGTGACTTCTTCCTTTAAGCATCCTTGATTAACTCTGGACTCCACTGAGAAATTACATTCCCTGGTTTACTGATTACCCCATTCCTTTAGAAACGTCAAAGCATGATCAGAAGGAAAGCGTGCACAGTATGCCTTCAGTAGGACTATAGGAAACATGTCAAACTGATTAATATGACATAGTTTAAGCCAAGGCTCTCCATCCCTGTTCCTGGAGAGCTACATTTCATGTAGGTTTTCGCTTCAACCCCATTTTAACTAACGAGATTAAGTTTAGCAACCAGCTAATTATTAGAATCGGGTGATTACATTTGGCGCAAAAACGTACAGGATGGTAGCCAGGGCCGGCCCTGGACGTTCTGCCGCCCAAGGTGAAATAAAAAACTGCCTCCTACCCGGCTAAACAATGTACAGCAGGTGGTCGACTATAGGTTTTTCTCAGCAAAAATTCTCAGGAACAGAACATATCAGCCCAATTAATAGATTTATACTACAAATTAAACACAATGTTTAACACATCTGGTTACTTGTCCGTTGTATAACCCAACAACAGTAGTTCTTCCTTAAAAGCTGCCTGGGTTTAAAACAAACATCTTATCTTTTCAGAAAGTGAATAGCTCAATTAATAGGGACAGAATAGCAAAGTCCTTTTTTTTAATCTCCTCGAATATTATAGGTTGCTGCTCAGCTTCAGAATGGCAGAGAGGAATCAATCTATCCCCATAAGCATCGAAGTCACGTCTTTCGCGGGCATTTTAAAACTCGTTTCTACCATAAGGCATCACGGAGTTACGCATTGTTATAGAACGCTTTATATAATCTGAACACTTTTTACGTATTTGTTTGAAAATATAAAGCAAACAAGAGATATCATTTTTGCCCTTTTATTTAACAAAGGGTATGTGATACCCTCACTCAATTCAAGCCCTGATTTTAACCAAACACACCAAGCCCTTCCCAGACACGGAGGCATTTGAGGAGTGCATTCGATAGTATTGGAGGATTTGGCTATACGGACATCTATGGATAACATAATTGTGTCTGTCAAACAGGCAGGCTTACCACTTATTTTTTGGAATATGAAGAAATAGGCTACAATTATATGTTATTCTATGATTATGCCCATATAGGAGGTCCCTTACCAGGCAGAAGATAATTTTACTTTAACCCCTGCATCGGAGTTACAATGTTGCAATCACTATGCAGCCAACTGCTTATAGTAGGAAAACATGTTTCTTACTAATAATATGCCACCTGTTATCACACATGGCACGACCCCACAATTGTTAAAATTACAATAAAATAACACTTTTATATACTTAACATATCATTTCATATTCCTGTAGAACTGTAAAAAAAAAGTGATCCTTTGAGCTTTGGAAACAAGTGCTTTCGTAAATGCATGGCGGGCCTCGTTTCGCTGGAGCAGTGTAAAATAAGCAGTATGTCAATTACCCAGCCTTCACGAATTTCGTTTATTTACATATCGAATTTGATTGTCCAACATCAGTTTCAGCATTTATTTATTTAGCCTCTGCCTAGAGGGGTCTCTGTCCTCTGCTGTGCTGCTGCATTGCAGTCAGCGACGTTTTCTCTCGGTGGCTGTCCATGGTACTGAAATCAAATCATCTGAGACAGAGAGAGATAGAGGGAGGGGAGATAGAGGGGGATGTAGTCCAATTAAATAAATAAAAATACAAAGTACACACGTGATAGATAATTGAGGAATCTTACAAATTACTCGGTTATAGAATTAATGCGAGTGTATGATCAACGCTTACCTTTTATTCGAAGTTGACTCGCCTGGCCTTCCTGGCAGCAAATGCTTGCAATGCTTGTTGCGAGGTTGATTTTGTCAGATAACTCGTGTTCAATTGATATGGTGGCGTGTCCACTGAGTCTCTCTTGATTCATGGTAGAGCACAGCTAGTTTTTGATGAGTTTGAACTTGGAGAATGTGCGCTCTCAACTTACCACTGTCACGGGGAGTGAGAAGAGCTCTCAGGGAAAGCAAAGGCACTGGGATACAAGGAGGCCATTTGATGTCTGAATATGTACTCCAGTGCGTCGAGTCGTTTTGCCTCACTGTCCAGTCCCCTGCTCATCACTTAGATGTCCCTGGAATCCCGTAGGTAAGGGCCCTCTCCAGTGTTGCGCAGTCCCTGTCCCTGTCCTTGATGGTGGGGATGTTGTACAGAATGCTGAAAACACTACTGTGCTCTTCAAGCTTAATCTGCTAATGAATGGTGTGGCTGTTGAACAAATTGAGACCGAATTACTTGGTGTTACCATAGATTGTGAACTGTCATGGTCAAAACATAAACAGTTGAAGTTGGAGGTTTACATACACCTTAGCCAAAAACATTTAAACTCAGTTTGTCACAATTCCTGACATTTAATCTTAGTAAAAGTTCCCTGTCTTAGGTCAGTTAGGATCACCACTTTATTTTAAGAATGTGAAATGTCAGAATAATAGTAGAGAATTATTTATTTCAGCTTTTATTTCTTTCATCACATTCCCAGTGGGTCAGAAGTTTACATACACTCAATTAGTATTTGGTAGCATTGCCTTTAAATTGTTTAACTTGTGTCAAACGTTTCGGGTAGCCTTCCATAAGCTTCCCACAATAAGTTAGGTGAATTTTGGCCTATTCCTCCTGACAGAGCTGGTGTAACTGAGTCAGGTTTGTAGGCCTCCTTGCACGCACACGCTTTTTCAGTTCTGCCCACAAATGTTCTATAGGATTGAGGTCAGGGCTTTGTGATGGCCACTCCAATACCTTGACTTTGTTTTCCTTAAGCCATTTTGCCACAACCCTGGAAGTATGCTTGGGGTTATTGTCCATTTGGAAGACCCATTTGTGACCAAGCTTTAACTTCCTGACTGATGTCTTGAGATGTTGCTTCAATTTATCCACCAAATTTTCCTGCCTCATGATGCCATCTATTTTGTGAGGTGCACCAGTCCCTCCTGCAGCAAAGCACCCCCACAACATGATGCTGCTTGCAAACCTCCCCTTTTTTCCTCCAAACATAACGATGGTCATTATGGCCAAACAGTTCTATTTTTGTTACATCAGACCAGAGGACATTTCTCCAAAAAGTACAATCTTTGTCCCCATGTGTAGTTGCACACCATAGTCTGGCTTTTTTGTGGCAGTATTGGAGCAGTGGCTTCTTCCTTACTGAGTGGCCTTTCAGGTTATGTCGATATAGGACTTGTTTTACTGTGGATATAGATACTTTTGTACCTGTTTCCTCCAGCATCTTCACAAGGTCCTTTGCTGTTGTTCTGGGATTGATTTGCACATTTTGCCCCAAAGTAGGTGCATCTCTAGGAGACAGAATGCGTCTCCTTCCTGAGCGTTATGATGGCTGCGTGGTCCCATGGTGTTTATACTTGCGTACTATTGTTTCTACAGATGAACGTGGTACCTTCAGGCATTTGGAAATTGCTCCCAAAGATGAACCAGAGTTGTGGAGGTCTACAATATTTTTTTCTGAGGTCTTGGGTGATTTATTTTGATTTTCCCATGATGTCAAGCAAAGAGGCAGTGAGTTTGAAGGTAGGCCTTGGAATAAATCCACAGGTACACCTCCAATTAACGCAAATTATGTCAATTAGCCTATCAGAAGCTTCAAAAGCCATGACATCATTTTCTTGAATTTTCCAAGCTGTTTAAAGGCACAGTCAATTTAGTGTATGTAAACTTCTGACCCACTGGAATTGTGATACAGTGAATTATAAGTGAAATAATCTGTCTGTAAACAATTGTTGTAAAAATGACTTGTGTCATGCACAAAGTAGATGTCCTAACCGACAAACTATAGTTTGTTAACAAGACATTTGTGGAGTGGTTGAAAAACAAGTTTTAATGACCCCAACCTAAGTGTATGTAAACTTCCAACTTCAAATGTAGATTCAGTGGTTGTGAAGATGGGGAGAGGTCTGTCCGTAATAAAGAGATGCTCTGCTTTTTTGACACCACACTCCAAAAGGCAAGTTCTGCATGCTCTAGTTTTGTCTAATCTTGATTATTGTGGTCCAGTGCTGCAAGGAAAGACCTAGTTAAGCTCCAGCTGGCCCAGGACAGAGCACCACATCTTGCTCTTCATTGTAATCAGAGGGCTGATATAAATACTATGCATGCCAGTCTCTCTTGGCTAAGAGTTGAGGAGAGACTGACTGCATCACTTCTTCTTTTTATAAGAAACATTAATGTGTTAAATTCCAAATTGTTTGCATAGTCAACTTACACACAGCTCTGACACACACACTTACCCCACCAGACATGCCACCAGGGTCTTTTCACAGTCCCCAAATCCAGAACAAATTCAAGAAAGCGCACAGTATTACATAAAGCCATTATTGCATGAAACTCTGTTCCATCTCATATTGCTCAAATAAACAGCAAACTTGGTTTAAAAAAACAGATAAAGCAACACCTCATGGTACAACGTCTCTCCCCTCTCCTCTCTCCCGGTGCTGAGGGGTTTCACTGTGAGTCCATCTTTTACATGCTCTTTCAGCAAGTCCCAGCGGTGTGTAGATCTGGATAAAAATGTATAAATCTCTTGGATGGTGTTAAAAAACCCAGCCACCTCCAAGCAACACGATGCTGCATCAGAGAGAATATTCGCCCCTTGTCATACCCCTGCCTTCTCATGTTCATGCTGGCGATGCCATGTTTCTGTAGTTTTGAGATGAGCATCTCAGTCATGCATTTCTAGGAAGTTTTTCCTAGCCACCGTGCTTCTACATCTGCATTTCTTGCTGTTTGGGGTTTTAGGCTGGGTTTCTATATAGCACTTTGTGACATCTGCTGATGTAAAAGGGCTTTATAAATACAGTTGATTGATTGATTGATGCCCGCCCCCGTTGTGTAAAGCAGTTCACTAAAATCCAGGAAGTGCTCTCTCGTGCGAACTGACCCACCATCCTCGGTTGAAACAAAACGCACCACCATGGTCATCTGCTCTGTTTTGCTTTTGTCTGGTGTGCAGTCCAAAATTAAAGAAAAATATTTGGCTGCTTTTAGCTCACTGCACACTGTCTGCTGGATCTCTGCATGTCAATGATTTCCTTCTGGATTCTTTTACCAAAAGTTAGTGCATTTTTTTGGACTATAGTCTCCTTACATGCTCCTTCATGATTCCATCAAAGATACCCAGCATTTTCACAAACTTCAGAAAGTTCCAATTATTTGTCTCATTCAGCCTGTCACTGGTCCCCCGTAGCGCAATGTTCTGGGTGGCCATTACGAGTATCAGGGCTATGAGCCTCTTCAGCACCGGCTGCCAGTGGAGAGTCTTTTCGTCAATGGCCCGTTGGGCTTGGGCATCGATAATTTGCTTGGACACCCGCCTGATCTTCTGGACACTATCTAGGTGGTCATGCCACTTCTCATGCGAGCTGAGGAGGTGGCACAGATTATTTCAGTCCCTGGTTCCATCCCTGACCAGGGCAGATTTATACTTGTGTGAAAAAAGTTTGCAGCAAAACCAGAAGGCTGGATAATTTTGCTTGGAAATGATGGAGTCTCTACTCTCTCCCCGTTCTCCATCTTCCTATGTACTGTGCCACTGAAAACTTTCGTTGACCCTCATCTCTTGGGAAATTCCCCTCCTTATCCTGATATGGCCCAGCCTGCACTAACATGTTCCATAAAGATCCATTCATATACAGTACCAGTCAAAAGTTTGGACACACCTACTCATTCCAGGATTTTTCTTTATTTTTACTATTTTCTACATTGTAGAAAAATAGTGATACATCAACACTATGAAATAACACATATGGAATCAGGTAGTAAGCAAAAAAGTGTGAAACAAATCAAAATATATTCTATATTTGAGATTCTTCAAAGTAGCCACCCTTTGCCTTGATGAAAGCGTTGCACACTCTTGGGATTCTCTCAACCAGCTTAACCTGGAATGCTTTTCCAACAGTCTTGAAGGAGTTCCCAAATATACTGAGCACTTATTGGCTGCTTTCCCTTCACTCTGCGGTCCAACTCATCCCAAATCATCTCAATTGCCTGGAGGCGTATTGGGTTATTGTCCTGTTGAAAAACAAATGATAGTCCCACTAAGCACAAACCAGATGGGATGGCATATCGCTGCAGAATGCTGTGGTAACCATGCTGGTTAAGTGTTCCTTGAATTCTAAATAAATCACAGACAGTGTTACCAGCAAAGCACCGCCACACCATCACACCTCCTCCTCCATGCTTCACGATGGGAACCACACATGTGGAGATCATCCATTCACCTGCTCTGCGTCTCACAAAGGCGGTTTGAACCAAAAATCTCAAATTTGGACTCATCAGACCAAAGGACAGATTTCCACCGGTCTATTGTCCATTGCTCGTGTTTCTTAGCCTAAGCAAGTCTCTTCTTCTCAATGGTGTCCTTTAGTAGTCGTTTGCAGCAATTCAACCATGAAGGCCTGATTCACACAGTCTCCTCTGAACAGTTGATGTTGAGATATGTCTGTTACTTGAACTCTGTGACGCATTTATTTGGGCTGCAATTTCTGAGGCTGGCAACTCTAATGAACTTATCCTCTGCAGCAGAGGTAACTCTCGGTTTTCCTTTCCTGTGGCGGTCCTCATGAGAGCTAGTTTCATCATAACGCTTGATGGTTTTTGCGACTGCACATGAAGAAACTTTCAAAGTTCTTGAAATGTTCCAGATTGACTGACCTTCATATCTTAAAGTAATGATGGACTGTCCTTTCTCTTTGCTTATTTGAGCTGTTCTTGCCATAATATGGACTTGGTCTTTTACCAAATAGGGCTATCTTCTGTATACCACCTCTACCTTGTCCAATGTCACGTATACTCTCTCTCCGGCCTCATGGTCATCAGGCTGCTGATTATCCAGCACACCTGTCACCATTGTCAAGCACACCTGCGCCTCATGACACTCACTTGGACTCCATCACCTCCTTGATTATCATCCCTATATCTGTCACTCCCCTTGGTTCTTTCCTCAGGTGTTATTGACTCTGTTTTCACGTCGGTGCATTGTTTGTGTTTCGTCCAAACTTTTGACTGGTACTGTATTTTGGCCACTCACCGGGATCTTTTATGTTTTTTTGTCTGGGAGTCGGACTTAGCAACAGCACCACCACTGTCATCGGGTACATGGAGTAACGAATCTGAGTAGTAGGGTCTCTGCCGGCATTGTTTAGAGGTGTGGCTCGGCCTGGTGCTGTTCTTGTCCACCCAGAGAGCTGTCATCATCGGTGGAAGTGGATGGCTCGTTCGCCGCTAACCTAGCCAGTTAACGTTAGCTAGCTACTACTAGTGGATATCATTTCAGCTAAAAGTAAGCTATAGAGATTTGAAACAAAATTTGCTACAATGTCTAAGAGACAAAAACTACCAGGAAGCGAATATATAAAAAAAACGAATGATAAGAGTCACAATCTCTAAACCAAAGAAGTTCTCTGCTGAATCTTATCAGCGTGCAGCAATATCCATCAGCCAGTGTGGAGAATGACAAGCCTCTGAGGACAGGCCGTTCATTCGCCGAGACTGACCCCGTTTGCTGGTTCTAGCAGCGAAGAGTACAATCATTTAAATGGCGGACACATTTTTATTAATTTTTCACAATTGGATAATCCCATATAAACACACAAATCACCATAGCTATCAAGGATAGTGGGAGTGAACTTCGATAGAAGCGGGAATGGGGTGGGGGCAGGAACTGCAGCAACCACTATGAGCTAGTGTCTGGGGTGCCAGTGGTGTAGTAGCCGATCAGGGACGCCGGAGGGTGGCAGCCAATTGCCAAAATGCCGCCCCGAATTCAAGTGCCGCCGTAGGTGACTGCCTAATCTTGCCTAATGGGAGGGCCGGTCCTGATGGTAGCTCTCCAGGAACATGGGTTGGAGAGCCCTGGTCTAAGCCAATGAAACATAAAGGCAAAATAAACACAAAACACTGCTACCTCAAAAGCTTTATCATGTATTCAGATCCTAAATACAAATCAAAGAAGGCCTGCCATTTGACTGGTATCATTTAAGACAGAGCATCCTAACCAGAGGTGTTTTCAATTCTCCTGGGGTTTTCTGTGGGTTGGATAGTGGAGAAAAAAACCCAAAAGAATGCCGCTTTCAAAGCTTTTTTGTTCAGGCGGAAAGTGGTCCAATTCATCTTTAAGTAAATGCTAAAAGATTAAAGGTATCTATCTATCAAGAGACTATGTACAGTAGGCACGGTGGAGATATATCAAATTAATATTTGAAGCGCTTTAATACAGTTTGAGGGGATGTAAGTAATAATAGGGAGAAAAAGTGAAGTGCTGACGGATCCAAAGTCTCAGTGGGAATGGTGATAAAATGTCCTTCCAGTCTTCATAGACTGTGAAACATTGAGACAGCCCTTACAAAAATGCATTGTTGTGGCAAACTTAATAGTGTTCCACAAAATGCTGCTAGAAATGTGCAAATGTTCGTCACTAGTGGTGACTCTGCAGCAAACCATAGACAACAACCATATTTATTGCCACTAGTGGCAAACAGTTTACCAGAAGCCATTTCTGGTGAACACGAGTTCCAAGACCAGTAACAATTGACGACCAATCAGGGGGATTAGAAAAACCTGTTGGAAAATGGAAACCAAGCTAGCCATCTAGCTAAGCTACCTACCAAAGTTGTCCAGTGGAGTGTCTAACTTATTAATTAAACTTCCTAATAAACATTAACATTGTGTTAGCTAATTGATGCCTAGTTAGCAATTTCATGTTTTATGGGATAGAGTGAAACACATTTTCTTGATACCAGTTTCAATCTGTCAGCAACACTGACTGGCTAGCGCTTAGCTAGCTAGCTAACGTTAGCTATCATATTTTTGCACAAATAATGTAATAGCTAGCTAGCTAACTAATGATTTGCCTGCTGTCTTTTATTACCAATATGCATGTCAATATGCTACTGTCACTGTTCAATAGCATGTTAGCTAGCACAACAGCAACAATATGAGCTTACTTGACATCAAAGCAAGACTTAACTTTTGCCGATGTATACCCTTCCCCTTACAGTGGTGTTGGAAGAGGCTGTATTGGGAGGAGGATGCATCAACACACTGGAAAGATGTTTGTGGTGCACTCATTCATAACACTTTTTGGGGTGATAAATGAGTCTTCAAGATTGATAAGGTAAGTAAATGCATGTGTTATTCTCATAAATGTAGCCCATACATTGTCTTTGTAACAATTACATCGTTCATTGCTTTAAACGAGTAGCTAGCGCATCATGATCATGTTTTGTCCTTCTCTCTTTCTAGAAACAATCAGTTACAAGGCAAAAAGACAGATTGAGGACAGAGAAATATGTGTACACCAGGTCAAGACTTCTTGCATGCATGGCTTTGAGATGTACTGTAAATTCACAATAACTCCTTTTGGAAAAATAATATGATTTGCCATATTAAGTATAACTCAAGTTATGTTGTTTTTCTTCCACCCAAGCCTTACACACCTGAATCACGAAGAAGAGCCAACTAATAGACAACTGTCTCTTGATGAAGTCCCTAGTCTAGATTGAATATCATAATTAGTTATGAATCAATTAGTTTGATTAGTTTGAATCAATTGTGTTGAGGCTTGGCTGGAGAAAAATCTTGTATAATGTGGCTCTAGGTGTAGAAGGTGAGTTTAATAAAGAAACGATACAGATGAACAAACGTGAGAGGCGTGATAGAAAACAATACCACCTGATGACTAAATAAAGGGGGAGTAATCACCGAAGAAATGAAGACCAGGTGTGTGTAATGATCGGGAGCAGGTGTGCGTAATAATAGTTGCCAGGGCCAGTGGTTAGTAGACCAGCGACGTCGAGCGCCAGAGGGATGGAGCAGGAGCAGGAGCAGGCGCAGGCGTAGGCAAAGGCGTGACAGTCCCAGTTTATGCTAGCTACATCATTTTTTAAAAACTTCCTTTGGTTGAAAGCTATTGCTCAGTTATCACTTGGCTCATGTAAATTCTGTACTTGCCCCTTTAAACATCCTAAGGTCAACGTCCCCATAGTGTTTACATTTCTCTCATGTACATGTTGTAGTTAGATACAAATATTAAATAAACAATTTATTACAGGAAATATCCAGTCTTAGGTCTTTTCTTCATTAGCATGCTGATGACTTCAAATTGTATTGGATTTATCTTGATCTGTTAAGACATTGAATACATATTGTTTAGTATATTTAGTACATTTGTATTTTTATATGCATGTTCATTTAGTTTTCTCTGTAAGAAGCAAGTTCATTTAAAGTTATATGTGATTTGGTTTATGTACACAAAACATGTCAACATTGTTAACATACAGTTTCCAAAAACCTGAAATAATTTGCATATTCATACTGAGTTTTGCAGCACATTTGCAGCAAACAGTAGAATGTTCGCCACAAGTTGTTTGCCAGAAGTTCACAAGTCGCACATTTGCCGTAACAGTTAGCAACAAAACTAATTTGCATGTGAAAATATGAGCTTGCTGCAAATTTATGGCAACTTGGCCAAAGGTTTGCCAGTAGCCAATTTTTTTTCGGTAAGGGAGCTACAGAACAAAGTTTAACCTTGTGTTTTTTGGCCCAACAGCTACAGACACCCAAAGGACCCCTGCAGTCCTTTATTTATAGCTTACTCACCCATACTGTTGAAAAGTGTACTGTACAGCATGCTTTGAGCTCTACCCATGTTTAGTAAGCCAAGTACAGTATTACTAAATCTACCACAGCAAAAAAAGGGATTACACTTAGCCTGCCAGTGGCTCAAAGCATAGTGTGACGAAACATAAAGAAAGGGGACACAAAGGGCTGAAGATGTACAGGCCAAAAGCGTCAGGACTGGCTGAGTGGAGTACATTAAAGAAGTTAAACCTCTCTACATTGCAACTCTACGTGACAAAAGGGTGTGTGAGTACAGCACAAATTATCAGCAAAGCAGTAATCTGACTGTGGTTGGCATTGGGGGGTTTAAAGGGACATTGCACTCCAAAATCTAAATTTGTCACATTTTTTCCAGACCTCCAAAGCAGTCTAATGTCAATATGAGTCCACATGCCATCTCATTGGATGTGTAGATCGATGGCTACATGCCTCATCCTCAAATGAATAGAACATATAAGCAGCAAAACATTACATGGGGTTTACGTTTTCCATTCATTTTACATTGTGGCATAAAGCAGGATGTAAAAACAGACGGCCTGGGTCGTGAACACATCATGACATTAGACTACTTTTGAGGTCTGATTTTGGACTGTATTGTCCCTTTAAATTCATACCTCAGATTAAAGAAAACAAGCCATAAACTTCTTTCATAGTGAGCAAATGGTTGAACAAACTATCCATTTCAAAAAGTTAGTGATGTTTGATTAGATGCAAGCAAACATTTTTAATTTTTAATTTTTAAGTAAGCTCCATTTGATTAGATATTAACATTTGGGCTGTTTTGAAGAGATTAAATCAAACTTGTTTCCACACTTCTGCCAATACACCAAGACGTATGCATGTAATTATGTTGTTGGGGAAATTCAGCAATTACTGATAAGATAAAATTGACTGCCGTTTCTGTTGACAAATATCTACTGTTGGTTTATTCATGATTTTCGTGAAGGCGCCATTCCCTGGCTAGCTGCGGGGCACATTTTAAAATATACACAACTGGTGCGGTGCAAATGTTATATTAAAAGAGACCTTGCAAAATTGTGTTCATGCATTTCGGACCATTTGCACAGAGAAACCACAGGCTCGAGGCTCATTGACTCTGTAAACTGTTTTTTTTTGTGTATATTCTCAGACTGAAAGTTAGGCTTTACATGACAGTATAACTATCCATTATAGTGCATGTAAATGTCCTCTATCCAAGTAATTTAAGAACCGTAGTGTACTCATGCACAGTCAAGGTCTTTCACATGAAAATAATATTGACCCTAGGGAGCAGGTGAAGCACAGACTCCCTAGAGTATACTTTACCACCAGTCAGCAAGACAAACATGTCCTCTCGCTCTCTCTGTAAGGTTAGAGAAAACACAATGACAAAGACCAGATTCCCAGTTTTCTCACGGACAAGTGGAACGATGAAGAATTCCGTGATACAAACTGCCAACCTACTAGATGTTCTTTTCCATTTATAAGGTTAACTTTTTAATTTCCAGGATGACTTGACAATAGCAGATCAGAAAAAAATATATCCATATTAATAGTAACATAGCGATATCAGCGACATGTTAATTAAGCTCCTGTCAGAGCAGGCTGTGACAGCCCAATTTTTCTGGACATGCAGGACACATTCAAAGATAATAAGGAATGCCTATAGAGGTTGATGTATTTTTGGAGATGTTGAGTATATTTGGGATATTTTGTTTTGTCATAGTTGCCATAGGTAATGTAGGCCTCCAACCACTCTCAGGAGCATTACAGCTTGACCCTCACCTCACTATTCCTAAAAGTGTGTGTGTGTGTAGAGGGAGAATTAAAGGAGGCTCATTAAATGTGTTTTCACTGCATGATGTTGCGAAGATTATGGATTTTCATCAGGCGTTCAGTTCTTCATGGCTTCGCATGAAACCAGAAGTCTTTTCAGGCGTAAGAGTAAGATGCTCCTGTAAAAAAAATTCAATAAGTTCTTTCTTTTGTTCATTCTCAATATTTAAAAATATGTATGCTATCATACTACAGTGCAATCAGAAAGTATTCAGACCCCTTGACTATTTCAAAAAAAAAATACATTACAGCCTTATTCTATAATGGATTAAACAGTTATTTTCCCTCATCAATCTACACACAATACCCTACAATGATGAAGCAAAAACAAGTTTTTAGACATTTTTTATTTTTTAGAAAGGAAATATCACATTTACATAAGTATTCAGACCCTTTACTCAGTACCTTATTGAAGCACCTTTGGCAGTGATTACTGCCTCAAGACTTTTTGGGTATGATGCTACAAGCTTGGCACACCTGTAATTGGGGAGTTTCTCCCATTCTTCTCTACAGATCCTCTCAAGCTCTGTCAGTTTGGGAGAGTCGCTGCACAGCTATTTTCAGGTCTTTCCAGAGATGTTCGATCAGGTTCAAGTCCGGGCTCTGGTTGGCCACTCAAGGACATTGAGAGACTTCTCCCAAAGCCACTCCTGCGTTGTCTTGGCTATGTGCTGAGGGTCATTGTCTTGTTGGAAGGTGAACCTTGGCCCCAGTCTGAGATCCTAAGCACTCTGGAGTATGTTTTCATCAAGGATCTCTCTTTACTTTGCTCCATTCATCTTTCCCTTGATCCTCACTAGTCTGCCAGTCCCTGCCACTGAAAAACATCTTCACAGCAAGTTGCTGCCAACACCATGCTTCACCGTAGGGATGGTGCCAGGTTTCCTCCAGACGTGACGCTCTGCATTCAGGCCAAAGAGTTCAATCTTGGTTTCATCAGACCAAAGAATCTTGTTTCGCATGGTCTGAGAGTCCTTTAGGTGCCTTTTGGCAAACTCCAAGCAGGCAGTCAAGTGCCTTTTACTGAGGAGGTGCTTCCGTCTGGCCACTCTACCAAAAAGGCCTGATTGGTGGAGTGCTGCAGAGATGTTTGTCCTTCTGGAAGGTTCTCCCATCTCTACAGAGGAACTCTGGAACATCAGGTTTTGGTCACCTCCCCGACCAAGGCCCTTCTCCCCCTATTGCTCAGTATGGCCGGGCGGCCAGCTCTAGGAAGAGCCTTGGTGGTTCCAAACTTGCTCCATTTAAGAATGATGGAGGCCCCTGTGTTCTTGAGGAACTTCAATGCTGCAGAAATTGTTCGGTACCCTTCCCCAGATCTTTGTCTCAACACAATTCTGTCTCGTACAGTAACTCTACGAACAATTCCTTCAACTTCATTGCTTGGTTTTTGCCCTGAAATGCACTGTCAACTGTGGGACCTTACATAGATAGGAGTGTGCCTTTCCAAATCATGTCCAATCAATAAAATGTACCACAGGTGGACTCCAATCAAGTTGTTGAAACACCTCAAGGATGAGCAATGAAAACAAGATGCAGCTGAGCTTAATTTAAAGTCTCACAGCAAAGGGTCTGAATGCTTATGTAAATAAGTTATTTCTGTTTTTCATTTTTAATAAAATAGCAAACATTTCTAAAAACCTGTTTTCGCTTTGTCGCTTTGTCATTATGTCATTATTATTATTATTGTGTGTAGACTGATGAGGAAAATGCTTTCTTTAACCCAGAAAGAGACTCCACTGTAATCACTCAGGGGTGTGAAAACTTACAGTACCAGTAAAAAGTTTGGACACACCTACTCATTCAAGGGTTTTTCTTTATTTTTACTATTTTCTACATTGTAGAGTAGGTGAACAGATGATCTCCGCATGTGTGGTTTCCACCGTAAAGCATGGAGGAAGAGGTGTGATGGTGTGTGTGTGTGTGTGTGTGGGGGGGGCTTTGCTGGTGACACTCATTGATTTATTTAGAATTCAAGGCACACTTAACCAGCATGTCTACCACAGGATTCCGCAGCGATACGCCATCCCATCTGGTTTGCGTTTAGTGGGACTATCATTTGTTTTTCATCAGGACAATGACCCAACACACCTCCAGGCTGTGTAAGGGCTATTTGACCAAGAAGGAGAGTGATGGAGTGCTGCATCAGAAGACCTGGCCTCCACAATCAACCAACCTCAACCCAAATGAGATGGTTTATGATGTGTTGGACCGCAGAGTGAAGGAAAAGCAGCCAACAAGTGCTCAGCATATGTGGGAACTTCTATATTTCAAGACTGTTAGAAAAGCATTCCAGGTGAAGCTGGTTGAAAGAATGCCAATAGTGTGCAAAGCTGTCATCAAGGCAAAGGGTGGCTACTATGAAGAATCTAAAATCTAAAGGTTTAATAATTTTTTGAATGTGTTATTTCATAGTTTTGATGTCTTCACTATTATTCTACAATGTAGAAAATAGTAAAAATAACGAAAAACCCTTGAAGGAGTAGGTGTGTCTAAACTGTTGACTGGTACTGTATGTAAAATTGATATTTCTGTATTTTTGCATAAAAATGTAAAAACATGTTTTCAAATTTTTATTATGTTTTTTTAAAATCCATTTTGAATTGAGGCTGTAACGTAACAAAATGTGGAAAAAGGGAAGGGGTCTGAATATTTTCTGAATGCACTGTATATGCAGTGCCTTCATAAAGTATTCATACACCTTGACTCATTCCACATTGGCCTCATGGTGAAATCCCAGAGTGGTTTTCTTCCACTCCATTAACTGAGTTAGGAAGGACGCCTGTATCTTTGTAGTACCTGGGTGTATTGATACACCATCCAAAGTGTAATTAATAACTTCACCATGCTCAAAGGGATATTCAATGTCTGCTTTTTTTTACCCATCTACCAAGGGGTGCCCTTCTTTGCGAGGCATTGGACAACCTCCTTGGTCTTTGTGGTTGAATCTGTGTTTGAAATGCATTGCTCGACTGATGGACCTTACAGATAATTGTATGTGTGTGGGGTACAGAGATGAAGCGGTCATTCAAAAATCATGTTAAACACTATTATTGTAAACAGAGTGAGTCCATGCGACTTATTATGTGACTTGTTAAGCAACATTTTTACATGTGCTTGTTAGCATTGCTAACCTTCAGATTACCTTGTGCGGTATACTGTATATACCGGGGTATTTGGAAATATCCACAGGATGGTTTTTCCAATACCGTCAATACTGTTGAAACTATTTATTTCAAGTTTGTTTTATACATTTACATTTTTGTCGCTACTTTTTAAGTACATACCTGCAGTCAACTTGTGCAATAGGAGATAAAGCAGATTGCATTCTTCATATCACCTGTCACATTATGAAGCTTACCAGTAGTCAAAAGTCACATGGTGTTTGTTTACAAGCATACAACGGTGAGAGACCGGAGCCTTGTGAGTCACTCACTGTTGTGCAGCATGCGCCAGGTGATCTAGTTACGGTATGGAATTCACAACTAAATGTTTGCGAGCTAGATATCTTCTAACTATTAAGTTAACTGTCTAAGATGTGCTAAATGTTCTGCAGTGCTAAGTCAGTAGCTAGTTATCTAGCTAAGTGGTTAGTTTCTTATAAAATCAAGCTTCTCTTGGTAAAAGCAGAGAATCCCCTCCTGGATGAAGAACCTTGCTGTCTAATATTTGCTTTGTGTGTGCAAAAATTGTTAGTAGAATTTTTTTGTTACTTGTATAACTTTGTGAGCTGGGATTTCTGTCCTGCAAATAGTTTGTCAGAGACTGTATAACATTTTTGGAAGCTAGTGTTCGCTATGGTATTTTACATGTACTTGTTAGTATTGCTAATGTTCAGATTACAGAGGCTCAGTGGGGTTTGAAAACATGGCCCCTTGTGTTCAGTGCCGGTATTACCGAATATCCCAGGATGGCAGAATATCGATATGAAGGTATGACAATCTAAAAAAAAAAACAAGCCTAACCAGACCCAAACATAGAAACATAATACACAGAAAAATACACTCACATAGACACAGACCCACACAGACACAGAATACACAGGCAAATAGACACAGAGCACAAACAAAGATGCGCACATTCAGAGCAAACAGAAAATGAGAGGAATTCATGTATGTCCCTAGCTTGGGAACAGCAGCACACCAAGACCCACAGGGACACTTATTTCTTCAACATCTGGGCTGATCAAAGTAACAGGGAGGAACATGGGTTGGCCACTTCAAACCCCATAGCTAAGCATCCATTGGCTTAGAACCCCATCACTTCTACTAATAGTGCTATTAGACAACATATGGTTAGGTGGGCTCTTGGCTCACAACAGCCAAGAGATCAGAGATTATTATTATCTCAGGAGCTGTCAACTCAGTGGGGGTATATCTGTCTCTGGTTGTTTGCCTTAGCATTTATGCATGACGTTGTGAAATCCAAAACGGTGCACTGATTGAAGTGTAATGTATCAGGGGGTGGTGTGTGTGTACTTACGTGTGTTTGTGTGCTTGTGTGTGTGATAGCGAGTGTGCGCGTGTTTATGTGTGTATCTGAACCATTTGGATAATACATGAAAAATGGAGTCTGAGTTTATTGGATGCAGTATAGCAATTGTTCAGGGCTTATAAGAGCAATTCTTTTAAAAACCAATAAAGCACAAAAAATATTCAAAGAGAAAGAGAGCGAGAGAGAGAAAGATATCAAGAGAGTTTGGCGAGGGAGAGAACCTAGCAGAAGAGGCATACAATGTCTTGGAGAGAAGGGAACATTGGGATACTGGGCTTTCTAAAATAAAAGGACAGTCATTTATCACAGTTTAGTGGTGGGGCAGGAAGTGATTGCAATGAAGTGCCTCAGAAATGGAAGTGTTGTGATCTGGGGAGTGAGAGGGAGAGATGGAGGGAGAGAAAGAGGGCCCGTTGCCAGGGTCCGTTGCAGGACAGAACAGACTCATTTAGGCGTCTGCAGAGCTGAATGGCAGTTGTGCTTCCTCTAGCCGTGGCTGGGGGGACGTGCCTAGCGTATTGAGCAGTCCCTTCCTGTGGCCTGGGTCCTTAAATCAGCAGAGCCTGGCCAGGTCCAGCCAGCAGCTGCCTCACTCGCTGCCTTTCTCCCTCGCTCTCTCTCCTCTCTGCATCTCTCTCTATGCTCATTCTCGTCCATTATTTCAATCTCTTTCCCTGCTGTCCCTCTATTTATCTAATTTTCTCTGCTCTCTTTCCACCCTCTCTCTCTCTTTCCCTCCTCTTTGTCTCTCTCTTTATCCAATGTCCTCTCTCTCTCGCTCTGTCTCCCTCACTCTAGGGGAGAGGCACCAGCACCACGATCAGCTCCAGCCACCAAAGAGAGACCCCAGCCAGATACACTGACCTTGACCCTGGCTAGAGGATCTACACTAAGTGTGTCCTTGTACGAATCCCAAAGGTATCCTACTAAGGTATATTAGGCAAGCAACATGACTCCATGACTTTGAATCTTCCTAGGCCAGTTGGAGAACACCACTAGGTGTTCATGTACTGTACCTTTTCATGTACATTTACAATGTAGGACCTGGTGAATAATCGCGGTCCCAGGGAACATGAATGCATAAACCATTTGAACCATGATGTGAATCGTAACTCAAAACAATGGCAGTGGGTTTGGCGAACCACACCATCACTGTTGGTTGGTTCTCAGCAGTGGAAAACATTTACCATGGTAAAATACCAACTTTTTAAGAATTGCTTCCAAAGTATACTTCAGTAGCAAAATTTCCATCGGTTGCAGTTGGATTACCCACTGTCCAGTGGCCATATCCAAACATCCACATCAAGCAACATATTTCTACATCAAATCAAATTTTAATGGTCACGTACAAATATTTAGCAGATGTTATTGTGGGTGTAGCAAAATGCTTGCGTCCCTAGCTCCAACAGTGCAGTAGTATCTAACGAGTATCCAAATCAAAAAATCTCTTCTTCCCATGAAGGGTGGAATGGAATTCTGTGTGCGCTTTTATCAAAGAACCCATAAACTCCATACAGTAAGCAAATTTCCACAAGTGCATCTAAAAAAATGCAGATAGACACAGTTACTGTACTATGTCTGTCCAACTCCCCCACCAAAGATAATTCGGTATTCAAAGAGAGTAGATGCACTGTAATTAAATGGGTGAGCAAATTGAAATCAGTTCCCTATTTGGGTCATAGTCGTCCAATTGTATTTCTGAAAGTGGAGGCAGAAAGTAAACTAAACGCCCACTTGAGTAAGGCATGACAGCCGGTAGTAATACATCTCATACATTTACCAGCTAAGTCTGGACAGGCAGAGATGAATGTATAAATTGCATCTATTACTGTACATTGCTCCTCTTTCATCAAATGTCTGTGTAGCATACCAAGATATTAAAAATACTGAATATCATGAAACGGCAGCCTTTTGATGTATATGACTTTAAAAAAAACGGCAGAGATATTACAATTAGAAATTCACATAAAGTTCAAATGACTTGGATGGCAGTTCTAGTGTTTAAAAAATGGCACCTCCAGAAAAAGATGGTCACAGAAACAGGCCTTTGGAGTTAGTCTTTCTGAAGTCTCCTCAGGGAGGTGGCAAAAGGTTAGATTGAGAAGAGAGCGATAATCTCTCTCAGTTTAGTTCAACCTTTGCCAGACGGATATTTCCAGGCTGTACCTTTAGCAGTCAAACCTTTGGGAACAATCCCTGTGGCAACAAGTTATAGTCTGTCAGGACATGAACCTCTGATGCAGTTCTCTTGCAATATTACGTTTCTAGATAAATGTCGACGAAGAGCTTACTTGACATTTATTTTCATATGGCAGTCAAATACAGTATTTCCACAAAATAAAATGTATACTAAGAACAGGGAAAATTGAGGTTAATTGCTACAGAAGGATAGATACTGTATACTAATAGACCTTGTAGAAAGTTGACAGTTTGAAATGCATAATTACAGGACTTTATGATGGATAGCTTGTCAAAACCACTCAAACGTGAATATAACTCCAAATGCTGTGAAGTAGTAGTTTATACCGTGTGGAGGTTAGAAGCCAGATTCCTAAATTGTATCTTAGCAGACTAATGTTCTCTAGCAAGGGAAGCAATCCCGGGAGTGTCAAGAAGAGACATCATTAACAACTGCAGAGGACACTCAAAATTACAGTGCTAAGATAAATATCATAAGCTAGGGGTTGCCAACCGTGCGCCGCCGCCAAAGAGCAAGTAGGCCCCGACAATAAATAGTGCTTCAATTAACATTGGAGTTCATTTTTATTGTTATGAGGGAAGATATTTCATCTTCCCTACTTCAGCTTGTGTCATAACCACTCTTTCATTAGAAGCTCTCTAGGTGCCATAAACTCATTTATACAGTTCCTGATCATAATGAGCCAAATGCACCAGGGGCTTCATAAAGCATCGATGTGTCTACTGATTCCAGCCTGTCTCCGTTTTTTTTCACCCTTCCCGGAGTTCGATTTTAGATTTTTACATTCAGTTCCCAAACCTGCTTTTAACGTCCTGGCTAATAAAAGGTAGCCTGGCTAAAGGGTGACAGCGATTGAACCAGACGCTTGACCGTGAGACACCTGACATTGAGGAGAGATTTAAAGGCCTAAGGTTGGCCCCTGGCCAGTGCCACCACCTGAATTTGAAGTAATTTATGAATGCATAAAAATATTGCCAATGATGTCGCAGGACTCATTACATTGCACTGTGGAGATTCAAGAGCGGAACAGGAGAGAACGAGGAATCGGTCACAGACACACCATTGACATGTACACAAGCAGGGCAGCAGCTTTGTGCTCAAAATAAAACATGTCTCTGTCGTTATGGAAAGATTATTGTGGATGTAATGGAAATCTTATAGTCGCTTGAAAGTGCTTGTTTCCATGTTCAACATATTTGGGGTCAAAAATAGCTTTTTGATTAATGTTATAATAACCATCTTAATTACATTTCATTTCCACAGACTCTAGTGAGCTTATATCATAATGTTAAATGGGATAAATGTTCATTAATTGAAGAGTGTTCCCTCAATACAATCCTAATTTATTTTTTCCTTGTGTCTAGTATCTCTTAGCCTGCCCTCCTGCGAATGCTTTCATTGAGCGTATCGGATGCCTCCTTGATTTATGTGGATGAAGACGCGCAAGCTATCTGTGATCTCCATCTGACCTTGTGCTCCCTTGCTCCCCTGCTCCCCCGATGGGAGGAGAAACATTTCTACCTGCTACTAATAGACTAATTTGATTGTCTCAATTACGTATTGCCTGACAGTAATTGATTTTCCTCCACTCGAATGTAGTCTGGACTGATGAAATACAGACAATGCGCTGCAACACTAAGGCTGGCACAATTACCGTACAACAGTGTAACCGACGGTTATAGACGAAGACCATGAAAATAAATTAACTGTCATAACCGGTTATTTTAGCTGACTGAAGACGGGATGGCGGGACATTCGTGCAGTTGAGTCTGTTTCTGCGGTAACATGGACTTTTAACAACGTAATGAAACTTTGTTGCTCCTTGCTGAAATGTTGAATGTTCATTCAAATTATGTTAACCTATGTAGCTCATGCAATGGAATATATTTTGGGGAATATCAGTTGAATCAACAAATCACAGCATATATTGATCGGTACACTTCCTGCCTGCACTTCACTTCCTGCCTGCACTTCCTGCCTGCACTTCCTGCCTGCACTTCCTGCCTGCACTTCCTGCCTGCACTTCCTGCTTTGCTCCTATAGGTAATGGCCACCAGTCCACCCATTATTGGTTTCCACTAGCTTCTTCAGCCACAATGTCAGATTCCACAGCCACAAAGACAAAACTGACTAGAAAATGTGCTTTTTGGTCTTAATTTAAAGGCTCAGCACAGTCAAAAAGTAGATTTTTTTGTTATATACAGTTGAAGTCGGAAGTTTACATACACTTAGGTTGGAGTCATTAAAACTTTTTTTTCAACCACTCCACAAATTTCGTGTTAACAAACTATAGTTTTGGCAAGTAGGTTAGGACATCTACTTTGTGCATGACAAGTAGTTTGTGTTTACAGACAGATTATTTCACTTATATTTCACTGTATCACAATTCCAGTGAGTCAGAAGTGTACATACACTAAGTTGACTGTGCCTTTAAACAGCTTGGAAAATTCCAGAAAATGATGTCATGGCTTTAGAAGCTTCTGATAGGCTAATTGACATAATTTGAGTCAATTGGAGGTGTACCTGTGGATGTATTTCAAGGCCTACCTTCAAACTCAGTGCCTCTTTGCTTGACATCATGGGAAAACCAAAAGAAATCAGCCAAGACCTCAGAAAAAAAATTGCAGACCTCCACAAGTCTGGTTCATCCTAGGGTGCAATTTCCAAATGACTGAAGGTACCACGTTAATCTGTACAAACAATAGTACGCAAGTATAAACACCATGGAACCACGCAGCCGTCATACCGCTCAGGAAGGAGACGCGTTCTGTCTCCTAGACATGAATGCACTTTGGTGCGAAAAGTGCAAATCAATCTCAGAACAACAGCAAAGGACCTTATGAAGATGCTGGAGGAAACAGGTACAAAAGTATTTATATCCACAATAAAATGAGTCCTATATTGACATAACCTGAAAGGCCGCTCAGCAAGAAAAAAGCCACTGCTCCAAAACCGCCATAAAAAAGCCAGACTACAGTTTGCAAATGCACATGGGGACAAAGAAACTTGGAGAAATGTCCTCTGGCCTGATGAAACAAAAATAGAACTGTTTGGCCATAATGACCATCGTTATGTTTGGAGGAAAAATGGGGAGGCTTGCAAGCCAAAGAACACCATCCCAACCGTGAAGCACGGGGGTGGCAGCATCATGTTGTGGGGGTGCTTTGCTGCAGGAGGGACTGGTGCACTTCACAAAATAGATGGCATCAAGAGGGAGGAAAATTGTGTGGATATATTGAAGCAACATCTCAAGACATCAGTCAGGAAGTTAAAGCTTGGTCTCAAATGGGTCTTCCAAATGGACAATAACCCCAAGCATACTTCCAAAGTTGTGGCAAAATGGCTTAAGGACAACAAAGTCAAGGTATTGGAGTGGCCATCACAAAGCCCTGACCTCAATCCCATAGAAAATTTGTGGGCAGAACTGAAAAAGCGTGTGCGAGCAAGAAGGCCTACAAACCTGACTCAGTTACACCAGCTCTGTCAGGAGGAATGGGCCAAAATTCACCCAACTTATTGTGGAAAGCTTGTGGAAGGCTACCTGAAACGTTTGACCCAAGTTAAACAATTTAAAGGCAATGCTACCAAATACTAATTGAGTGTATGTAAACTTCTGACCCACTGGGAATGTGGGAAATAAAGAAATAAAAGCTGAAATAGAATGATTTATCTACTACTATTCTGACATTTCACATTCTTAAAATAAAGTGGTGATCCTAACTGACCTAAAACAGGGATTTTTCACAAGGATTAAATATCAGGAATTGTGAAAAACTGAGTTTAAATGTATTAGGCTAAGGTGTATGTAAACTTCTGACTTCAACTGTATATATATATATTTCTATATAATAACACTGTGGACTTGTGAAAATTGTGATAATGCTCTTTTAGGGTAAGAGCAATTTGAAAAGCTGATTTCAGCTTGATGTGGTGGAATGGAGTTTTGGCCTGCCTGGTGATGTCATCAAGTGGTAAATTTGATAATAGACCAAAAAGAAAGATACAATGCTTTTGGAAAGTATTCAGACCCCTTGACATTTTCCACATTTTGTTACGTTACAGCCTTATCTTAAAATTGATTTAATTGTTTTTTTCCTTCATCAATCTACACATAAAATCCCATAATGACAAAGTAAAAAACTGGTTTAAAAAAACTGAAACATGACATTTACATAAGTTTTTAGACCCTTTACTCAGTACCTTGTTGAAGAACCTTTGGCAGCGACTACAGCCACAATTCTTCTTGGGTATGATGCTACAAGCTTGGCACACCTGTATTTGAGGAGTTTCTCCCATTCTTCTCTCCAGATCCTCTCAAGATCTGTCAGGTTGGATGGGGAGTGTCGCTGCACAGCTATTTTCAGGTCTCTCCAGAGATGTTTGATTGGGTTCAAGTCCGGGCTCTGGCTGGGCCACTCGAGGACATTCAGGGACTTCTCCCGAAGCAATTCCTGCATTGTCTTGGCTGTGTGCTGTTGGAAGGTGAACCTTCGTCCCAATGTTGAGGTCCTGAGCGCTCTGGAGCAGGTTTTCATCAATGATCTCTGTACCTTGCTCCGTTCATCTTTCCCTCTATCCCGACTAGTGTCCCAGTCCCTGCCGCTGAAAAACATTCCCGATTGCTCAGTTTGGCCAGTGGGCAGCTCTAGGTGGAGCCTTGTTGGTTCCAAACTTATTCCATTTAAGAATTATGGAGGCCAATGTGTTCTTGGAGAATTTCAATGCTGGAGAAATTGTGCTGCAGAAACACAATCCTGTCTCAGAACTCTACGGACAATTCCTTCAACCTAATGCTTGGTTTTTGCTCTGACATGTTCTGTCAACTGTGGGACCTTATGTAGACAGGTGTGTGCCTTACCAAATCATGTCCAATCAATTGAATTTACCACAGGTGGACTCAGATCAAGTTGTAGAATTCTCTATAGGATGATCAATGGAAACAGGATGTCCTGAGCTCAATTTCGAGTCTCATAGCAAAGGGTCTGAATACTCATCTAAATAAGTTATTTCAGTCTCTTTCCCCAAAATTAAAAAAAAATTTTTTTTCGCTTTGTCATTATGGAGTATCGTGTTCTGATTGATGAGGATATTTTTTTCATCCATTTTAGAATAAGGCTGTAACGTAACAAAATGTGGAAAAAGTCAAGGGATCTGAATACTTCCCGAATGCAATGTAGTTCCCAACCTCTCTGGCAATAACAGCTAGTTTTCAGTTTTCCCCTCTCCACTCAGACCAATCCCAGACAGATATAGCAAAATTCTTGATTGAGAAATTGCTTTTTGCTAAGAAGCTATTTTTGTTTATTTTTTACCATTTTAATTTTAAAAAATCACAGTAAGTTATTGTGACTCAAAAATTATTTGATCTTGAGATAAAAACGTCTGCATTGGACTTTTAAGGTTTGGGTTGGGCATAAGGTTAGCGCTGAGGTTTGGTTAAGGTTAGAGCTAGATTTAAAATAAAATCTTAAGAAGATTGTAGAAATGGGCGGGGTTTATGACTGTCTATTGAAGCTAGTAACGATCCAACAACGAACAGGTCAACATACACAAGGCTGCGGGGCCAGGACGTGTGCTCCGGGCATGTGCTGACTAACTGGCAGGTGTCTTCACTGACATTTTCAACATGTCCCTGATTGAGTCTGTAATACCAACATGTTTCAAGCAGACCACCATAGTCCCTGTGCCCAAGAACAACCTGCCTAAATGACTACAGACCCATAGCACTCACGTCCGTAGCCATGAAGTGCTTTGAAAGGCTGGTAATGGCTCACATCAACACTATTATCCCAGAAACCCTAGACCCACTCCAATTTGCATACCGCCCAAACAGATCCACAGATGATGCAATCTCTATTGCACTGCTCAAAAAAATAAATGGAACACTTAAACAACACAATGTAACTCCAAGTCAATCACACTTCTGTGAAATCAAACTGTCCACTTAGGAAGCAACACTGATTGACAATACATTTCACATGCTGTTGTGCAAATGGAATAGACAACAGGTGGAAATTATAGGCAATTAGCAAGACACCCCCAATATAGGAGTGGTTCGGCAGGTGGTGACCACAGACCACTTCTCAGTTCTTATGCTTCCTGGCTGATGTTTTGGTCACTTTTGAATGCTGGCGGTGCTTTCACTCTAGTGGTAGCATGAGACGAAGTCTACAACCCACACAAGTGGCTCAGGTAGTGCAGCTCATCCAGGATGGCACATCAATGCGAGCTGTGGCAAGAAGGTTTGCTGTGTCTGTCAGCGTAGTGTCCAGAGCATGGAGGCGCTACCAGGAGACAGGCCAGTACATCAGGAGACGTGGAGGAGGCCGTAGGAGGGCAACAACCCAGCAGCAGGACCGCTACCTCCGCCTTTGTGCAAGGAGGAGCAGGAGAAGCACTGCCAGAGCCCTGCAAAATGACCTCCAGCAGGCCACAAATGTGCATGTGTCTGCTCAAACGGTCAGAAACAGACTCCATGAGGGTGGTATGAGGGCCCGACGTCCACAGGTGGGGGTTGTGCTTACAGCCCAACACCGTGCAGGACGTTTGGCAATTACCAGAGAACACCAAGATTGGCAAATTCGCTACTGGCGCCCTGTGCTCTTCACAGATGAAAGCAGGTTCACACTAAGCACGTGACAGACGTGACAGAGTCTGGAGACGCCGTGGAGAACGTTCTGCTGCCTGCAACATCCTCCAGCATGACCGGTTTGGCGGTGGGTCAGTCATGGTGTGGGGTGGCATTTCTTTGGGGGGCTGCACAGCCCTCCATGTGCTCGCCAGAGGTAGACTTACTGCCATTAGGTACCGAGATGAGATCCTCAGACCCCTTGTGGGACCATATGCTGGTGCGGTTGGCCCTGGGTTCCTCCTAATGCAAGACAATGCTAGACCTCATGTGGCTGGAGTGTGTCAGCATTTCCTGCAAGAGGAAGGCATTGATGCTATGGACTGGCCCGCCTGTTCCCCAGACCTGAATCCAATTGAGCACATCTGGGACATCATGTCTCGCTCCATCCACCAACGCCACGTTGCACCACAGACTGTCCAGGAGTTGGCAGATGCTTTAGTCCAGGTCTAGAAGGAGATCCCTCAGGAGACCATCCACCACCTCATCAGGAGCATGCACAGGCGTTGTAGGGAGGTCATACAGGCACGTGGAGGCCACACACACTACTGAGCCTCATTTTGACTTGTTTTAAGGACATTACATCAAAGTTGGATCAGCCTGTAGTGTGGTTTTCCACTTTAATTTTGAGTGACTCCAAATCCAGACCTCCATGGGTTGATAAATTGGATTTCCATTGATTATTTTTGTGTGATTTTGTTGTCAGCACATTCAACTATGTAAACAAAAAAGTATTTAATAAGATTATTTCTTTCATTCAGATCTAGAATGTGTTGTTTAAGTGTTCCCTTTATTTTTTTGAGCATATATATATATATATATATACACAAATATTTAAACGCCATTGTTGGTTAGGGCTTGTAAGTAAGCATTTCACTGTACACCTGTATTCGGCGCATCTGACAAATAAAATGTGATTTGAATTGATTTGACCCCCATTATGAGATTGTAGTGTGGTGATATTCAGGGTCATGGGGGAGGACATACATTTTTTTATTTTTTATTATCCAGTCAGATAAACACTCCAAACAGCCTACCCGACCGCTCGGAGGCGTCCACATGGTCCTAAAGCACACCATTGCGTCGATTTACATCACATTCCAATTATAAATCTGGGGGGCACAAAAATGTGGGCATGTCCCCCCCAATCCCCAGTGAAAGTTGCGCCCCTGGTGATATTTACCATATAGCCTAAGAATATATTATACACTATATGCCCAAAAGTATGTGGACACCTGCTAGTCGAACATCTGAAAATCATGGGCATTAATATGGATTTGGTCTTCCCTTTGCAGCTATAAGAGCCTATACTCTTCTGGGAATGTTTCCACTAGATGTTGGAACATTGCTGCGGGGACTTGCTTCCATTCAGCCACAAGAGTATTAGTGAGGTCGGGCACTGATGTTGGGCGATTAGGCCTGGCTCGCAGTTGGTGTTCCAATTCATCCCAAAGGCGTTCGATAGGGTAGAGGTCAGGGCTCTGTGCAGGCCTGTCAAGTTCTTCCACACATCTTGACAAACCATTTCTATATGGACCTCGATTTGTGCACAGGAAAAGGCCTTCCCCAAACTGTTGGCACAAAGTTGAAAGCACAGAATCGTCTAGAATGTCATTGTATCCTATAGGGTTAAGATTTCCCTTCACTGGAACTAAGGGGCCTAGCCCAAAACATGAATAACAGCCTCCAGACCCTTATTCCTCCTCCACCAAACTTTACAGTTGGCACCATGCATTGGGGCAGGTAGCATTCTCCAGGTATCCGCCAAACCCATATTCGTCTGTCGGACTGCCAGATGGTGAAACGTGATTCATCACTCCAGAGAACGTGTTTTCACTGCTCCAGAGTCCAATGGCGGCGAGATTGTGATTTTAATGGCGGCGCATGGTGATTTTAAGCTTTTGTGCGGCTGCTCGGCCATGGAAACCCATTTCATGAAGCTTTCGGACAAACAGATCTTGTGCTGACGTTGCTTCCAGAGGCAATTTGGAACTCTGTAGTGAGTGTTGCAATCGAGGACAGACGATTTCTAGTCTCTTTGCGCTTCAGAACTAGGCGGTCCCATTCTGTGACCTTATGTGGCCTACCACTTCGCGGATGAGCTGTTGTTGCTCCTAGACCTTTCCACTTCACAATAACAGAACTTACAGTTGACCAGGGCAGCTATAGCAGGGCAGAAATTTGACAAACTGACTTATTGGAAAGGTGTCATCCTATGACGGTGCCACGTTGAAAGTCCCTGAGCTCTTCAGTAAGGCCATTCTACTGTCAATGTTTGTCTATGGAGATTGCATGGCGGTGTGCTAGATTTTATACACCTGTCAGCAATGGGTGTGGCTGAAATAGCCGAATCCACTAATTTGAAGTGGTGTCCATATACTTTTGTATATATGTGACTCGTTTCAGGAAACTAGGCGTATGTCAAACATCACTACTTCATAGGTGTAACAACTGTCTTCAGAAATGGACCAAGGCGCAGCAGGTATGTGGATACTCGTTTTTTAATTAAAAAAAAAGGAGTATCCACTGGACGAAAACAATAAAGACGACAGCAACAGTCTTGCAGGCACATACAACGCAGTGCAAGAACAACTACCCACAACCCCAAAGAAAAACATACACTCCTATATAGGACTCCCAATCAAAGGCAACTCAACACACCTGCCTTCAATTGGGAGTCCAATCACCCACACAACATTTAACAAACACAACCCCCTGCCACATCCTGACCAAGACTAACACAATTACGCCCTCTGCTGGTCAGGACGTGACAATAGGAGCAGCATATGAACATAATTACTTTTTAAATTTTTTTATCAAAATGCGTTTTTGGCCAGAAATGCCTTCTGGAACATATTAACTTTAATTTGCCTTAATAACAAACTTGTATTCCATCCATAAATACGATTCAAATTGTTAAATTATGAGTTTAGTTGGTTTAGCCAAGGAAAAATTCAGGAACCTTCCCACTAGCCATGATTAGCTGAGATAATGTATGGGCTGGACATGCCGGGAAATGAGTTTGGATTGGTCTGCCATGGAGCACGCTTCTGTCTATAGCTTGAGCTGTTCAGTATGTGTTGACAGTCCTTTCTACCATGTCGTTTTTGAAAGATATAACGTCAGCCACTGAGAACTACTAAAGTTTTGCTACTTATCTCAACGACATTGATGCCCTGAATTTAGCAGGCGCTATCGACAGAAAAGTGATAGGCTACTTTCTGCACACGCCATGGTCGGTGTGAACCGGAGTGCCTTGACACAAAGCTGGCCAAACAAGATGTAGCTACAAACAAAATGGAGTTAAATGGTTCCAGTCTGCTGTGAAGCATTCATCCATGTATACGGGTAAGAGTCTAGCTACATTTTCCAGATATAAGTTTCTAATTTTGTCAGGAAGTCATTTTTATTGCAAGTTAGTTAGTTAGTTAGCTAGCAAACGTTAGCTTGCTGGCTCGATAGCTAACATTACGTGTATGATCTGTGTAGTAATATTATTAGAATCAGAAATTCATTTGCATTGCTAGTTATAGCCTAATGTTATCTAGTTAACATTGGACCTAGTTTGTTAGCTTTATCTACCTGCAGATTCATACTACAGCTATGACAATGTTTGTATTGGTAATAGTATGAGTTGGGGTTATACCAGATCATAGTTTAGCTAGCTAGCTGGCTACATGTCAAAAACAAAAGACTATTACACAACCCATCATATTAGCAAGTGTGTCTGGGGGTGATTACGGCCATCCATAGTATTTCATGATCATGTGTACATGTCTAGACAATAGTTACCCATCCACTTAGCTAGATGTCGCTGAGTGGTTGTTATAGCATTTTCTTCACATGACCCATCAATTTAGACGGTTGGTCACATATTGGCTAACATCATGTGCACTGATCAAGACAAACATTCAGCGTCCCCTTGACTTCACTGAAGCTGTAATTCCACTGCTCCGAATGAAGATTCAAAGATGTCTGCAGAAATAATGGGGTGTCAGCTATGACATGGCACCTTATATTTTGGTTGTTGAACTACAGTAAGTGAAGTGGATTTACACCCTGTATCAGAATTACGGTAACGCAAATACATTATGGGTCCCTAATATGATAATTATGGATATGAATGTCATTCTCCTCAAGTTTCACAAGATTGGACATCAGAGTAGAGTAAAGTAGAGTTTGGTACAGTATAGTTCAGTACAGTACAAAATACTCTACTCGACTGTACTACACTATGTTTCTTTGCTGTACTGTATTACTGTATTAGACTGTACTCTACTGTGCTCTACTCACTGTACGGTGCTATCCAAACTTGTGAAACGTACGTCTATAATAGTGAAGGGTCTGGAAAAGTCATAGGTCAGTTTGGTGCCCTTATGGCCAGATTAATGTAATAAAGACTTCGACATAGAGGCGGGGTCATGGTGATTTGCATTAGCAATATACAGTACCAGTCAAAAGTTTGGACAGTTATTTTTACTATTTTCTACAATGTAGAATAATAGTGTAGACATCAAAACTATGAAATAACACATGGAATCATGTAATAACCAAAAAGTGTCAAACAAATCCAAATATATGTTAGATTCTTCATAGTAGCCACCCTTTGCCTTGATGACAGCTTTACACACTCTTGGCATTCTCTCAACCAGCTTCATGAGGAATATTTTTCCAACAGTCTTGAAGGAGTTCCCACATATGCTGAGCACTTGTTGGCTAGTTTTCCTTCACTCTGCGATCCAACTCATCCCAAACCATCTCAGTTGGGTTGAGGTCAGGTGATTGTGGAGGCCAGGTCATCTGATGCAGCACTCCATCACTCTCAAATAGCACTTACACAGCCTGGAGGTGTGGTTTGGGTCATTGTCCTGTTGAGAAACGAATGATAGTCCCACTAAGTGCAAACCAGATGGGAATGCATTCCAGGTGACTACCTCATAAAACTGATTGAGAGAATACCAGAGTGTGCAAAGCTAAAATATATTTTGATTTGTTTAACACAATTTTGGACACTACATGATTCCATATGTGTTGTTTCACAGTTTTGATGTCTTCACTATTATTATACAATGTAGAAAATAGTAAAAATAAAGAAAAACCCTTGGTAATGTATAAATATGCCTTTGTGTTTTGTTTTTAAGCTCAAATGGACAGTGAGTAGAGATGTCCAACGGGCCTTCGAAAAACAAAATACTTTCTGTTATCATAGAATATAGGGTCTTCCTGCAGGTGGTTTCTGAAACTAATTCACTCTTTGTAAGAATCCATTTGGTCTAAGTTAGGGAGGATTTCCTACCAAGGTCGAGAGAGAAGGCCCTGTTGTACTGTACACTCCAGCCACTAACAAGCTAATTGTATTTGTGGTCTCATGTCAACCACACTGATGTAATGGTTCAGTTTGTCACCTGGAATCTTAGCCAAATATGGTCTACTGGTTTATTGAAACTCTACTCAAGCTGTTGGGTTTACTGTAACCAATTATTGCAAGGCACATTATGACCAGGTATAAACCGAGATGAAGAAGGAAGTAAGGCTTTGAGAAAATGTACTTGATATCTGCACTAGAGTTTTCTCCCAGGAGCCTATGAGGACTAGCTGCTTTGACCCTTTTTTGCACAACATCTCTTGACTCTATGCACACACACTGGACTCTACCCACACACTCACACATACTTACACTGACACCCAAACACACACATGCACACACACACACACACACACTGCTACTGTGTATTATCTATCCTGCTGCCTAGTCACTTTACCCCCACCGAAAGTGAACAAAAGTATAAACACAACATGCAACAATTCATATAAGGAAATCAGTGAATTGAAATAAATTCATTAGGCCCTAATATATGGATTTCACATGACTGGGCAGGGGCGCAGCCGTGGGCCCACCCACTGGAGAGCCAGGCCCAACCAATCAGAATGCATTTTTTCCCCACAAAAGGGCTTTATTACAGACAGAAATACTTCTCAGTTTCATCAGCTGTCCGAGTGCCTGGTCTCAGACGATCCCGCAGGTGAAGAAGCCGGATGTGGAGGCCCTGGGCTGGAGTGGGTACAAGTGGTCTGCGGTTGTGAGGCTGGTTGGACGTACTGCCAAATTCTCTAAAACGACGTTGGAGGCAGCTTATGGTAGAGAAAGTCAAATTCAATTCTCTGGCAACAGCTCTGGTGGACATTCCTGCAGTCAGCATGCCAATTGCACGCACCCTCCAAACTTGAGACATCTGTGGCATTGTGTTGTGTGACAAAATTGCACATTTTAGAGGGGTCTTTTATTTTCCCCAGGACAAGGTGCACCTGTGTAATGATCATGCTGTTTAATCAGCTTCTTGATATGCCACACCTGTCAAGTGGATGGACAGGGTTGGGGAGTAACGGATTACAAAAAACTTAAAAAAAAAAAAAATGTACATGAATGTACATGAAACAACTGTTTTATTGATTACCTTTCATTTTAACGTCAGTCATTAACCGAAAAAGTGCTACTTTGATCTTCCCCCCTAAGCAACATACACGAACACAAAAGAAAAAGGTATGGTGTATGGTATGGTTTACGCTGCTGTGCGTTTTGTTGCCGATCTTACTTTGCTACCTGACGGTTTTTTACTTTTTCATTACCGTATATTTTTACTTTTTCCCTCACTCAACTTTTTTCATTCAACTTTTTCACCCCGGAGGTTTTATCTGGACATGGTTCGTCAGGACTTCAAACAGCCGAAGTTAAGTAACATTAACATGATGCCTTCTAATTGCAGTCGTTGTACTTATAATATACAGGAGAACAATCGCCTTACTGCAAGGATAGCTGTGCTGCAAGCCCAGCTTCAGACGCAATTGTTAGGCAAGGGTAATTTCAGTGTAGGAAAGGATGAAACAGCGTCTGTGCCACCAGTAAGTACAGATAGTAACGTTAGTATAAACCCCCTCGCACGGTCCCCGCAGCCGGACAACTTTCTCATGGCTTCTGGAGGGAAACGCTGTAGGAATGCTCAACCGGTGTCGCTTATTCAGCCGACAGAAACTTTCAACCGGTTCTCCCCATTAAGCGAGTCGGAGTCGGAGGCCGAGACTTCTCTGGTCTCTACTCCTCCCGTTGTGGGGTCTGAGACGCCGACGGCTCCCACCATTAGCTCTGACAAATTGAAAACCCTAGTCATTGGCGACTCCATTACCCGCAGTATTAGACTTAAAACTAATCATCCAGCGATCATACACTGTTTACCAGGGGGCAGGGCTACCGACATTAAGGCTAATCTAAAGACGGTGCTGGCTAAAGCTAAAACTGGCGAGTGTAGAGAGTATAGAGATATTGTTATCCACGTCGGCACCAACGATGTTAGGATGAAACAGTCAGAGGTCACCAAGCACAACATAGCTTCAGCGTGTAAATCAGCTAGAAAGATGTGTCGGCATCGATTAATTGTCTCTGGCCCCCTCCCAGTTAGGGGGAGTGATGAGCTCTACAGCAGAGTCTCACAACTCAATCGCTGGTTGAAAACTGTTTTCTGCCCCTCCCAAAAGATAGAATTTGTAGATAATTGGCCCTCTTTCTGGGACTCACCCACAAACAGGACCAAGCCTGGCCTGTTGAGGAGTGACGGACTCCATCCTAGCTGGAGGGGTACTCTCATCTTATCTACGAACATACACAGGGCTCTAACTCCTCTAGCTCCACAATGAAATAGGGTGCAGGCCAGGCAGCAGGCTGTTAGCCAGCCTGCCAGCTTAGTGGAGTCTGCCACTAGCACAGTCAGCGTAGTCAGCTCAGCTTTCCCCATTGAGACCGTGTCTGTGCCTCGATCTAGGTTGGGCAAAATTAAAAATGGCGGTGTTCGCTTTAGCAATCTCACTAGTATAAAGACCTCCTCCATTCCTGCCATTATTGAAAGAGATTGTGATACCTCACATCTCAAAATTGGGTAACTTAATGTTAGATCCCTCACTTCCAAGGCAGTTATAGTCAATGAACTAATCACTGATCATAATCTTGATGTGATTGGCCTGACTGAAACATGGCTTAAGCCTGATGAATTTACTGTGTTAAATGAGGCCTCACCCCCTGGTTACACTAGTGACCATACCCCCCGTGCATCCGGCAAAGGCGGAGGTGTTGGTAATATTTACGATAGCAAATTTCAATTTACAAAAAAAAAAACAATGACGTTTTCGTCTTTTGAGCTTCTAGTCATGAAATCTATGCAGCCTACTCACTCACTTTTTATAGTGAGTGAGTAGGCCTCCTGGGCCATATGCAGTGTTCCTCACTGAGTTCCCTGAATTCCTATCGGATCTTGTAGTCATAGCAGATAATATTCTAATTTTTGGTGACTTTAACATTCACATGGAAAAGTCCACAGACCCACTCCAAAAGGCTTTCGGAGCCATCATCGACTCAGTGGGTTTTGTCCAACATGTCTCTGGACCTACTCACTGCCACAGTCATACTCTGGACCTAGTTTTGTCCCATGGAATAAATGTTGTGGATCTTAATGTTTTTCCTCATAATCCTGGACTATCGGACCACCATTTTATTACGTTTGCAATCGCAACAAATAATCTGCTCAGACCCCAAACAAGGAGCATTAAAAGTCGTGCTATAAATTCTCAGACAACCCAAAGATTCCTTGATGCCCTTCCAGACTGCCTCTGCCTACCCAAGGACGTCAGAGGACAAAAATCAGTTAACCACCTAACCGAGGAACTCAATTTAACCTTGCGCAATACCCTAGATGCAGTTGCACCCCTAAAAACTAAAAACATCTGTCATAAGAAACTAGCTCCCTGGTATACAGAAAATACACGAGCTCTGAAGCAAGCTTCCAGAAAATTGGAACGGAAATGGCGCCACACCAAACTGGAAGTCTTCCGACTAGCTTGGAAAGACAGTACCGTGCAGTATCGAAGAGCCCTCACTGCTGCTCGATCATCCTATTTTTCCAACTTAATTGAGGAAAATAAGAACAATCCGAAATTTCTTTTTGATACTGTCGCAAAGCTAAATAAAAAGCAGCCTTCGCAAATGGAGGATGGCTTTCACTTCAGCAGTAATACATTTATGAACTTCTTTGAGGAAAAGATCATGATCATTAGAAAGCAAATTACAGACTCCTCTTTAAATCTGGGTATTCCTCCAAAGCTCCATTGTCCTGAGTCTACACAACTCTGCCAGGACCTAGGATCAAGGGAGATACTAAAGTGTTTTAGTACTATATCTCTTGACACAATGATGAAAATAATCATGGCCTCCAAACCCTCAAGCTGCATACTGGACCCTATTCCAACTAAACTACTGAAAGAGCTGCTTCCTGTGCTTGGCCCTCCTATGTTGAACATAATAAACGGCTCTCTATCCACCGGATGTGTACCAAGCTCACTAAAAGTGGCAGTAATAAAGCCTCTTTTGAAAAAGCCAAATCTTGACCCAGAAATTATAAAAAACTATCGGCCTATATCGAATCTTCCATTCCTCTCAAATTTTTTGGAAAAAGCTGTTGCACAGCAACTCACTGCCTTCCTGAAGACAATCAATGTATACGAAACGCTTCAGTCTGGTTTTAGACCCCATCATAGCACTGAGACTGCACTTGTGAAGGTGGTAAATGACCTTTTAATGACGTCAGACCGAGGCTCTGCATCTGTCCTCGTGCTCCTAGATCTTAGTGCCGCTTTTGATACCATCGATCACCACATTCTTTTGGAGAGATTGGAAACCCAAATTGGTCTACATGGACAAGTTCTGGCCTGGTTTAGATCTTATCTGTCGGAAAGATATCAGTTTGTAACTGTGAATGGTTTGTCCTCTGACAAATCAATTGTAAATTTCGGTGTTCCTCAAGGTTCCGTTTTAGGACCACTATTGTTTTCACTATATATTTTACCTCTTGGGGATGTCATTCGAAAACATAATGTTAAATTTCACTGCTATGCGGACGACACACAGCTGTACATTTCAATGAAACATGGTGAAGCCCCAAAATTGCCCTCGCTAGAAGCCTGTGTTTCAGACATAAAGAAGTGGATGGCTGCAAACTTTCTACTTTTAAACTCAGACAAAACAGAGATGCTTGTTCTAGGTCCCAAGAAACAAAGAGATCTTCTGTTGAATCTGACAATTAATCTGGATGGTTGTACAGTCGTCTCAAATAAAACTGTGAAGGACCTCGGCATTACTCTGGACCCTGATCTCTCTTTTGAAGAACATATCAAGACTGTTTCAAGGACAGCTTTTTTCCATCTACGTAACATTGCAAAAATCAGAAACTTTCTGTCCAAAAATGACGCTGAAAAATTAATCCATGCTTTTGTTACTTCTAGGCTGGACTACTGCAATGCTCTACTTTCCGGCTACCCGGATAAAGCACTAAACAAACTTCAGTTAGTGCTAAATACGGCTGCTAGAATCCTGACTAGAACCAAAAAATTTGATCATATTACTCCAGTGCTAGCCTCCCTACACTGGCTTCCTGTTAAGGCAAGGGCTGATTTCAAGGTTTTACTGCTAACCTACAAAGCATTACATGGGCTTGCTCCTACCTATCTTTCTGATTTGGTCCTGCCGTACATACCTACACGTACGCTACGGTCACAAGACGCAGGCCTCCTAATTGTCCCTAAAATTTCTAAGCAAACGGCTGGAGGTAGGGCTTTCTCCTATAGAGCTCCATTTTTATGGAATGGTCTGCCTACCAATGTGAGAGACGCAGACTCAGTCTCAACCTTTAAGTCTTTACTGAAGACTTATCTCTTCAGTAGGTCCTATGATTAAGTATAGTCTGGCCCAGGAGTGTGAAGGTGAACGGAAAGGCTGGAGCAACGAACCGCCCTTGCTGTCTCTGCCTTGCCGGTCCCCCTCTTTCCACTGGGATTCTCTGCCTCTAACCCTTTTACAGGGGCTGAGTCACTGGCTTACTGGTGTTCTTCCATGCCGTCCATGGGAGGGGTGTGTCACTTGAGTGGGTTGAGTCACTGACGTGGTCTTCCTGTCTGGGTTGGCGCCCCCCCTTGGGTTGTGCCATGGCGGAGATCGTTGTGGGCTATACTCGGCCTTGTCTTAGGACGGTAAGTTGGTGGTTGGAGACATCCCTCTAGTGGTGTGGGGGCTGTGCTTTGGCAAAGTGGGTGGGGTTATATCCTGCCTGTTTGGCCCTGTCCAGGGGTATCATCGGATGGGGCCACAGTGTCTTCTGATCCCTCCTGTCTCAGCCTCCAGTATTTATGCTGCAGTAGTTTATGTGTCGGGGGGCTAGGGTCAGTCTGTTACATCTGGAGTATTTCTCTTGTCTTATCCGGTATCCTGTGTGAATTTAAATATGCTCTCTCTAATTCTCTCTTTCTCTCTTTCTGTCTTTCTCTCGGAGGACCTGAGCCCTAGGACCATGCCTCAGGACTACCTGGTATGATGACTCCTTGCTGTCCCCAGTCCACCTGGCCGTGCTGCTGCTCCAGTTTCAACTGTTCTGCCTGCGGCTATGGAACCCTGACCTGTTCACCGGACGTGCTTGTTGCACCCTCGACAACCACTATGATTATTATTATTTGACCATGCTGGTCATTTATGAACATTTTAACATCTTGACCATGTTCTGTTATAATATCCACCCTGCACAGCCAGAAGAGGACTGGCCACCCCTCATAGCCTGGTTCCTCTCTAGGTTTCTTCCTAGGTTTTTGGCCTTTCTAGGGAGTTTTTCCTTGGGAGTTTTTCCTAGCCACCGTGCTTCTTTCACATGCTTTGCTTGCTGTTTGGGGTTTTAGGCTGGGTTTCTGTACAGCACTTTGAGATATCAGCTGATGTACGAAGGGCTATATAAATAAATTTGATTCGATTTTTTGATTTGATTTGATTTGGTGTGCCAACGCAGTGCATTTTTTGGGATGGCGTTTCAAAGTTTGTGTTCATGGAAGAACAGGGCAGGAATGTAACAGTTCAATGCAAACTATGTTTAACCTGTTAGGGCTAGGGGGCAGTATTTACACGGCCGGATAAAAAACCTACCCGAATTCATCTGGTTATTACTACTGCCCAGAAACTAGAATATGCATATAAGTATTGGCTTTGGATAGAAAACACCTTAACGTTTCTAAAACTGTTTGAATGGTGTCTGTGAGTATAACAGAACTCATATGGCAGGCAAGAACCTGAGAAGATTCTGTACAGGAAGTACCCTCTCTCACCATTCCTTGGGCTTCTTAGCTCTGTTTATTGAAAACTTAGGATCTTTGCTGTAACGTGACACTTCCTACGGCTCCCATAGGCTCTCAGAACCCGGGAAAAAGCTGAATGATGTAATTCCAGCCCCTGGCTGAAAAACATTAGCGCCTTTGGTAAGTGGTCTATCAGAGGACCATCAGACTGAGGCGCGTGTACGGGGCGACACCATGTTTTTATTTTCTCTCTCTTTGTACTAAAACACGATTTCCCGGTCGGAATATTATCGCTTTTTTACGAGACAAATGGCATAAAAATTGATTTTAAACAGCGGTTGACATGCACGGTAATGGAATATTTAGAATTTTTTTTGTCACGAAACGCGTCAGGCGCGTCACCCTTCTTTACCCTTTCGGATAGTGTCTTGAACGCACGAACAAAACGCCGCTATTTGGATATAACTATGGATTATTTTGAACCAAACCAACATTTGTTATTGAAGTAGAAGTCCTGGGAGTGCATTCTGACGAAGAACAGCAAAGGTAATAACATTTTTCTTATAGTAAATCTGACTTTGGTGAGGGCTAAACTTGTTGGGTGTCTAAATAGCTAGCCCTGTGATGCCGGGCTATCTACTTAGAATATTGCAAAATGTGCTTTCACCGAAAAGCAATTTTAAAATCGGACATAGCGAGTGCATAGAGGAGTTCTGTATCTATAATTCTTAAAATAATTGTTATGCTTTTTGTGAACGTTTATCGTGAGTAATTTAGTAAATTCACCGGAAGTTTGCGGGGGGTATGCTAGTTCTGAACGTCACATGCTAATGTAAAAAGCTGGTTTTTGATATAAATATGAACTTGATTGAACAAAACATGCATGTATTGTATAACATAATGTCCTAAGATTGTCATCTGATGAAGATCATCAAAGGTTAGTGCTGCATTTAGCTGTGATTTGGGTTTATGTGACATTATATGCTAGCTTGAAAAATGGGTGTCTGATTATTTCTGGCTGGGTACTCTGCTGACATAATCTAATGTTTTGATTTCGTTGTAAAGCCTTTTTGAAATCGGACAGTGTGGTTAGATTAACGAGAGTCTTTTCTTTAAAATGGTGTAAAATAGTCATATGTTTGAGAAAGCATTTCTAAGGTATTTTAATAACGCGCCACGGGATTCCACTGGCTGTTACGTAGGTGGGACGAAATCGTCCCACTGGCCCTAGAGAAGTTAACAATGGTAAAGCTGCTGTCGACATCCAGACACTCAACTTTGAACCTTAAGAAACACTTGGAGGTAAGGATGATGATTTGCAGGTGTGGCACATTAGCTTGCTTTGCTAGCTAGTCTCTAGAGACACACAGATTGTCTTCACAATGTTACCAATGTTCCAGCATAGGTCAGAGATTTCAGAGAATACTAGCTAGCTATTTAGTCAGAATTTTAGCTAGCTAGCCTGTTTAATTTGCCAACTCTCCTACAGCATGTGGTATGCTGCTCACTTAAGGTTGCTCTGTCGGTTGCTAGCTACTGCAGTTAGCAAGATATCATAGCAAGTATGCTATTGTGCTAATTTGTTATCAATTAAATCTATTTTAACTATGATAAATCAGTTGTAGATAGTTGGGTGAGATTCACTGGGCTACATTGCCTAGCTAGCAGCTAAATCAAAAGTAACAAAACAAAGTTTTGAAAGCTTGTTGCAATCTGTAACCCAACATAACACGATTCTCACTGTCAGGGTTGTTGCTAACTTAGTTAGCTAGCTATGGTTTCAGAGTAACATGCTACCCAAATCAAAAAAGCCACACTGCAGTTTTCCTGCTGTTCAATAGTTTTTTTCAACCCAAACAAATGCCTGTATTATTCAATCATAACTCAAAGTATAATACTGTATTAGTCCATTGTTTTGTTTTTGAGTATTTCGAGATAAACAATGTAAACAAATGCCTGTATTATTCAATCATAACTCAAAGTATAATACTGTATTAGTCCATTGTTTTGTTTTTGAGTATTTTGAGATAAACAATGTAAACCACCATAGACATCATTGAATCCACAGCTTTGTCCATGTGTGAGTGGTTACATGTTCCAACCCCAGCCCTGGGTTTATCAGACAGGGATAGGCAATAGAAAGTGAATCATATGTTTAAAAAAGGGTGAACAAAAGTTGGGTAAAGCCACAATCATTAATTGAAACAATAACAAGGTGCTCACTCCACTGTTATTTTACTTATACTGTAATGTCATAGTTAAGTAATTAATTACATTTTGTTTTTTCAGAGGATGCATAACAATCAATGGAAGACCCAGCCAGATGACATGGAGGAGTGCAGAGGTGCACAGCCATCTGCAGATGGCCAAAAAGGGACATCTTGTACACCATTTGAAAAAAGCAAAACTACAACCAGGAGGACCACACACCTCACAAAGCCGGGTTAATCACCTGGTATTTGACTTCATCATAGACGATGTGCAACCCTTTTCACTAGTAGAGGTGCCTTCATTCCGCAAGCTAGTAGAAGGAATTAGTGGTGGGAGAATGGTCATGTGTAGAAAGACTTTGATGCAACGAATTGTCCATGAAAGAAGTCCATGAAAGAAGCTCTCTCCACCAAACTCCAGAGCGTAAAGTCAGTGTGCACCACAGCAGACATCTGGTCTGCCCATAACAGAAGCTTCTTTGGCATGACATGTCACTGGATCTAGCAGGACACCTTGGAGAGGAAGTCAGCTGCTTTGGCTTGTGCGAGACTGAGAGGATATCATACCTACGATTTGATTGCTGCCAAGTTAAGTGAAATACATGCAGACTTAAAAATTCAACACAAAGTGAGGGCCACAGTGACAGACAATGGAAACAACTTTGTAAAGGCATTCTGGGAGTTCAGTGGAAATGAAGAGGAGCAAGATGATACGGATGATGGAGTGAGGTTTGATGATGTGGTTGGGGTTATTGAGGAGGTTGAGCAAGAACTGAACTTTTTACTCCATCCACATCAACGTTGTGGGGCACACACCCTCAACCTCATCGCCACCAATGAGGTGGACAAAGCTGCATCCCAAGGTCCATCACGAAAATTGTACAGAAGTGCAATGTCAAAATGTTCCAGCATTTGCAGCAAAGCACAGAGGTCCACATTTAGCTTAAGAGGCAATAGAGGACATTGCAAGCTTGAAAGTAACTGCCATGTGTGACAAGATGGAGCTCAGCGTACCGTGCCATCTGCAAACTCATATAACCCTCACAGATGACCAGCTGTGGCAAATCTGTGAAGACCTGGGTGTGAGCAGCAAACTACATCCTTGTGAGATTGCTTTTCTCAAGGATTAGAGTACAGTCCTACAGCCCCTCACATTCTCTATTGATCTTCAGGGAGAGAAGTGTTTTCTTGGCTTTCTTTTCCCAATAATACTAAGCTTGAAGTCTAAGCTCTCAGAGAAAATATCTCTGGCACACATCATCACTGCAGTCACATTGAGGCTATAGACCGCCGGTTTGGACCTATGCGAAGCAAAAATGGCAACTGCTACCGTGCCAAAGTTTCGACTGTGTTGGCTCAACCCTTGAAAGAGAGAGGAGATGCGGAGCACATTAGTTCAAGAAGCAGCTTCTTTGGAGAACACACACTGTAAAGATGTTGAGGGAGCACAGACAATTTTTTTGTGTTCGGTGGTGCAACAACAAGGGCCAGTGGCACTGCAGAGGATGAGGTGAGGATGTACCTCAAAGACAAAGAACAAGTGGACTGCTTTGTGGTCTGACTGCAATTAGACATGGACAAGATCAGGATGAAGGTGGCATTTGAGAGGCAGGTATACAGGGCTTAAATACATTTTTTGTCACAATGTTTTGTGATGTGCTCTAACGTGGCTCTGCTTAGTGGCTCAAACATCTTGCAATAAATGTTAAATTGGTAATCTTTTTTTTGTTCTTATGTGTTTTACGGGTGAAGTAATTCAAAAGTAAAAGTAATCAGATTACGGTTAGAGTTTAGGTAATCCAAAAGTTACATTACTGATTACAATTTTAGGCAGGTAACTAGTAACTGTAACAGATTACATTTTAAAAAGTAACCCACCCAACCCTGTGGATGGATTATCTTCGCAAAGGAGAAATGCTCACTAACAGGGATGTAAACACATTTCTGCACAACATTTTAACGAAATAAGCTTTTTGTACACATGGAACATTTCTGGGATCTTTTATTTCAGCTCATGAAACATGAGACCAACACTTTAAATGTTGTGTTTATATTTTTGCTCAGTATATACACTACCTACCGTTCAAAAGTTTGGAGTCACTTAGAAATGTCCTTGTTTTTTTGTCCATTAAAATAACATCAAATTGATCAGAAATACAGTGTAGACATTACTCATTTTGTAAATGACTATTGTAGCTGTAAATGGCAGAGTTTTTTAAATGGAATATCTACATAGGCGTACAGAGGCCCATTATCAGCAACCATCACTCCTGTGTTCCAATGGCACGTGGTGTTAGCTAATCCAAGTTTATCATTTTAAAGGGCTAACTGATCATGAGAGAACCCTGTAACAAAAGTATGAGTTTTAATCGCTTAATAATTCCTAAACAAATTTGATATCAGTAAACACTAACTAATTGGTAGCTCTTCTTACTTCTGTGAACTTTTATTATCCTTCTTCCTCAACGGGAGAGAAATTAAAAAATATCTTAAAGATATGTGGGGTTTTTGTAATGGAATTACAAGGCACTATAACTTACAGAACGTAAACAATTTCTCAAAAATTAAATGTGTTGATATTAGTTGGCAGGGGCCTTTACATCAACATTATTGTGTTTTGAAATCCAGAAATTAAAGCCTTATGCCACATTTTTTAAGACGGATCAATTTTTTCAAACAATTTTCCATCTCTTAATTATCGGTTGAAGAGCATGCATTTAGTTTTACTTGTATTTAAGAGCAGTTGGAAGCCACGGAAGGAGAGTTGTATGGCATTGAAGCTCGTCTGGAGGGTTGTTAACACAGTGTCCAAAGAAGGGCCAGAAGTATACAGAATGGTGTCGTCTGCGTAGAGGTGGATCAGAGACTCACCAGCAGCAAGAGCGACATCATTGATGTATACAGAGAAAAGAGTTGGCCCAAGAATTGAACCCTGTGGCACCCCCAAAGAGACTGCCAGAGGCCCGGACAACAGGCCATCCGATTTGACACATTGAACTCTATCAGAGAAGTAGTTGGTGAACCAGGCGAGGCAATCATTTGAGAATCCAACCATACCTAAGATGACTCGAGGCTGCAATCGCTGCCAAAGGTGCTTCAACAAAGTACTGAGTAAAGTGTCTTAATACCCATGTAAATGTGATGCTTCAGTTTTTTCTGTTTAATAAATGTGCCATCTCGTAGTACATTGATGAGGGGAAACAACTATTCAATCAATTTTAGAATACGGCTGTAACGTAACAAAATGTGGAAAAGTCAAAGGGTCTGAATACTTTCCGAATGCACTGTAGGCCTAAATATTAGAAAATAAACATGCCAAATGACTTTCTTTGTTCTGAAATAATATGTAGAGCTCTGTTGGAACTCATCAAAACTCTGCAAAGATGTCAAGAAACAACATTTGATATACAGTGAGGGAAAAAATATTTGATCCCCTGCTGATTTTGTACATTTGCCCACTGACAAAGAAATGATCCGTGTATAATTTTAATGGTAGGTTTAGTTGAACAGTGAGAGACAGAATAACAACAAAAGAATCCAGAAAAACGCATGTCAAAAATGATTTGCATTTTAACGAGGGAAATAAGTATTTGACCCCTCTGCAAAACATGACTTAGTACTTGGTGGCAAACCCCTTTTTGGCAATCACAGAGGTCAGACGTTTCTTGTAGTTGGCCACCAGGTTTGCACACATCTCAGGAGGGATTTTGTCCCACTCCTCTTTGCAGATCTTCTCCAAGACATTAAGGTTTTGAGGCTGACGTTTGGCAACTCGAACCTTCAGCTCCCTCCAGAGATTTTCTATGGGATTAAGGTCTGGAGACTGGCTAGGCCACTCCAGGACCTTAAAGTGCTTATTCTTGAGCCACTCCTTTGTTGCCTTGGCCGTGTGTTTTGGGTCATTGTCATGCTGGAATACCCATCCACGACCCATTTTCAATGCCCTGGCTGAGGGAAGGAGGTTCTGCCCCAACATTTGACAGTACATGGCCCCGTCCATCATTTCTTTGATGCGGTGAAGTTGTCATGTCCCCTTAGCAGAAAAACACCCCCAAAGCATAATGTTTCCACCTCCGTGTTTGACGGTGGGGATGGTGTTCTTGGGGTCATAGGCAGCATTCCTTCTCCTCCAAACATGGCGAGTTGAGTTGATGCCAAAGAGCTCCATTTTGGTCTCATCTGACCACAACACTTTCACCCAGTTGTCCTCTGAATCATTCAGATGTTCTTTGGCAAACTTCAGACGGGCATGTATATGTGCTTTCTTGAGCAGGGGGACCTTGTGGGCACTGCAGGATTTCAGTCCTTCACGGCGTAGTATGTTACCAATTGTTTTCTTGGTGACTATGGTCCCAGCTGCCTTGAGATCATTGACAAGATCCTCCCGTGTAATTCTGGGCTGATTCCTCACCGTTCTCATGATCATTGCAACTCCACGAGGTGAGATCTTGCATGGAGCCCCAGGCCGAGGGAGATTGACAGTTCTTTTGTGTTTCTTCCATTTGCGAATAATCGTACCAACTGTTGTCACCTTCTCACCAAGCTGCTTGGCGATGGTCTTGTAGCCCATTCCAGCCTTGTGTAGGTCTACAATCTTGTCCCTGACATCCTTGGAGAGCTCTTTGGTCTTGGCCATGGTGGAGAGTTTGGAATCTGATTGATTGATTGCTTCTCTGGACAGGTGTCTTTTATACAGGTAACAAACTGAGATTAGGAGCACTCCCTTTAAGAGTGTGCTCCTAATCTCAGCTCGTTACCTGTATAAAAGACACCTGGGAGCCAGAAATCTTTCTGATTGAGAGGGGGTCAAATACTTATTTCCCTCATTAAAATGCAAATCAATTTATAACATTTTTGACATGCGTTTTTCAGGATTTTTTTGTTATTCTGTCTTTCACTGTTCAAATAAACCTACCATTAAAATGATAGACTGATCTTTTCTTTGTCAGTGGGCAAACGTACAAAATCAGCAGGGGATCAAATACTTTTTTCCCTCATTGTAGATGTGTGGTATGAAACATTTTTAGAATATCATATATTCTGAATTGGGAAACAATTATGTGAATAAAGAATACTGTACACCTCCAAGTCCAATAAAGTTTACAAGCTGAACAAGCCTTATTGGAATGATGAGTTAAGGAACCTGTGGTCTGTAATGCGCAAGAGAAAAATCGGCATGTTTGATAAAAGACTCTCTGCCTATTCAAACGGAGATATCAGAAGGCAGTCATTCCACCTTGATGATACAGACAAAAAATCCTTAACAGTTTTGGAAACAAATAAGTTAGGACCAAAACAACATAAGAAAATTCCAATGGAATTCAGAGGACAGCAGTGAGGGCTGAACTCTGATAGTACACAGGTACTGTGGAAAAGAAGGGGGTCGAGTTATAAATGGTAGATACGTGAGGGCAGATACCGCTTATTAGTTCTGCTCTATCACTAAAATGGCCACCCCGATTACAACTACAGATCACAAAATGGCCGACTGCAAGGGGAACCCTCAGAAGATGGGGCCGACCCACAAATAAAGGGTCAAGACAAACCAGGAAGAGAGAGAAAGGGCTGGAAGGATCTGTGAACCATGGAGAAAGAGATGATATAGATATATATCGGCTGGATTTACCGTCTATGAGCTGGACTGTTTGGACCTGGACCTACCGAGAACCCTATTCGTGTACCGAACCATGCTATCCTTGACCTTGCCTGCGGCCTGGGTGGACCAGGACGGAGAAACAAACACACAGGTACTGTCCTGTTCGAAATAACTCTCATTCTTGGATAATTTTGGTGACAGTTTCCCACTTCATTTGTGACAAACACTCCTAATCTTGAAGAGATTTGCCACAGTACTTAAGGAGTGGGAGTTTGAAAGTTTGTTCTCAGGTAACGAAAATGTGGCATATTTTGAGACATAATGTATGTTCCCTGAAAACTAAACTAGAAAACTCAATGTTAGAACTCTTATATATGTAACCCGTACTTAAATGAGGAGCTGTCTGTGGCAGAAGTTAAGGTGTTTGACGCTGCAAAAAATGGGAAAGCATTTGGCATTGACGAACTGCCTAATGAAGTTTTAAAATCCCCTCAATTAATTGACATCCTATATGATTTGCTCCAAACTTGTTTTGAGTACAGTATACTCCCATCCACTTGGTATAAGTCTATAGTGAATCCCATCCCCAAATCTTAAAAATATGACCTGAGAGTGCCTATAGAGGCATAAGTTTACTAAGTACGGTCTTTAAGGATCCGCCCCCTTTTTTAAAATTTTCGGCCTAAAATGACATCCAAATCTAACTGTCTGTAGCTCAGGCCCCGAAGCAAGGATATACATATTCTTGGTACCATTTGAAAGGAAACACGTTGAAGTTTGTGGAAATTTGAAAGGAATGTAGCAGACTATAACACAATAGATCAGGTAAAAGATAATACCAAGAAAAAACCAACAATTCTTTTGTATTTTTTTTGTACCATCATCTTTGAAATGCAAGAGAAAGGACATAATGTATTATTCCAGCCCAGGTGCAATTTCGATTTTGGCCACTAGATGACAGCAGTGTATGCGCAAAGTTTTAGACTGATCCAATGAACCATTGCATTTATGTTCAAACTTTTGTATCAGACTGCCCAAATGTGCCTAATTTCTTTATTAATAACTTTTCATGTTCAAAATTGTGCACTCTCCTCAAACAATAGCATGGTATTATTTCACTGTAATAACAACTGTAAATTGGACAGTGCAGTTAGATTAACAAGAATTTAAGCTTTCTGGCAATATCAGATATGTCTATGTCATAGTATTTCATTGTTACTTACAACCTCATGCTAATCACACTGGCCTACGTTAGCTCAACCGTCCCATTGACGGGACACCGATCCCAAAGAAGTTTTAATCCATCCTCAACAGTAGGCTAATGACCTTTTTGTAGCATCAAAACATTCTGGTGGGAGTTCCAGTTTAGCATGTGAATGGAGAAGAAACTCGTGGACGAAGCTCCTACGCATTAGTTCATTTTGCCAAATGTGTACCTTGCATTCCACTTTCTTACATATCATATTTGATTGATGAGTTCGTAAATTACCTTCTTGATTCAAATGTCACACGACCTGAGGAGCAGAAGACCTGTAAATAACGTTTCAACCGCGATGGCAAACCTGAATGATAATGGCGCCGACTCCAGTCCAACTGTTACAGAGTCTCATGCGTTCACACTGCCCACAGATCTTCAGAACCTCTATACGATTCTGGTCTCAGAAATTACAGCTACCATTGCCACAGCTCAAAACTGCCATCAATGCTGCTCTGGCCCCCTTCTTCTCAGTCCTAGATTGTGTCCGAGCCGCTGCGGATGAACAAGGCCACCGAATTGACGGCTTTGTACATGACCTGTGTGACTACAGTGACCGCATAGTAGCACTCCGGAAAACCAAAACCTGATTGACAAGACCGATGATCTGGAATCCCGTTCTCGCCATTGCAATGTGTTGTTGGTATACCAGAGAAATGTGAAGGAGGGGACCCAGTTAAGTTCATGTCAGAATTCTTTGCGGAATTCTTCTTCTTTCCATCACCCCCGAAGCTGAATAGAGCCCACCGCATTGGCCCCTCCCCAGCAGGCGGAGACAACAACTCCAAGCCTAGAGTGTTTATCATCAGTTTTCACTACTACGGTGACAAGGAGAGCATCCTCCAGAGGCAGGGCAGAGACCAGCTACACTTGTTCATCTTTCCTGACCTCAGCTCGAATGTCCCCAAGAAAAGAGCTAAATTCCTCAATGTGAAACGCAAACTTCATGAGAAGAAAGTGAAATTCTCACTCCGCTTCCCTGCTCGTCTGCACATTGAACATGCCGGGGGGAAGCTACAATTCAACTCCCACGAGGACGCCCAGCGTTGGTTCGACAGTCACTTCTGAGCCGTATCTTGGATCTATGACCTACTGTTTTGCCAGGTAGCATGCATAGCCTAGTCTCTAAGTTGAAGGTATGTTTGACTTTTACAGCAGGGCATTTTTTTTTCTCCCTGTTGCCATTACTTTTCTACTTGGGAGGTCCTTTTTATTTGGCTAGATGGCTAACATAGTAATGCATGGCTACAATTCCAGGCTTTTGCAGAGCTTTCCTGTTGTTTTTTTCCTTTCCTTTTTGTCTAGCTACTTACTGAAGGACTTCTGCACACTTTGCTCCCCTTCTTGCGCAAATGAAAACTGACTTTCAGAGATGGGGTAGCTTGCCACTATCACTTATAGGATGGATTGATGCTGTAAAAATGAACATTTTATCAATTTTAATCTATCCCATTGATTGATTGACTTAAAAAAACACTTTTGTATAAACCATCAGGCTGTTACCACATTTATCTGGGGAGGAAAGGTACCTAGAGTCAATAGATCTTTACTTCAGAGATGCAAGTTTAGTGGAGTGCTGACACTACCCAGCTTTTTATACTATTACTGGGCAGCCAACTTTCAGAAATTGCCATTCTGGTTACATGCTCCAGATACCCCATGGTGCCACCTAGAGGCACATTCTTGTATTTCTTCTTCTCTACCTGCTTTACTCTGCTCTTCTCCCCCAACATCCCCCTCTCGCTATACTCACAATCCTGTAGTGCTTTCCACACTCAAGATTTGGTATCAGTTTCGACGACATTTTAAATTCTCAGCTGCATCTACTATGGGTCCTATTGATTAGAATCACTTATTCCCCGCTTCTCTAATAGATAATACCTTTCCTTGTCCAGTAAGAGAAAGCATTAAGTCCTTCCAAGATTTATATGTAAATATAATTTTTTTGTAGTTTTCCCAACCTGGCCTTTAAATACTCTTTGCTTTTTCCGTTACCTTCAAATTAGGCATTGTGTCTCCTCCCAATTTTCTGGCTTCCCTGCTCCACCCCCTTGCCAACCCTGGGATGGCATATTGACTCCATTACCTCGACAGAAAGCAGTCATTTCTCAGATCTATCTGTGTATTTTGTCATTGGACAAACACTCCACTAACAAAAATACATCTGCTTGGGAACGGGAAATGTGTGTTGCATTTACACAGGAGTGGTGGGATCAGATGATTGATAGAGTACGCTCCACTACATCTTGTGCTCGTCTTGGTCTCATACAATTTAAGGTTTGACATAGGGTGCATTTTTCCAAATCCAGATTGTCTGACATATATCCAAATGTAAATAATGAGTGTGATAGATGTCATGTCTCACCATGTGACCTTAGGCACATGTTCATTCAATGCTCTAAACTACAAAATTACTGGGATTCTATTTTTAAAACTTTATCTGAGGTGCTTGAAATAAACCTGCAGCCTTGTCCCTTTATAGCTGTTTTTGGTATTCCAGAAGACTTGTTCTCCTTAGACACCAAACATGCCGATATTGTTGCTTTTACATCCTCATTAGCTCGACGTAGAATTCTTCGCCAGTGGAAGTCTGCTCAGCCCCCCTCTACTTCTCAATGGCTCAACGATGTAATGTTCTTCCTAAAGCTTAAGAAAATTAAGTATTCTCTTAGGGGTTCCAATGATACATTTGTACAAAATGGCAACCATTTATATCATACTTGAATGGCTCTGATGAGATGCTTTAAGGTTTCCCAGTAGGCGTTACCAGTAGTCATTACATAATATGTACAGTCATCAATATAATGCTATCCAGTCCAAGCAAGTTTGTCTAAGGTTTACTGATCATTTATTTATTTCTGTTTTTGTATTTTGAATTCCCCCCCCCCCGTATTCTTGTTTATTTGTTGTGAATTCTCTGTAGAATTTTTGAGGACCGAATTGAGGGAGGGTGTGGGATGGTTTGGCTATATGAGGGGATCAGGGTGGGTGGTTGGAAGAGGGTTGGGGGTGGGTGGTTGGGAGGGAGGGAATCGGTGGGTGGACTGAGATAGGGCGGAGAGGTAGGTTGGGGCTAGGTGGGTTGGGTGGATGTGTTGTAAGGAGGTAGGGTGGGTGGGTGGTTGGGATATGGTAAAATCTTTGTTCTTACATTGATGTACATTTTGTTAAAACTTTAATAAAAATATATAAAAAATAAACATTCTGGTGGAAGAACAAAATGGTTTTCGTAAATCCAGAGCATGTATAGATCATATCTTCTCGGTCTGTATAATAGTCAGAAATAGATTACATGAAGATCAGCCTACTTTTGTATGTTTCATTGATTTCCAGAGAGCTTTTTATTTTGTACATAGGGATATTTTAGCCTATAGTTTGTTAAAGACAGGGGTTTATTGGAAATTTGATCACGCAATTGCTTCTGTGCGTGTTAATGAATATTGAACAGATTGGTTTCCCACACCCTCGGGTGTGTCACCGACTTTGTTTGCTATGTTTATTAATGATTTGGCAAAATAAATTAAACAGTTAAATATTGGAGTAAGATATGATGATGAAATGCTATGTACCCTTTTATATGCTGATGATATTATTTTGACGGCAGAAACTGAGCATGATCTGCAGAAAATGTTATTATATACAGTAAATTGGTGCAAAAGATGAAGACTCATGATCAACCAGACAAAAACACAGATAATGCATTTTAGAAAACCAGGTACTAAGAGAAGTGTTTTTCTGTTGTGTTTTGGTGAAGATATTCTTGAGTTTACTAGCAATTATAAATATTTTGGTATTTTTATTGACGAACATATTACTTTTCTATACGGGACATCTGCCCTGGCCGACTCAGCAAGTACAGTGGTGGCAAAAACTTTTGCCACCAATATTTTTACTACTCTAGGGTTGTTTTGATAACCTTATTTACTATGTATTTTCAATCATTATGTGATACACACTGCAGAGAACACCAGAAGAATTACATTTACATTTACATTTACATTACATTACATTTAAGTCATTTAGCAGACGCTCTTATCCAGAGCGACTTACAAAATGGTGCATTCACCTTATGATATCCAGTGGAACAACCACTTTACAATAGTGCATCTAAATATTTTAAGGGGGGGAGGGGGGGGGGGGGTTAGTTAATTACCACAGTGAATTATTGTAATGTTTGTTTATGTGTCAATTAATCCCATAAGGGATGGGTTGCCAATTGGCGATTTGACAACAACAACAAAAAATGTAATCAAAAGTGTACGTCTTCCTGTCTACCTACTTGATCATACATCAGGCTGAATTACTTCCTCAAAGCATCCCTGGCTGGCACAGACAAACCACAAGTATTAATATAAGTAAATACAATCAAAGCAAAACTTACAGTATCTAAACATGTTTTTTTCCAGGTGAAAGAGATGGTAAGCTCTGCCTTGGTTTCTACTTGACATTTTAAAGAGTACATTTCATTGTTAACTTTCATGAGTGGTAGGCCTATGTTTGGCATTTTGCTGACTTGTTTGAAATGAAATGTCTCGGAATCTCAACCTCTCAAAGTCCTTCAGATCATCTCCATTACTTACCGTGATGAATTGTCACAAAACAAATAATTATTTAAGTAATCTCCCATGTTTAATTTGCATAAACTAAATAAATCTATAAAAATAAAGGATGAGATTGAACAACAACTTTAGTCATTATTCAACATACAGTACACTACTAAACTCTTTCCATTTTCACCTGCATTTTCTCCCCTTCCAAGGACAAAACTGTCCGAGACTGATGGTCTTGTCTGTACCAGAACATGCATGGAGAAGCCATCTTTCTGAGGAGGACTGTGGTTAGGGGCTTGCGTCTTCAGTCTAAAACACTGAGGCAAAGTCAGTCTTGAGATATAACCGCAGGTTCAAACAACGAGTCTACCAAACATGTCCAGCTAATAAGTTAAATGAAAAATACAGGTAAAAAATAAAGAATAGAATTGATGATATAATCAGTAATACTATATTGAGACACTATCGCCTGTATTAACATTTCAAGACGGCTTGGAACGACATAGTTAAAATGTGAGTGGTGGTAATAAGCAATAAAAAGTGACTGCAGAATATAGGAAAAAGAGAGAACGAAGTCTTCTTTGGGGCATTCTTAGTAAAGGTCATTTGTATAGCCTGACATATCCTCCATTTAGTCTTTGCTCTGTGTAATGCGTGTGCTTGTCTTAGCTTAATGGAATTTATAATGAAGAACAGTAACAGTCTTTTCAGAAACCTCTCAAAGTGGGACAAGATAATGAAGTAATGTCTGCTGTCTCTGTCTGCCATCTCACTGGAGGAAACGGGCCAAGCGCTATCTTGGGGTGACGCATGTACAGTGCCTTCAGAAAGTATTCGCACCCCTTGACTTTTTCCCACATTTTGTTGTGTTACAGCCTGAATTTCAAATGGATTAAATTGATATTTTGTGTCACTGATCTACACACAATACCCCATAATGTCAAAGTGGAATTATGCAAAGCTGAAATTTCTCGAGTAAATCAGTATTCAACCCGTTTGTTATGGCAAGCCTATATACATTCAGGAGTAACAGACTCAACCACAGATTCAGGGATTTCACCATGAGGCTAACGGTGATTTTAAAACAGTTACAGAGTTTAATGGTTGTGATAGGAGAAAACAGAGGATGGATCAACAACATTGTAGTTACTCTACAATACTAATATAAATGGCAGATTTCAAAGAAGGAAGCCTGTACAGATTTTTTTTTAAATTCAAAAACATGCATCCTGTTTGCAATAAGGCAGTAATAGTTTACTGTAAAACATGTGGCAAAGAATTTTTTGTCCTGAATACAAAGCGTTATGTTTGGGGCAAATCCATCAACACAGCACTGAGTACCACTCTTCATATTTTCAAGTATGGTGGTGCCTGTATCACATTATGGGGATGATTGTCATCTGCAAAGGACTAGGGAGTTTTTTAGGAAAAAAGATCTAACCACAGGCAAAATCCTAGTGAATTTAGTTATTTCCAGCAGGCACTGGTAAACAAATTCACCGTTCAGCAGGACAATTACCTAAAACACAAGGCCAAATATACACTGGAGTTGCTTACATTGAATGTTCCTGAGTTGCCTAGTTACAGTTTTTACTTAAATTGGCTTGAAAATCTATAGTAAGTCTAGCAATGATCAACAGCCAGCTTGACAGAGCTTGAAGAAATTTTTAAGAGTAACAGGCAAATATTATACAATCAAGGTGTGCAAAGCTCTTAGAGACTTATCCAGAAAGACTCATGGCTGTAATCACTGCCAAAGGTGATTCCAACATGTATAGATGTATGGGGTTGAATAGTTATCTAATCAAGATATTAGTGTTTGATTTTCCATATAAAAAAATAAAATCCATTTAGAATTCTTCTTCCACTTTGACAGTACAGAGTATTTTGTGTAGATCGTTGACAAAAAATGACAATTAAATCCATTTCAATCCCCCTTTATAACAACAAAATGTGGAAAAAGACAAGGGATGTGAATACTTTCAGAAGGCACTGTATCTATGTCTCTCCAGAGATGTTCGATCGGGTTCAAGTCCGGGCTCTGGGTGGGCCACTCAAGGACATTCAGAGACTTGTCCCAAAGCCACTCCTGCGTTGTCTTGGCTTTGTGCTTAGGGTCGTTGTCCTGTTGGAAGGTGAACCTTCGCCCCATTCTGAGGTCCTGAGTGCTCTGGAGCATGTCTTCATCAAGGATCTCTCTGTGCTTTGCTACGTTTATCTTTCCCTCGATCCTTACTAGTATCCCAGTCCGTACCGCTGAAGAACATCCCCACAGCATGATGCTGCCACCACCATGCTTCACCGTAGGGATAGTGCCAGGTTTCCTTCAGACGTGACGCTTGGCATTCAGGCCAAAGAGTTCAATCTTGGCTTCATCAGACCAGATAATCTTGTTTCTCATGGTCTGAGAGTCCTTTAGGTACGTTTTGGCAAACTGCAAACGGGCTGTCATGTGCCTTTTACTGAGGAGTGGCTTCCGCCTGACCACTCTACCATAAAAGCCTGATTGGTGGAGTGCTGCAGAGATGGTTGTCCTTCTGGAAGGTTCTCCCATCTCCAAAGAGGAACTCTGGAGCTCTGTCAGAGTGACCATCTGGTTCTTGATCACCTCCCTGATCAAGGCCCTTCTCCCCCGATTGGTGATTGTAAACTTCTTCCATTTAAGAATGATGGGGGCCACTGTGTTCTTGGGGACCTTCAATGCTGCAGACATGTTTTGGTACCCTTCCTCAGATCTGTACCTCGACACAACCCTGTCTCAGAGCTCTATGGACAATTCCTTCGACCTCATGGCTTGGTTTTTGCTCTGCCATGCATTGCAACTGTGGGACCTTATATAGACAGGTGTGTGCCTTTCCAAGTCATTTCCCAATCAATTGAATTTCCCACAGGTGGACAATCGGGGGAGAAGGGCCTTGGTCAGTGAGGTGACCAAGAACTGGATGGTCACTCTGACAGATCTCCAGTGTTCCTCTGTGGAGATGGGAGTACATTCCAGAAGGACAATCAAGTTGTAGAAACATCTCAAGGATGATCAATGGAACCAGGATGGACCTGAGCTCAATTTCCAGTCTCATAGCAAAGGGTCTGAATACTTATGTAAATAAGTAACTTTTCTCTAACTTTCTCATTCATCATTACTCACGATTATCCATGATCAGAAACAACTTCCATTCTTATTTTTCAATAAAAGTGACTACAAAATGACACAATACATTATTCACCATTCAGTTTCTATTGGGAAAAACTTAATCCAAAACACATCCAAAACAAACTGAAAATGCATCCACCAAGTTTGTAGAGTCACTAGATTGATGTAGTCATTGCGTGCTCAGAATATGGGACCAAATACTAGTAATGTTTTAGCTTCACTGTCTAAATAAATACAGAGGGAGTGTAGATATTAAGTAGTTGGACTTAAGTGCTGTCATAATTACATGTAAAATTGGGGTAATTTGACATCCTTTACAGCGGTATTTGCATTAAGTCTGAACATTAAAAGTGTTCATTTTAAAAAGTGGTCTGATAAATCCTTAATAGGGACAAGGTGGTCACAGCTCTCTCTCTCTACTCTGATGACCACCATGCCTTTGAAGATGTCATTCTAGCCCCTCCATTAATAATAGAAGTTGGACAACATCCAATCCTCTGTATGACCATCAGATTGAATTAAGGTGGATAAAGCTGCTCATATTTCAGGGCACAACGTCAGGTTTAAATCACACAATGACTTTCTCAGTGTCATCTACAGATTAAAAGTTATAGCGTCTGTTCTATATCCCTACTTTAATCAATTATTAATCAATAATACTTTTTTTTAAACTAGCCTATATTGCCAAACATACTGTATGTGATCATTATCATCAATCAGTTTCACACAGAATAGGCTACAAATGGGTTATCTTTTTTAATAATGAATCAAGTAAGAATCAATGATGATGAGGTCACTCTCCTTTCACTCACAATAGTCCAGTAACCGACTAAAGAGACCTCTTTATTTGTCCAGCTCTTGACACCAATTCATCCCCTGCCAATCCATCTCCGGGAAATTCCTACAAATATATAAATTAAGTCAGGATAGTGCTAATGAGCTAATGACCACGTCTGATAAGATATAACGTCGGAGATGGATGATGATGACGGTATAGAAAAGGACATTAATGAAAAAGGGAGAGCGACAAGTTGATTAAGGGGTGGGTAAGTGAGTAGCCTGTGGTACAATCTGTCACTGAGATGACGCTGTACTTCCAAACAAACACCTGCAAGTGTGCAAGCGCACACATACGGCAGGCACACACTAACGCCACGCACTGAGTGTACAAAACATTGGGAACACCTGCTCTTTTCATGACATTGACTGACTAAGTGAATCCAGGCAAAAGCGTTGATCCCTTATTGATGTCACTTAAATCCACTTCAATCAGTGTAGATGAAGTGGAGGAGAACAGTTAAAGAAGGATTTTTAAGCCTCGAGACAATTGAGACATGGATTGTGTATGCGTGCCCTTCAGATGGTGAATGGGCAAGACAAAAGATTGAAGTGCCTTTTAGGGGGTATGGTAGTAGGTGCCAGGCGCACTGGTTTGTGTCAAGAACTGCAACGCTGCAGGGTTTTTCACGCTCAACAGTTTCCTGCGTGAATCATGAATGGTCCGCCACCCAAAGGACATCAAGCCAACTTGACACAACTGTGGGAAGCATTGGAGTTAACATGGGCCAGCATCCCTGTGGAACGCTTTCGACATCTTGTAGAGTCCATGCCCCGACGAATTGAGGCTGTCCTGTGGGCAAAAAAAAGGGGTGCAACATTAGGTGTTCCTAATGTTTTGTACACTTTGTATGCACGTCCAGTACTGTACGTGCACACGCCTGCAGACACACACACACACACACACCACACACACACACACACACACACACACACACCTGAGCTTGTAGACGGACAGCTCAGAACACCCTCCACCTACATCTAGCTTATGCCATAAGTCGACCACGCCCCACCGCCCCCAAACACAAAATAAAAGGGCATAAAATACCAACCTGGCGATGTTCAACCTATTCACATCTTAAAGCCTGTTTTAAGAAATAAACTCTATGGAGACCAATCGATGACATCTGAGTACAAAAAAACAAGAGACACAGAAACTGCTCAATTGAATGCTGATTTGGGATGGAGGTGAGCAGCAGCCGTTTAGGATACAACATCAAAGCTCTGTCTTACACACCAAGGCAGACAGGTTGCATCTTTGAGATGCTCTGTGTGTGTGTGTGTGTGTGTGTGTGTGTGTGTGTGTGTGTGTGTGTGTGTGTGTGTGTGTGTGTGTGTGTGTGTGTGTGTGTGTGTGTGTGTGTGTGTGTGTGTGTGTGTGTGCAAAGTGAGTGGAGCATAGTGACGCTCTATACATCAGTGACACTGGACAAACAGGGAGGAGGAGAATGTTCAACAGGAAGCACTAGACCAGAGCAGCCATATATTCAGATGGCTCTGGTCTAGACTAGATAGTCAACATACATTTCAAACATGGAGTAAAAAATGGAGAAATATAATGATGGACGGTTGGTGGAAATGTAGTGTTTCTCTGATGCAATATGATACCAGCATAAACCATGATAGACAAGCAAATGGATTCACTGATCTGCAAATATTCTGTGGTGCTACTGGACAGTGATAAAATGGGTAAGTTAACATTTATTTATTGTAATTTTAAATTAGATACTTGTTTAGCTACATTACATATCTACCTCAATTGCTATTTCTAACAAGATACAGAGCCTTGCAAAGGTATTCAGTGTTACAAAGTGACATTAAAATGGATTTGTAATTTTTTTGTCAACAATCATACACAAAATACTCTAATGTTAAAGTGGAAGAACATTTTTAGTTCTTTAAGATAAATAAAACATTCATAACTAAAATACAGTATAATTGTTGCATAAGTATTCAGCCCATTTGTTTAGACAAGCCTAGTTAGTTCAGGAGTAAAATGCTGCTTAACAAATGACATAAGTTACATGGACTCACTCTGTATGGAATAATAGGGGATTACATTATTTTTGAATGACTAACCCTTCCTCTGTCCCCCATACATGCAACATCTGTGAGGTCCCTCAGTTAAGTATTGAATTTGAAGCACAGATTCAACTACAAAGACCAGGGAGTTTTTCAAAAGGGCAGTAATTGGTAGATGCTTAACAATAACAAATCCGACATTGAAGATATCTTTAAGCATGGTCAAGTTAATAATTATACTGTGGCTTATGTATTAAATCATTCAGACACATCAAATATAGTCATCCTTCTGAACTGAGCTGCAGGACATGAATGACACTGCTCAGGGATGTTACCACGAGGCATTTGGTGATTTTAAAATAGCTACAGAGTTCAATGGCTGTAATGGGAGAAAACTGAGGATGGGTCAACAACGTAGTACATAAATGACAAAGTGAAAAGAAGAATACAAATATACTGAATACAAATATTCCAAAACATGCATCTTGAACGCAACAAGGCGCTAAAGTAATACTGAGGGGGGGGGGGGGGGGGGGGGGGGGGACACAGCAAAGGAATACACTTTTTGACCTAAATGCAAAGCCTTCTGTTTGGGGCAAATCCAACACAACACATCACTGAGTAACTGCCTCCTTATTTTCAAGCATGGTGGTAGATGCAAAAAAAGCTACATCAATACTGGACTTGCTGATCAAGATGACAGCAAAATAATTTTAAGAAAGAATAATGGGGGAAATATATGGCAAATAGAAATCAAACCTGGATGGTCTTCAGAGATAAATGGGAGGGGTTGAGGGTAGCTGAAGGATGGAACTAAAAACAAACCAAATATCATTATTGTAAAATATACTGCGTCCGTAAAATGTATATAGTGTATATAAGCTGGAAATAGAAGTAGAAGTATTGTTGGGAAGAAAAAAAAATAATGGGCTAATATTGCACAATCCAGGTACGCAAAGCTCTTATAGACTTACCCAAGAAGACTCACAGCTGTAATCGATGCCAAAAGAGTTTCTATCATGTATTGAAGCAGGGGGCTGAATACATATGCAATGAATATATTTTTTTATTACATTTTTTATTAATCTTTAAAAATATATATTTTTCTTCCACTTTGATATTAGAGTATTTTGTGTAGATTGTTGACCAAAAAAATTACAATTAAATAAAATGTTACTCCCACTTTGTAAGACAATAACATTTGAAGAAATACTTTTGCAAGGCACTGTATTGAAGGTGTGTCTATTTCAGAAACCAGCTAGCTAACTTAGCTAGCGTTAAACATTTTGAAATGTATGAATTGCATTCCATTCGTTGTTATTGCATTGAAATGTATGAATTACTTTGCATTGGTTGTTACTGCATTGGTTCTTTTGTTGCCTTGACTCCTATCTCTTTTACTAAGCTCTGTCAGTGTGTACATCCAGTTATTGGTCACCTCCCTGACCAAGGCCCTTCTTCACCGATTGCCCGGTTTCGCCGGGTGGCCAGCTCTAGAAAGCCTTGGTGATTCCAAACTTCTATTTAAGAATGATGGAGGCCACCGTGTTCTTGGGGACCTTCAATGCTGCAGATATTTTTGGGTACCCTTCCCCAAATCTGTGCCTCGACACAATCCTGTCTCTGAGCTCTATGGACAATTCCTTCAACCACAATGCTTGGTTTTTGCTCTAACATGCACTGTCAACTGTGGGACCTTATATAGACAGGTGTGTGCCTTTCCAAATCATGTCCAACCAACTGAATTTACAGCAGGTGGACTCCAATGAAGTTGCAGAAACGTCTCAAGAATGATCAATGGAAACAGGATGCACCTGAGCTCAATTTCGAGTCTCATAGCAAAGAGTCTGAATACTTATGTAAATAAGGTATTTCTGTTTAGTTTTTTTTATAAATGTGCCACATTTTCTAAAAACTGTTTTTGCTTTGTCATTATGAGGTATTGTGTGTACTGATGAGTAAAAGTATTAATTTTATCCATTTTAGAATAAGGCTGTAACGTAATAAAATGTTGAAAAGAGGAATGGGTCTGAATACTTTCCGAATGCACTGTATATGAGCAAAACATATTCCACTTTATTTGGAATGGCAAGCCAGACAAAATTAAGGGGGCCTATTTATATAATGAATATGAATTCGGAGGGCATAAATGATTAAATATTAAAGCATTGGATCTCTCACTAAAGGCTTCAGTCAGACAAAAGCTATACTTAAATACGAACTGGTTCTCTAACAGATTAGTAAGAATGGTTCACCCTTTGTTCAAGAATGGCCTTTTCCCCTTTATTCATATTACAACCTCTCACTTTCGGTTATTTGAAAATTAAATCCTCTCCAAAATATCGCTATTTTTAAAACAAGTCATAGAAAGCTGGTTGCAATTTCAGTTTAATCCACCAGAAAAGACAGAACAAATATTACAATAAATATTATAGTTAAACTCAAATAGTGGCCTTTTATTGTCCCCAGCACAAGGTGCACCTGTGTAATGATCATGCTGCTTAATCAGCTTCTTGATATGCCACACCTGTCAGGTGGGTGAATTATCTTGGCAATGAAGAAATGTTCACTAACATGGATGTAAACAAATTTTTGCACAAAATTTGAGAGAAATAACCATTTTGTGTGTATGTGTCACGTCCTGACCAGTAAAGGGGTTATTTGTTATTGTAGGTTGGTCAGGACGTGGCAGGGGGTGTTTGTTTTATGTGGTTCGGGGTTTGTTGGGATATGTATTTATGTAAGAGGGGTGTTTGTTTTATGTGTTCCGGGGTTTTTGGGTATTGTTCTGGTTTTGTATTTCTATGATTTTATAGGTTGTGTATTTCTTTGTTGGCCTGGTATGGCTCTCAATCAGGAACAGCTGTACATCGTTGTTGCTGATTGGGAGTCATACTTAGGTAGCCCTTTTTTCACCTGTGGTTTGTGGGAAGTTGTTTTTGCAATGCTGTGCGTGTTCTTGTTTTGTTATTTAAGTGTTCAATTAAAGTTTAAAATAAGCACTCAACCCGCTGCGCCTTGGTCTACTCCATATGACGACCGTTACAGTATGGAACATTTCTGGGATATTTTATTTCAGCTCATAAAACACTGGACCAACACTAAACATGTTGAGTTTATATTTTTGTTCAGTATGGATCTCTGATCAATAGGGCAAAAGTCATGAGAACTAACACTGGCATGTGTCTCTGTGTACTATCCTACGGCCTTTATTTTGTAACGGCTCTCGTTGGTGGTAGAAGTGGACCAAGGTGCAGCGTGGTAAGTGTTCATGATACTTTTATTCACAAAAACACTTCAACAAAATACCAAAGTAAAAAAACAAAAGCGCACAGTTCTGTCAGGCACAGACACTAAACAGAAAACAAGATCCCACAAACTCAGGTGGAAAATAGGCTGCCTAAGTATGATTCCCAATCAGAGACAACAATAGACAGCTGCCTCTGATTGGGAACCACACTGGCCCAAAAACAAAGAAACAGAAAACATAGAATTTCCCACCCGTGTCACACCCTGATCTAACCAAACATAGAGATCCTTGTTATTCTCTAAGGTCAGGGAGTGACAATTTCACTCCCTTGTGTGGACACAGTCAGTCCTTACGACATGCCTGCCTGCGCTAGACCTGGGTCATGTTCAGTAGGAAAACTGTAGAAAAATGTTTTGCAACGGAAAACAAAATTAGTGTTTAATATTAGATAAGGTCATGTAGCACCTCCCCATTTCATTTCAAAACGTTTTCTCCCTACTGAACACCACCTAGTTGTGATGGGCAGATATGTGGAAACAGTCAGGGACATTTGGGACCCTCCAGCTAGCCAAAGCTGGAGGTATCTGCTTCTCAGACAACTCTGCCAGCAGTCACATAGCATTAAAGTGATTTACAGCTGTGCCAGACTGGCCCGGTAGTAACACAAGCTTTGATTCTACCTCTACCCCCATTACCGCCCACTCCCATTAGCCAGAGACTAGCCAGAGATAGATTGGCACACCTTCAATAAATCAGAGGCTACACCTTGTCATTTCTGTGTCTTTTAGTCCCAGGGGGGAGGATATAGCAAAGAAAACTCTGAAGATATGGTTCGACAAGACTCTTTCTTTAGCACACTGGGATCTCTCCCAAGGTCGGCAAGTTTTTTTACTCTTTGAGAGGTGATATGCTTTACTGTCACCTCTTCCTCCTGAGAAGTCTTTCCTCTCTTTCAAAAGGCAAGCATTGTTGCCTTTCAACAGAGATCGAGAAAAATGCAAGCTAGGCAAGGACATGGTGAAGGAGCACACACGACTCGAATAGAGATGAGTTTAGAGTGGTTGGCAGTCAAGATGGAGAACTAGAAAAAGGGGATAGCATAGTTCTTATGAGGCTTTTATTGTAAGATTATGCTATAGCCTTGATTAATGACCTCCCAACCATAATAGCATTGATTATACCTCTCTAAAAACAAATGGGTTAAAAATAACCCAACCATGGGTCATTATAGCACCTACCTAGCATTGGGTATTTTAACCCAACGCATTGAGTTTTTTTTTATTTTTTACCCAACACATTGGGTTATCTATACTGAACAAAAATATAAAACGCAACATGTAACAACTTCAGAGTTATAGTTCATATAAGGAAATCAGTCAATTGAAATATATTCATTAGGCCCTAATCTATGGATTTTGGTGACTTGGTAGGGGCATGGATCAGAAAACCAGTCTCTGATGTGACCACCATTTGCCTCATGCAGAGCGACACATCTCCTTCGCATAGAGTTGATCAGTCTGTTGATTGTGGCCTGTGGAATGTTGTCCCACTCCTTTTCAATAGCTCTGCGAAGTTTCTGGATATTGGCAGGAACTGGAACACCTTACCTTCTCCCCCTTCCACTTGCCTCCTCCATCTTTGCGGTAAGACTGCAATCAGTTGGTTGTAATTTTGGATAGAGCAGAAATTTCCATACATTTGTGTTAACTGCAAGTGTGAGATAATTCCACCAGTCCTATTTATGTTATCATTTACAAAGCTTATACCATTTAAAATATTTTAAAAATCCCCCAAATAATGTTTTTTTGTTATCAATTAGTATATGTGACTCGTTTCCAGGAAACTAGGCATATGTCGTGAGTCACTACTTCACAGGAGAGCCATTCGAACTTCAACTTTTCTTTTCTTTTTTATCAAAATGTGCTTTTTGGCAGAAATGCCTTCTGGAACATGTGCCTTGATAACAAACATGTACGTCATCTGTAAATACGAATACAATTGTTAAATTGCGAGCCTAGCTGGTTTAGCCATGGAAAAAGGCGGGAACCTTCCCGCTAGCCGTGATTGGCTGAGATAATGGATGGGCTGGACATGCCGAGAGATGAGTTTGAATTGGTCTGCAATGTAGCACGCTTTTGTCTTTAACATGAGCTGGTCAGGATGTGTAGGTAATCCTTTATAACGCAGTTTTCTTTTAAAGGTATCACACAGTAGAACCAAAGATTTTTTTTTAATTGTTGTTCCACTGTGGTATAACTGCAAAAAGTGTTGCTCTCCACTTTCTGGAGGACCGAGTTTTGAAGTCAGTGGAATGCCTGGTGTAATTAGAGTATTATAGCTAAGGAGATGGAGAAAATTCTGGTGTTTGACTGCAAATAAGCAGAGGGAGTCAAAGAGAACACACAGAAGGCTGTTGTATAAAACACCTTTCTCCGGATTACATCTTCAAACTAAGGGCAACCATGGCATCCGTGACAAGTAAGATAATCTAGCTAGCTACATTTTCAGATATTATACATTTCTAATTTGTCATAAAGTCGTTTACATTTAAAGTTAAAGCATACCGTTAGTAGCTGGTTGGCTCGCTAGCTAACGTTACATGTATGATCGGTGTAGTAATATTATTGTATCTCAGAGCCATTTGCATTGCTAGTTATTGCCTAATGTTAGCTAGCTAGCTAACATTGAACCTGGTTGGTTAGCTACATACAAATTCATGCAGGGTAGTAAAGTTATGAGTTGGGATTATGGTTCATTGTTTAGCTAGCTACATATCTAAACAAAAGTCTCCACTATGCAAGTAACTATTTCACTACACCTTCTGTATCCTGTGCATGTGAAAAATAAACTTTAGATATTATTTGATATAGTATGTGTTTACCAGAGACGGTAATGTGAAGAACATGACCTACACCAAAGTCAAATTAGGATATAACGTTAGGCCAACGAGACAGTGTCCAAGTTCTACAATTTTCCGGTAGAATGCTTTGCTTTTATTTCGTCACACTCACAATCATAAGCTATTTTCTGTAATCGTCTTGTCATTAACTTGTAAATAATTATATTGTTGTGAGTTTATTTTCCTGTAGTAATGAAGACAAATGATGCAAAGTGAAGATGTTGTCAGCTATATGATATAGTCATTGTTTGAACTGGCTAGCCAGTTAACTTAATTAACATTAGCTAACTAGCTAACAAGTTAGAAACGAACCAAAACATTGTTTGGAAAATTGCATTTTGTTGCCTGGTTTGCTAGATTGACGTGTTAAAATACACTAGTTATGCTATTTTGGATCACCTATTTTGGACCAGCCTGTAGTATGCTGCAATAGTTTGTGTCGGGGGCTAGGGTCAGTCTGTTATATCTGGAGCTTTTCTCCTGTCTTATCCAGTGTCCTGAGTGAATTTAAGTATGCTAATTCTCTCTCTCTCTTTCTCTACTCTCGGAGGACCTGAGCCCCAGGACCATGCCTCAGGACTACCTGGCCTGATGACTCCTTGCAGTCCCCAGTCCACCTGGTCGTGCTGCTGCTCCAGTTTCAACTGTTCTGCCTGCGGCTATGGAACCCTGACCTGTTCACCGCATGTGCTACCTTGTTCCGGACCTGCTGTTTTCGACTCTCCCTAACTACAGCACCTGCTGTCTCTAATTCTGAATGATCGGCTATGAAAAGCCACTAACATTTACTCCTGAGGTGCTGACCTATTGCACCCTCTACAACCACTGTGATTATTATTATTTGACCCTGCTGGTCATCTATGAACGTTTGAACATCTTGGCCATGTACTGTTATAATATTCACTTGGCACAGCCAGAAGAGGACTGGCCACGCCTCAGAGGTTTCTGCCTTTCTAGGGAGTTTTTCCTAGCCACCGTGCTTCTACATCTGCATTGCTTGCTGTTTGGGGTTGCTGGGTTTCTATATAGCACTTTGTGACATTGGCTGATGTAAAAAGGGCTTTATAAATACATTTGATTGATGTCGGACGACAATAGAATGTCTCTGTGACAACTGTTGATAGACGTAGTAAAAACCAACTTTTAGTCTTGAAATCTTTGATTGTTTAGTACATGGCCTCACATGTGGATCCTTAAAGAGATGGGCGGGGCTAAGGCTTAAGAGGGTGTGAACTCCCTGAATGGGTGTAGACAGAGGGGCTCTCCAGTAGGTTTACCAAAATATGTGTGGCATTTATATGACAAAATGTGACATTTTCTCAAAAGTGAGGTTACAAGTTTGTCAACTTTCAAAGCAGAATTACTTTCCCATTTTTCCTCAACTGTAGTGTATGATATACAATTTTCTAGTTCTGAGTCTCTACTTTTATGCAATGTAAAATACACCATTTCAAATTTTTATACATGTCACGTTCTGGCCAGTAAAGGGGTTATTTGTTATTGTAGTTTGGTCAGGACGTGGCAGGGGGTGTTTGTTTTATGTGGTTTGGGGTTTGTTGGGTTTGGGGTTTGTTGGGTTATGTTATTATGTAAGAGGGGTGTTTGTTTAGAGTTTCGTGGTTTGTTGGGCTATGTTAGTATATTTCTATGTTTATCTAGTATGTCTAGTTCTAAGTTTAGTTAATGGGGTTGACCTTCAATTGGAAGCAGCTGCTCCTAGTTGCTTCTAATTGAAGGTCTTATTTAAGAGGGGTGTTTTTTCCTATGGGATTTGTGGGTAGTTGTCTCCTGTTTAGTGTCTGAGCACCTGACAGGACTGTTAGTGTCATTTGTTTTGTATACGTGATTTTTTTTTTTTTTCTTCACATTAAAAAGATGAGTATACACGTTCCCGCTGCGTTTTGGTCTGATCATTACGACACCAGTTACAATACATAAGACCGAATCGAGCCGGTCGGTCACAAATGTGCAGTTTTGTCACACAACACAATACCACAGATGTCTCAAGTTTTGAGGGAGCGTGCAATTGGCATGTTGACTGCCGGAATGTCCAACAGAGCTGTTTCCAGAAAATGTAATGTTAATTTCTCTAACATAAGCCTCCTCCAACATAGTTTTTGAGCATTTGGCAGTACGTCCAACCGGCCTCACAACCGCAGACCACGTGTAACCACACCTGCCCAGAACATCCACATCCTGCGGGATTGTCTGAGGTGGGGACTCATTGTGGGGAAAAACTCATTCTGATTGGCTGGGCCTGGCTCCCAAGTGGGTGGGCTTATGCCTGCCCATACCATAACCCAATACCGCAACAGTTGGGATAATGGGACAATTCTGAGTACAATGCATTTCTTTTCCCTAGATTGAGGTATGTTTTTCCGAGACATATTTTGAGCCAGCTCTGTGGTGTCTTAATATACAGAGGAAGTCTGTCCGACCCTAGTGCAGCTGTAAGCAAGAGGGTCGGATCGGCTGGCTACCCAATAAGATGCCTCTCTGGGGTAAATCACCTCACTTCAGGGCTTCCATTTTGAGAAATTAGAAATGTCTTTGTGAGCTAGTTTCTCTATAATAGCATTACTTCCGGCGCAAAAACTGATATGCCCCTGAAAAAGGCACTTAACCATTATTTCCTCCAGTGGCAACGTACTACTATGGCTGACCCTATCAAACGTTTCACTGCACCTACTGTACCATTCAAATGTTTGGACACACCTACTCGAGATTTTCTTTATTTTTACTATTTTCTACATTGTAGAATTATAGTGAAGACATCAAAACTATGAAATAACACATATGGAATCATGTAGTAAGCAAAAAAGTGTTAAACAAATCAAAATATATTTTATATTTGAGATTCTTCAAAGTAGCCACCCTTTGCCTTGTTGACAGCTTTGCACACTCTTGGCATTCTCTCAACCAGCTTCACCTGGAATGCCTTTCAACAGACTTGTAGGAGTTCCCACATGATGAGCACTGTTAGCTGATTTTCCTTCACTCTGCGGTCCAAATCATCCCAAACCACGGGTGATTGTGGATGCCAGGTCATCTGATGCAGCACACCATCACTCTCCTTCTTGGTCAAATAGCCCTTACACAGCCTGAATGTGTGTTGGGTCATTGTCCTGTTGAAAAACAAATGATGTTCCCACTAAGCCCAAACCAGATGGGATGGCGTATCGCTGCAGAATGCTGTGGTAGCCATGATGGCTAAGTGTGCCTTGAATTCGAAAGAAATCACAGACAGTGTCACCAGAAAAGCACCCCCACACCACCACACCTCCTCTCCATGCTTCACGGTGGGAACCACACATGCGGAGATCATCCGTTCACCTAGTCTGCGTCTCACAAAGACAAGGCGGTTGTAACCATAAATCTCCAATTTGGACTGCAGACCAAAGGACATATTCTACCGGTCTAATGTCCGTTGCTCGTGTTTCTTGGCCCAAGCAAGTCTCTTCTTCTTAATTGTGTCCTTTAGTAGTGGTTTCTTTGCTGCAATTTGACCATGAAGGCTTGATTCACGCAGGCTCCTCTGAACAGTTGATGTTGAGATGTGTCTGTTACTTGAACTTTGTGAAGCATTTATTTGGGCTGCAATTTCTGAGGCTGGTAACTCTCTAATGAACTTATCCTCTGCAACAGAGGTAACTCTGGATCTTCCTTTCCTGTGGCGGTCCTCATGAGAGCCAGATTCATCATAGCGCTTGATGGTTTTTGTGACTGCATTAGAAGCAACTTTCAATGTTCTTGACATTTTCCGCATTGACTGATCTTCATGTCTTAAAGTGATGACGGACTGTCATTTCTCTTTGCTTATTTGAGCTGTTCTTGACATAATGTGGACTTGGTCATTTACCAAATAGGGCTATCTTCTGTATACTGTACCTTGTCACAACACAACTGATTGGCTCAAACGCATTAAGAAGGAAATGAATTTTTAACAAGGCACACCTGTTAATTGAAATGCATTCCAGGTGACTACCTCTTGAAGCTGGTTGAGAGAATGCCAGGAGTGCGCAAAGCTAACAACAAGGCAAAGGTTGGCTACTTTGAAGTATCTCAAATATAAAATGTATTTTGATTTAACACTTTTTTGCATACTACATGATTCCATATGTGTTATTTCATAGTTTTGATGTCTTCACTATTATTCTACAATGCAGAAAATAATCAAAATAAATAAAAACCCTTGAATGAGTAGGTGTATCCAAACTTTTGACTGGTACTGTAGGTGCAGTGACATTTTTACAGAGTCAGCCATAGTAATGCAGTGCCCCTGGAGCAGAAAATGGTTATATGCCTTGTTCAAGGGTACATCAACAGTTTTTACACCTTTCCAGGTATTCAAACCAGCGACCTTTCAGGTATTGGCCCAACGCTCTAACCGCTAGGCTAATACAGGTAAGAATACAAATTCACACACACAGGCAGTCGCAGGCACCCATGCATGAACACGCAAACACCTCACACTTTTTGATGATCACACCAGATGATTGGCAAGTTGACCACAGCAGATGGTTAAAAAGATGGCTAAAATATGCGACTTTGTAGAGAAAAAATGATTTAATGACAGATAAAACCTAGAAATAATCTCTTATGTGTTGTGGGGTAGGCCGCAGTGACAGATAAACATACAGTGGGGGAAAAAAGTATTTGATCCACTGCTGATTTTGTACGTTTGCCCACTTACAAAGAAATGATCAGTCTATAATTTTAATCGTAGGTTTATTTGAACAGTGAGAGACAGAATAACAACAAAAAAATCCAGAAAAACGCATGTCAAAAATCTTATAAAATGATTTGCATTTTAATGAGGGAAATAAGTATTTGACCCCTCTGCAAAGCATGACTTAGTACTTGGTGGCAAAACCCTTGTTGGCAATCACAGAGGTCAGACGTTTCTTGTAGTTGGCCACCAGGTTTGCACACATCTCAGGAGGGATTTTGTCCCACTCCTCTTTGCAGATCTTCTCCAAGTCATTAAGGTTTCGAGGCTGACGTTTGGCAACTCGAACCTTCAGCTCCCTCCACAAATTTTCTATGGGATTAAGGTCTGGAGACTGGCTAGGCCACTCCAGGACCTTAACGTGCTTCTTCTTGAGCCACTCCTTTGTTGCCTTGGCCGTGTGTTTTGGGTCATTGTCATGCTGGAATACCCATCCACGACCCATTTTCAATGCCTTGGCTGAGGGAAGGAGGTTCTCATCCAAGATTTGACGGTACATGGCCCCGTCCAATCGTCCCTTTGATGCGGTGAAGTTGTCATGTCCCCTTAGCAGAAAAACACCCCAAAAGCATAATGTTTCCACCTCCATGTTTGATGGTGGAGATGGTGTTCTTGGGGTCATAGGCAGCATTCCTCCTCCTCCAAACACGGCGAGTTGAGTTGATGTCAAAGAGCTCCATTTTGGTCTCATCTGACCACAACACTTTCACCAGTTGTCCTCTGAGTCATTCAGATGTTGATTGGCAAACTTTAGACGGGCATGTATATGTATTCTTGAGCAGGGGGACCTTGTGGGCACTGCAGGATTTCAGTCCTTCCCGGCGTAGTGTGTTACCAATTGTTTTCTTGGTGACTATGGTCCCAGCTGCCTTGAGATCATTGACAAGATCCTCCCGTGTAGTTCTGGGCTGATTCCTCACCGTTCTCATGATCATTGCAACTCCACGAGGTGAGATCTTGCATGGAGCCCCAGGCCGAGGGATATTGACAGTTCTTTTGTGTTTCTTCCATTTGCGAATAATCGCACCAAATGTTGTCACCTTCTCACCAAGCTGCTTGGCGATGGTCTTGTAGCCCATTCCAGCCTTGTGTAGGTCTACAATCTTGTCCCTGACATCCTTGGAGAGCTCTTTGGTCTTGGCCATGGTGGAGAGTTTGGAATCTGATTGATTGATTGCTTCTGTGGACAGGTGTCTTTTTTTACAGGTAACAAGCTGCGGTTAGGAGCACTCCCTTTATGTATAAGGTAGTTGTTGTGAAATTGTTAGATTACTTGTTAGATATTACTGAGGTTGGAACTAGAAGCACAAGAATTTCGCTACACTCGCATTAACATCTGCTAACCATGTGTATGTGACCAATACAATTTGATCAAATACTTATTTTCCTCATTAAAATGCAAATCAATTTATAACATTTTTGACATTTGTTTTTCTGGATAATTTTGTTGTTATTCTGTCTCTCACTGTTCAAATAAACCTACCATTAAAATTATAGACTGATCCTTTCTTTGTCAGTGGGCAAACGTACAAAATCAGCAGGGGATCACTACTTTTTTCCCCCACTGTAGTTGTGGGGTGGTGAACATAAATAGCACGGCAGCTCAGCTCTGTACTAATACTCCACTGTGTGGTCAAAATGTCATGGCAGAGTGAAGTGAACTGACCTTTGTCTATGTGTTTTTGAGGTGATACAAATAGTTTGCATATCTGCCTTCCTCCTGAACATATTTTAATATTCTACAGCCTTTGCACTGAAAAGTGGTGAAACTTTACACAAATGTTTATGGTGAAACAAAAGAAGCTGCCAAATAATTTGAGTAAAACTGAATTTAAAAAAAACTGGGGAAAAAGGTGTTTGATGAAAGCGATAAACAATGAAGATACGACAGAAACGACCCATGAGGAGCAAAGCTACCAACAACAGACAATAGGCAACACCTCCATACAAATATGTATAAGGTAGTTGTTGTGAAATTGTTAGATTACTTGTTAGATATTACTGAGGTTGGAACTAGAAGCACAAGAATTTCGCTACACTCGCATTAACATCTGCTAACCATGTGTATGTGACCAATACAATTTGATTTGACTTGAAATGTAGCTACTATATGACTAACACCGTGAAGTCACTCACCAAATTGGATATGAACTGCCTCATATTAATTGCACTACTACTGTACATCTACATGGTTACTGCAGAAACAATTGTGTACCTGTGTGTTTCTCTCACCCGAGCTCCAGCATCAATGATCCAGTAACGAGTCATCTGTCACTGTCATTGTAATTAATCTGCTGGTATTTAGTGGATAATGAGATGCTGTTGTGTCGTATTTTGTGTGGCTAGCTCAATTTTTCAACTCTTTTCTCTTTCCCCCGTGTCTGAAGTGAATTTAAGTTCCTGAGGATAAGTCAGTAGAAGCCTCTAGCCAAACCTGACGAGATGGGCTTCTTAGCCTATTTACTTAACAGTATTTCCCTGTTTGTCATTCTCATGTTGCTCTCTCCTACCAGCCTTTTTTTACAATAGCTGAGCATATTGGAAATCTAGGAGCTAGCGTCATGCCAAAGACAGGGGACATGTCAGAAGTTGTCTCAGCTTAAATGACAAAAGCCTTTGTCTTTCTGCATCTGCCGAGCGATAGTGTGATCATATGAACTGTTCCATATTTACCAGATTGCTGGGAAGAGGTGCCAATTTCACTAAGCTAATCTGACAGCAATGGCCCTGCCTGCTGCACACAGATAAATCTTTTTCAATCATGAGTGAAAATTAAATGCCGGACTGGATGGGCGCTCTCGGCTCTGAGATGGAAATTGCACTGCCACATGTAATATCTCACACTGAGCTATTGATCATTTGCACTCCTTCACTTGTAAAGGACCCCCCCAGAGGAAGTTGCTGCCACTATTTAGATGTAATTTCCTGTCCTAGAGGAAATGCACATTTAGGTTCCACCTCCGAAGAATGACGAAGGCTACTTATCAGTGGAGGCTCCTCAGAGGACGAATGGAAGGACTATCCTCCTCATTGAATTTCAAAAATATGAAAATAGTGAAATATTTAAAAAGTTATTATTTTTAGATAAAACTATTCTAAATATATTCACCTCACAAAATGATTAATTACCACCCAGTCAAATTATGAGAGAATTCATCTAGTACTGGAAGCATAAGCTAAAGCTAGCTAGCACTGCAGTGCCACAAATGTGGTGAGTAGCTGACTCAAAGAGAAAGACAATAGTTGAACAAATGTATTTCTTCAAAAAAGAAGGAGAAGCAAGAGAGCGAGAGAGAGAGCTAACTATATTTCGTTGTATTTTCTTTCACTTCACTTACTTAGCTAGTGAATGCAGCTAGCTAGTTTAGCCTATTCAAACACCCGGCTCAAACAGAGAGGGATGCTATGTTAGCTAGCTGGCTATCCAACACTGGAACTTTTTCAAGTCAAGGTAAGCTTTTAGTTGTATTAATGTATTGCCACTGGGGCCCACCAGTGTAACTGCTAAACTGCTTGCTGTACACTGTACTGCATGATTGTAGCAGGTTTACTAACGCCTTAGTTCTAATAGAGGAAATGGCACCGACAGATAGGGCTGCCATGCTTCAAGCTCTTAGGAAACTTTGCAGTATTTCATTTTTTTTTTGTTATTTCTTACATTATTAGCACAGAAACTTTTTTGTGTTATTACATACAGCCGGGAAGAACTTTTGGATATCAGAGCGGCGGTAACTCACCAGCATTTCAACCAGGAATATGACTTTCCCAAACCGGATCCTTTGTTCATACCCCCCAGGACAATTGAACTGATCCCAGAGGCTGTTCCAAAACTCAACTGACGGAAAAGAGGTACTCGAAACAGACTTTTAGTTCGATCCAGGAGGTGGGCGCACAACACCCACTGTTTTCAAGTATATTACTTGCTAATGTTCAGTTTCTGAATAATAAAGTTGACGAGCTCAGGGCAAGGATTTCCTTCCAGAGAGACAGGGGATTGTAGCAGACTCTGTTTCACGGAAACATGGCTCTCTCGGGATATACTGTCTGAGTCCGTTCAGCCAGTTGGGTTCTCAGTTCATCGCGCAGACAGGAATAAATATCTCTCCAGGAAGAAGGAGGGCGGGGGTGTATGTTTCATGATTGTAATAACATACAGAAACTCAAGTCTTTTTGTTCACCCAACCTAGAATACCTCACAATCAAATGCCAACCGTATTACCTCCCAAGAGAATTCTCTTCGGTTATAGTCACAGCCGTGTATATTCCCCCTTGTATTTTTTTAAATAAATAAACAACATAGACGAATACACTGACATCAGGAAGTGTTTTGGAGATGTTATATGACTATTAAAACCTACCCTAATCAGAAACAGTGGATAGATGGCAGCATTCACACAAAACTGAAAGCGTGAACCATCGCATTTAATCAAGGCAAGGTGACTGGGAATATGGCCAAATTCACACAGTGTAGGTTTTCCCTCCATAAGGCAATCAAACAGGCAAAATGTCAGTATAGAGACAAAATGGAGTCACGGCTCATGTGGCAGGGTCTACAGACAATCACAGACTACAAAGGGAAAACCAGCCGCGTTGCAGACATCGACGGCTTGCTTCCGGACAAGCTAAACACCTTCTTCGCCCCATTGAGGATAACACAGTGCCACCGACGCGGCCTGCTACCAAGGACTGTGGGCTCTCCTTCTCTGTGGCCGACGTGAGTAAGACGTTTAAGCGTATTAACCCTCGCAAGGCTGCCGGCCCAGACAGCATCCCTAGCCGCGTCCTCAGATCATGTGCAGACAGAGAGTGTCACCAGCAAAGCACCCCCACATCATCACACCTCCTCCTCCATGCTTTACGGTGGGAAATACACATGAGGAGATCATCCGTTCACACACACCGCGTCTCACAAAGACAAGGCAGTTGGAGCCAAAAAGACTCCAGACCAAAGGACAGATTTCCACCGGTCTAATGTCCATTGCTCGTTGTTTCTTGGCCCAAGTAAGTCTCTTCTTCTTATTGGTGTCCTTTAGTAGTGGTTTCTTTGCAGCAATTCAACCATGGCCTGATTCACACAGTTTCCTCTGAACAGTTGATGTTGAGATGTGTCTGTTACTTGAACTCTGTGAAGCATTTATTTGGGCGGCAATTTCTGAGGCTGGTAACTCTAATGAACTTATCCTCTGCAGCAGAGGTAACTCTGGGTCTTCCATTTCTGGGGTGGTCCTCATAAGAGCCAGTTACATCATTGCGCTTGATGGTTTTTGCGACTGCACTTGAAGACACACACACACACACACCTTGTCACAACACAACCGGTTGGCTCAAACGCATTTAAAAGGAAATTCCACAAATTAACTTTTAAGAAGGCACAACTGTTAATTGAAATGCATTCCAGGTGACTACCTCATGAAGCTGGTTGAGAGAATGCCAAGAGTGTGCAAAGCTGTCATCATGGCAAAGGGTGGCTATTTGAAAATATGAAATATATTGTCACGGATTCCCCCGGTACTGCTGCTCATTCCGTGCACCAGCTCTGTAGGTCTACGTCACCAGCCTCTAGGCATCACTGAACTGTTTCATTACGCACAGCTGGCTCCTTTTCCCCTTGATTAGTATGTGTATTTTTGTTTCCTCTGTTCCCCATTGTCCTGGTTGATTATTGTTCCCATGTCCGTTGGTCTTGTAAGTACCTGTGTTTTGTTGTTTCAGCTTTCGTGCTGCGTGTAATGTGTACTCGTTATTACGGGTCTCGTCCCGTGTATTGTTGTGCACTTGTTATTACGGGTCTCGTCCCGTGGATTGTTATTACGGGTCTTGTCCCGTGTATTTATTAGAGGTTTAACCATGCTCTTTTGTTTGGGTTACATCCCTGTGTTTTTGTATACATGTTTGTTTTGGGCTTGCCTTTCATGACATGTTGTATTTATGGGTGGAGTATTAAAACCCCCTATTACGTATTCCTGTGCCAGTCTCCAATAATTTATACAACATGACATATATTTTGATTTAACACTTTTTTGGTTACTACATGATTCCATATGTGTTATTACTAGTTTTGTGTCTAGAAAATAGTAAAAATAAAGAAAAACCCTTGAATGAGTAGGTGTTCTAAAACTTTTGACCGATTAGTGTATGTTGTAAACTTTCATTCCTCGGCTAGGTTGTACAATAGCAACATCATGATGTGTTGGGAAAATTTGAGTATGACGTAGAAGCCTAAACCTATCAATGTTACATTGAGCTGGGTGAATGGAATATGATAGACAGTCATCCAATATGCTGAAATAGAAATGTGGCCATGCTCATAATTCAAAAAAATAATTGTCCTCCCTCAACTTAAATGGCACTGACCGCCACTGCTACTTGCACATATTTACGAATTGGTTGTGGGAATTTCCATGTGGAGTTGATAAACATCAACAAATAGGGCAATGCCCGCTGTCAATGTGTCTAGCTAGCATGCTACCCTTATCGAGCTAGCTAGCTAAGCCCAATGTATTTCTATATGCGTATTTTGAACCTACAGTAAGCTTGTCGCCTGCCTTCCCGCCTTTGGGACGACATAGAGACATGAGCATCTCGTCATTATACACACATCTCTAGTGTAAATGGCAAGGTGCACAGCACAGAAGGAGCGAACAAGACGAGACCAAAAAGACAACATGAGAACAAGCGGACATACAGTGGGGGAAAAAAGTATTTGATCCCCTGCTGATTTTGTACATTTGCCCACTTACAAAGAAATGATCAGTCTATAATGTTAATGGTAGATTTATATGAACAGTGAGAGACAGAATAACAACAAATAAATCCAGAAAAACGCATGTCAAAAATGTTATAAAATTATTTCCATTTTAATGAGGGAAATAATTATTTGACCCCTCTGCAAAGCATGAGTTAGTACTTGGTGGCAAAACCCTTGTTGGCAATCACAGAGGTCAGACGTTTCTTGAAGTTGGCCACCAAGTTTGCACACATCTCAGGAGGGATTTTGTCCCACTCCTCTTTGCAGATCTTCTCCAAGTCATTAAGGTTTCGAGGCTGACGTTTGGCAACTCGAACCTTCAGCTCCCTCCACAGATTTTCTATGGGATTAAGGTCTGGAGACTGGCTAGGCCACTCCAGGACCCTCATGTGCTTCTTCTTGAGCTACTCCTTTGTTGCCTTGGCCGTGTGTTTTGGATCATTGTCACGCTGGAATACCCATCCACGACCCATTTTCAATGCCCTGGCTGAGGGAAGGAGGTTCTCACCCAAGATTTGACAGTACATGGCCCCGTCAAATGATGCGGTGAAGTTGTCCTGTCCCCTTAGCAGAAAAACACCCCAAAAGCATAATGTTTCCACCTCCATGTTTGACGGTGGAGATGGTGTTCTTGGGTTCATAGGCAGCATTCCTCCTCCTTCAAACACGGCGAGTTGAGTTGATGCCAAAGAGCTCCATTTTGGTCTCATCTAACCACAACACCTTCACCAGTTGTCCTCTGAATCATTCAGATGTTCATTGGCAAACTTCAGATGGGCATGTATATGTATTCTTGAGCAGGGGGACCTTGCGGGCGCTGCAAGATTCCAGTCCTTCACGGCGTAGTGTGTTACCAATTGTTTTCTTGGTGACAATGGTCCCAGCTGCCTTGAGATCATTGACAAGATCCTCCCGTGTAGTTCTGGGCTGATTACTCACCGTTCTCATGATCATTGCAACCCCACGAGGTGAGATCTTGCATGGAGCCCCAGGCCGAGGGATATTGACAGTTCTTTTGTGTTTCTTCCATTTGTGAATAATCGCACCAACTGTTGTCACCTTCTCACCAAGCTGCTTGGCGATGGTCTTGTAGCCCATTCCAGCCTTGTGTAGGTCTACAATCTTGTCCCTGACATCCTTGGAGAGCTCTTTGGTCTTGGCCATGGTGGAGAGTTTGGAATCTGATTGATTAATTGCTTCTGTGGACATGTGTCTTTTTTACAGGTAACAAGCTGCGGTTAGGAGCACTCCCTTTAAGAGTGTGCTCCTAATCTCAGCTCGTTACCTGTATAAAAGACACCTGGGAGCCAGAAATCTTTCTGATTGAGAGGGGGTCAAATAGTTATTTCCCTCATTAAAATGCAAATCAATTTATAAAATTTTTGACACGCGTTCTTCTGGATATTTTTGTTGTTACTCTTGTCTCTCACTGTTCAAATAAACCTACCATTAAAATTATAGACTGATCCTTTCTTTATCAGTGGGCAAACGTACAAAATCAGCAGGGGATCAAATACTTTTTTCCCCCACTGTAAACGCTCATAAAAATGAATACAGCCATTTGAAATGTCGTGCAAAAACATGAACACAAATTAATTTGACATATCACCCAGCCCTAATGTCAGGTACACAGTAAAGACGTGACCTACCTCCTCTCCTTTAAATGGGGAAATAAGGGGTCACAGAGTATAGTACCTAGCGATGATAGCTGGCTCGCACGTTCGTTCGCCTCCTCAACTTCCAAGTACATCTTAATGGCCTCTATTTGGCTAACCATCTCAGGCCAAATGCAGGATTCAATTTGTACGGAAATTGCCTGAATACACAACAAAGCAGAATCTCGGTAGGCCAGGTAAAAATAACGTTTGTGAGGCTGTTTAATTCACTTCATATTTGCCGTCAAGAGCTTTCATTATCAGCAGTTTGTTGCTAAACCCATTCTAGTTGATAGACTCCCCTCAGCTTACCAATGGAGAGGTGAGCAAATGAGCAAATCACGACTCTCTCGAGTCAACAAGCAGTATGCAACGAGGTTATGAGGGGTAAATGGAAAATAAGTTTTAAAAAGGTGGCTGGCTAATACCCTGTATTGAGTGAAGCAGTACTTGGTGGTGCGTTCATGAGAGCTAGCTATCTGTGGATGGGTCTCATTTGAGAGATGGGTGTTTATCAGTGAGTGCTGGGGGTGGCGCAGTCAAGCATAATTTGGCTGACCATGCTTCCTAGGTACACCGTTAATGGCAGTTTGAGTGCAGAGTGAATTGGTGTGAGGCACTTAATAAGGCTACACCACAAAAAAACATTTGCATAGACGCGTTAGTCAGCCAGCCAGTCAGACATCAACCAACGCCAACAGTGGGAAGTCTTAATCTAAACCATTAAAATCCAATGTGTCACTGTGATGATTTCGACAGATCAGCATTACCGAGAGACAATGCTCACACAGATATAAAGCCTGTGCACTTCAGATTTCATGGTGCACCTTGTTTGTGTAATAGACTCAAAGCACCAGCTCATACCATCCATGGCAGCTAGCTTGTGCCTCTGCACATTAATTTGACTGTCAGTTCGGCTGGCGAGGGTAAGTAATGTATGAGAGACACTAGGATATGAAAGGACTTGTTCTTAATCACCCTGCCAATCACCCTACAAGCTGGGGGAATGTAGAGCAGCCCAAGATACCCGGAGAGGGACACACGCATGTATGCACGCACATGCGCATGCACGCAAGCACACATGCGTGCACACCAACACACAAATCAAATCAAAGTTAATTGGTCGCAAACAGAGATTAACAGATGTTACAGCTGGTGCAGCAAAATTATTGTGTTTCTTGCTCCTACAGTGCAGTGTGTATATAAGGTCCCACAGTCGACAGTGCATGTTAGAGGAATAACCAAGCCATGAGGTCGAAGGAATTGTCCGTAGAGCTCAGAGACAGGATTGTGTCGAGGCACAGATCTGGGGAAGGGTACCAAAAAAGTTCTATAGCATTGAAGGTCCCCAAGAACACAGTGAAAGAAGTTTGGAACCACCAAGACTCTTCCTAGAGCCGGACAAACTGAGCAATCGGGTGAGGAGGGCCAAGTACAGAGCTCCAGAGTTTGTCTGTGGAGATGGGAAAACATTTCAGAAGGACAACCATCTCTATAGCACTCTAGCGATCAGACCTTTAAGGTAGAGTGGCCAAATGGAAGCCACTACTCAGTAAAAGTCACATGACAGCCCGCTTGGAGTTTGCCAAAAGGCACCTAAAGGACTCTCAGACCATGAGAAACAAGATTCTCTGGTCTGATGAAACCAAGATTGAACTCTTTGGCCTGAATGACAAACGCCACGTCTGGAGGAAACCTGGCACCATCCCTACGGTGAAGCATAGTGGTGGCAGCATCATGCTGTGGGGATGTTCTTCAGCGGCAGGGAAAGGGAGTCTTGTCAGGATCGAGGGAAAGATGAAAGGAGCAAAGTACAGAGAGATACTTGATGAAAACCTGTTCCAGAGCGCTCAGTGCCTCAGACTGTGGTGAAGGTTCACCTTCCAACAGGACAACGACCCTAAGCACACAGCCAAGACAACGCAGGAGTAGCTTCGGGACAAGTCTCTGAATGTCCTTGAGTGGCCCAGCCAAAGCCCGTACTTGAACCAAATAAAACATCTCTATAGAGACCTGAAAATACGTACAACCTGACAGACCTTGAGTGGATATGCAGAGAAGAATGAGAGAAACTCAACAAATACAGATGTGCCAAGCTTGTACCGTCATACCCAAGAAGACTCAAGGCTGTAATCGCTGCCAAAGGTGCTCCAATAAAGTCCTGAGTAAAAGGACTGAATACTTATGTGAATGTGATATTTCAGTTTTTATTTTTAATACATTTGTAAACATTTCAAAAAACCTGTTTCTGCTTTGTCATTATGGGGTATTGTGTGTTGATCGGTGAGGGAAAAAATGAGGGGGAAAAAATGTAATCCATTTAGAATAAGGCAGTAAACGTAACAAAATGTGGAAAAAGTCAAGGGGTCTGAATACTTTCAGAATCTACTGTTGTTCCATTATCTTTTCTACATACAGTTGATGTTGGACGTTTACATACACTTAGGTTGGAGTCATTAAAACTCGTCTTTCAACCACTCCACAAATGTATTGTTATCAAACTATAGTTTTGGCAAGTCGCTTAAGACATCTACTTTGTGCATGACACAAGTAATTTTTCCAACAATTGTTTACAGACAGATTATTTCACTTATAATTCACTGTATCACAATTCCAGTGAGTCAGAAGTTCACATACACTAAACAGCTTGGAAAATTCCCGAAAATTATGTCTAGGCTTTAGAAGCTTCTGATAGGCTAATTGACATCATTTGAGTCAATTGGAGGTGTACCTGTGGATGTATTTCAAGGCCTACCTTCATTCAAACGTGATATGCAACTTTTCAGGGAAGTCAGAAACAATATACACAGGCAGTTAGGAAAGCTAAGGCTAGCTTTTTCAAACAGAAATTTGCATCCTGTAGCACAAACTCAAAATGGTTCTGGGACACTGTAATGTCCATGGAGAATAAGAGCACCTCCTCCCAGCTGCCCACTGCACAGAGGCTAGGAAACATTGTCACCACCGATAAATCCACTATAATTGAGAATTTCAATAAGAATTTTTCTACGGCTGGCCATGCTTTCCACCTGGCTACCCCTACCTCGGTAAACTGCCATGCACCCCCCACTGCAACTCGCCCAAGCCTCCCCCATTTCTCCTTCACCCAAATCCAGATAGCTGATGTTCTGAAAGAGCTGCAAAATCTGGACCCCTACAAATCAGCCGGGCTAGACAATCTGGACCCTCTCTTTCTAAAATGATCTGCCGAAATTGTTGCAACCCCTATTACTAGCCTGTTCAACCTCTCTTTTGTATCGTCTGAGATTACCAAAGACTGGAAAGCTGCCGCGATCATCCCCCTCTTCAAAGGGGGAGACACTCTAGACTGCTACAACCTATATCTATCCTACCCTGCCTTTCTTCGAAAGCCAAGTTAACAAACAGATTAGACCATTTCGAATCCCACCGTACCTTCTCCGCTATGCAACCTGGTTTCAGAGCTGGTCATGGGTGCACCTCAGCCACACTCAAGGTCCTAAACAATATCATAACCGCCATCGATAAGAGATATTACTGTGCAGCCGTATTCATCAACCTGGCCAAGGCTTTCGACTCTGTCAATCACCACATTCTTATCGGCAGACTCAACAGCCTTGGTTTCTCAAATGACTGCCTCGCCTGGTTCACCAACAACTTCTCTGATAGAGTTCAGTGTGTCAAATCAGAGGGCCTGTTGTCGGGACCTTTGGCAGTCTCGATGGGGGTGCCACAGGGTTCGATTCTCGGGCCGACTATCTTCTCTGTATACATCAATGATGTCGCTCTTGCTGCTGGTGATTCTCTGATCCACCTCTACGCAGACGACACCATTCTGTATACTTCTGGCCCTTCTTTGGACACTGTGTTAACTAACCTCCAGGCGAGCTTCAATGCCATACAACTCTCCTTCCGTGGCCTCCAACTGCTCTTAAATGCAAGTAAAACTAAATGCATACTCTTCAACCGATCGCTGCCCGCACCTGCCCGCCCGTCCAGCATCACTACTCTGGACTGCTCTGACTTAGAATATGTGGACATCTACAAATACCTAGGTGTCTGGATAGACTGTAAACTATCCTTCCAGACTCACATTAAGCATCTCCAATCCAAAATTAAATCTAGAATTGGCTTCCTATATCGCAAAAAAGCATCCTTCACTCATGCTGCCAAACATACTCTCGTAAAACTGACCATCCTACTGATCCTCGATTTCAGCGATGTCATTTACAAAATAGCCTCCAACACTCTACTCAACAAATTGGATGCAGTCTATCACAGTGCCATCCGTTTTGTCACCAAAGCCCCATATACTACCCACCACTGCTACCTGTACGCTCTCGTTGGCTGGCCCTCGCTTCATACTCTTCGCCAAACCCACTGGCTCCAGGTCATCTACAAGTCTTTGCTAGGTAAAGCCCCGCCTTATCTCAGCTCACTGGTCACCATAGCGGCACCCACCCGTAGCATGCGCTCCAGCAGGTATATCTCACTGGTCACTCCCAAAGCCAATTCCTCCTTTGGCAGCCTTTCCTTCCAGTTCTCTGCTGCCAATGACTGGAACGAACTGCAAAAATCACTGAAGCTGGAGACTCATATCTCCCTCACCAGCTTTAAGCACCAGCTGTCAGAGCAGCTCACAGATCACTGCACCTGTACATAGCCCATCTGTAAATAGCCCATCCAACTACCTCATCCCCATACAACTACCTCATCCCCAGTATCCCTACTTGCACATTCATCTTCTGCACATCTATCACTCCAGTGTTTAATTGGTATATTGTAATTACTTCGCCACCATGGCCAATTTATTGCCTTACCTCCCTAATCTTACCTCATTTGCACACACTGTATATAGACTTTTTTTCTACTGTATTATTGACTATGTTTGTTTATTCCACGTGTAACTCTGTGTTGTTCTATGTGTCGAATTGCTTTGCTTTTTCTTGGACAGGTCGCAGTTGTAAATGAGAACTTGTTCTCAACTAGCCTACCTGGTTAAATAAAGGTGAAATAAAAAAAACTCAGTGCTTCTTTGCTTGACATCATGGGAAAATCAAAAGAAATCAGCCAAGACCTCAGAAAGAAAATTGTAGACCTCCACAGGTCTGGTTCATCCTTGGGAGCAATTTACAAACGCCTGAAGGTACCACGTTCATCTGTACAAACAATAATACGCAAGTATAAACACCATGGGACCACACAGCCGTCATATCGCTCAGGAAGGAGACGCGTTCTGTCTCCTAGAGATGAATGTACTTTGGTGTGAGAAATGCAAATCAATCCAGAACAACAGCTAAGGACCTTGTGAAGATGCTGGAGGAAACAGGAACAAAAGTATCTATATCCACAGTAAAATGAGTCCTATATTGACATAACCTGAATGGCCGCTCAGCAAGGAAGAAGCCACTGCTCCAAAACCGCCATAAAAAAGCCAGACTACGGTTTGCAACTGCACATGGGGACAAAGATCATACTTTTGGAGAAATGTCCTCTGGTCTGATTAAACAAAAATAGAACTGTTTGGCCATAATGACCATCGTTATGTTTGGAAGAAAAAGGGGGAGGCTAGCAAGCCAAAGAACACCATCCCAACCGTGAAACTCAGGGGTGGCAGCATCATGTTGTGGGGGTGCTTTGCTGCAGGAGGAACTGGTGCGCTTCACAAAATAGATGACATCATGAGGCTGGAAAATTATTTGGATATATTGAAGCAACATCTCAAGACATCAGTCAGGAAGTTAAAGCTTGGTCGCAAATGGGTCTTTCAAGTGGACAATAACCTCAAGCATACTTCTAAAGGTGTGTCAAAATGGCTTAAGGACAACAAAGTCAAGGTATTGGAGTGGCCATCACAAATCCCTGACCTCAATCCTAGAGAAAATTTGTGAGCAGAACTGAAAAAGTGTGTGCGAGCAAGGAGGCCTACAAACCTGACTCAGTTACACCAGCTCTGTCAGGAGGAATGGGCCAAAATTCACCCAAGTTATTGTGGGAAGCTTGTAGAAGGCTACCCGAAACATTTGACCCAAGTTAAACAATTTAAATGCAATGCTACCAAATACTAATTGAGTGTATGTAAACTTCTGACCCACTGGGAATGTGATGAAAGAAATAAAAGCTGAAATAAATCATTCTCTCTACTATTATTCTGACATTTCACATTCTTAAAATAAAGTGGTGATCCTAACTGACCTAGACAGGGTATTTTTACTTGGATTAAATGTCAGGAATTGTGAAAAACGGAGTTTAAATGTATTTGGCTAAGGTGTATGTAAACTTCAACTGTACTTACTATTTGGTTTTATTTATTTAAGTTTACACTGAAAGCATTGTTCCATCCCAAAAATGTATAAAATATATTTTTTTACCAAGGATTTAAATGGCATCAACATGAAGAGAATTACATTCATATGCATAATTATGCATTTCTTTGTGGTACAGATCAGGATCCCATGATGAATTCCGTTACAGGGTCTAAATCCACTTCACTTACTGTAGTTCAATAATAAAAATAGATTTTTTCAAAGTCAATGTGTTATGTCATAGCTGACAGCCCATTCTTTCTGCAGACATCGTTGAATCTCAATTTAGAGCAGATATTTAACAAAGAAAACGTGGACACATAAAAAGCTGAGGGAGATTTTACCAAAACTCTGTTACCAAACTTTGCATTTGCACCGTTCTTCCAGTAAATGTTTTTTTGTAAAATGTTCAGTGTAAACTGTTAAACGCCGTCATTGTGCATAGATAGAGTTGTATGGTTTGTTAAACTTTGAAATCAATGTTTTTTGTTTAGCATACATTTGAAGTTAAAAAAATCTGAGTCTCAGCGAATTTCTGTTACTGTGGAATGGCCCGAGAGACAAACCATAAATCATTAAAATAATATGTGAACCTTCTGTTGAGTGCCACAAGTGTGTATCAGGCCCCCAGGTTAAACGACTGTAAGACGCTACTGAGCCAGCATCTACCAGTAACAGCTACTAATCAAACGTCTCTCCCAGGAGATTCAACACATGGTGGAGTACTGTATTAAACAACTGACCCTCTAAATCTCGGCAGGGCATAGTCACGTATTGATTTTGCCAAAATAACATATGGAGCACCACGAAATGGAGTGTGGGCAGTGTGGGCCATTCCCTAGGCTCATAAATGTCTCCGCGTTTGCGGTGCTCCTGTGGTTAGCACACAGCCCGGATCTAAACGGGGGCCTATGAGTCATAGGCTGCTCTAGCGAGATGATGCTCTATTCTTCTCCTAGAGTAAATAAACATGGCCTGGTCTGTCTGATCGCTCTCCAAACACTAGAAGGTCCCTTGACCAGGTACTGAAGGGTTAGCCACCATCTGTGTCAGTCAGACAGGACAACACTGGCCTTCTGTAGTACTGTAGTCACTGCTCTGTGCCAGGGGCGAAAATCTGATATCAACTTTGGAGGGGACAATTACATGAAATTTTCTCAAGAGCAATTCCTGAGGGGGACACCAAAAGTAATGCTGTAACACATACCCTACGTTGTAATATGGTAAATGTATATTGAGGAACCAAAGAAATAAGGTGTTTGCCGTACTCCTAACTACCGGTACCCAAAACTACACAACTAATCACAACAGCAATACCATTGCCTTTAACAAATCTTAGTTCAGTCACCAGTTTAAGTTGAGAGTGGGGGTATCCATGGCATTTTCCAATTATGTTCCTATTTTACTAGTAAAAAAAATTGAGAACCTTTCATAATGTTGCCAAACAAAGACTCAACAAACTTACCTGAGACTCCCTGTCTCTGCCAGTCTGTCCCTGCATATCTGTCCCCAACTCTGCTGTCTGTGTGCCATCTGTTGCCTGCTCTGCCTAATGACATCATTGTGAAACATTTCCATTAGTATTTTACTTCTTTCTTATGAACATTTTATCAACTAGTCTTTGAGATATTAGGCTACTAGGGTTCTTACTTTGCGTTTTGGTATACTGAAAAATACTCTGATGTCCGTCTTTTTTCTGCCATTTTCTACCAGGCTGGCTACACACACACACACACACACACCGTTTGCAGGTTATTTACAGTAGGAGATGGGCTTCTACCATCTTATCTTCTATCATTCTATATGGGCTTCGATCTAAAAGGTAGCTAGCAAATGTGAAATGGATTGCAGTGACAAGAGTTGACAGCTGTATGAGTTCACCATTTACACAACATATGCTGCAACCTTTTGTCATTTTAATCGTTTGTTTCATATTGGCTAGCTTCCAACAATAGCTGAATTTGCAAAGCTAGCGAGCACCAATTCCATTTCAGTGGTGTTTGCTATAATCTTTGCTACCCGGGTTAAATAAAGGTGAAATAAAATAAATAAATAAAAGTTCCCTTGCGACAATTTAGCTTTTGCAACGAGACCATTAAATATATTTAAGACAATCGTAGAACAGAGTGTAGTTCTGTTCAGTTTGGACTTCAGTTTATCACTAACCTTATCACAGGGACTTTGAAGCACTAATTTACAGTAGATACGAACCCTCTGTTACCTTGCCAACTAAGGAACTGGCAGTGGATCAAACCATTGTGAGGCAAAGGGTGGGGGGGGGGCGCAATCTTTTGAAACTTAAAAATGAGCTATTAAGTGTCTATAATCAGCACAATTGCTTTCATTGCATATTAGTAATATTATTTAAATTAGATAGTTATGTTTACAGTGATATATTGGGGGGGGACAAATCATATTTTTCCCAGGATTGGGGGGTCGTGTCCCCCCTGGGATTTCCGCCCCTGCTCTGTGCTGCCCCATTCCCAATATTATAAATAGAAGAGCGGGAAGGAGAGGAGGATAGAAGAGGTAGAGGAGAGGGAGGAAGAGTATAGGAGAGGAGACGAGGATAAAAGAGGAAGAGGAGAGGGGTGGAGAGTAAGGCGAGGGAAAGGATTGTGGAGTCCTGCTTCTAACCACCTGTCTTGCCTCACTACAGGAAAAGGAGAAGGAGGGCAGGAGAGGAGTGACGCGTCTTGTTTGAGATGCTGTTAACGATGGGGCTAAATTACACTTAATCGATCCATGTGAACTTCCCCTCTAAGTCTCACCGACATTGTAATTACACGGTAGCGACAATTAGGACATGTACGCTAGCTAGTGGACGAGGCTAATATGTCGGCGTTCATGCGGTGCACATCTCCCATTCATACAATTTCATCTCATTTCCTGACACCACCACGCCAAATGGATAGCGATTCTCTATCCCCTTTTAATCTGTTGACTTGAATTGACGTACATCTTTAATTAGATCATATATTTCACTGTATCAATTTCAGGGCCTATAACCCTGTCAACGATTAGTATATTCCTACAGTAGCATTGTGTTTTCTGATACGGATATGCAGATAAAGCAGCATGAAATGTAAAAAAAAATATATGAATCCAATAAAATGACCAACATAATATTTGCAAGACTGTAAAGAGGCTGCAATGTGTGTTACCTGTTTTCCAATGAGCCATTTGCTGCATGTAACCAAAAGTGTCAAAAGAGTAGGCTGACACATTCCAATTTACAAAATCCTAAATCTGACTTCAGAAAGTATTCATAACCCTTCACCTATTCCACATTTTGTTGTGTTACAGTCTGAATTCAAAATGGATTCAATTGTTGTTTTTCACCCACCTACACACAATACCCCATAATGACAAAGTGAAAACATGTTTTTTTTAAAGTGTGCAAATGTATTGAAAATGAAATACAGAAACCATTTACATAAGTATTCATACCCATGAGTTAATACATGTTAGAATCACCTTGAGCAGCATTTACAACTGTGAGTCTTTCTGGGAAAGTCTCTAAGAGCGTTGCAGACCTTGATTGTATAATATTTTCACAATTATTATTAAAAAAATTCTTCAAACTATGTCAAGTTGGTTGTTGATCATTGCTAGACAGCCATTTTCAAGTCCTGCCATAGATGATCAAGCCAATTTAAGTCAAAACTGTAACTAGGCCACTCAGGAACATTCAATGATGCCTATATCTTTTTAGTGACTGGGTGTATTGATACACCATCCAAAGTGTAATTAATAACTTCACCATGCTCAAAAGGATATTCAGTGTCTACCCTCTCCTTTGCCCTCATTGCGGCTTGTACCCACTGGCTGGGGACCAATGAACCGCTCGCGCGGGCTTCGTTTGGGGGGCAGAGGGGGGCATCTCGGACAAACCTGCCCGGTGGTCCTGCCCTTTGTCGCTCTGGAAGGCGTCGCAATGCTGAAGATGCAGGGGCTGCTCCGACTGCGGCAGCCACGGGTTGTACAGACTCAAGCTTCGCCACTAATTTGACAGAAGCAAGTGTAATTCCACTTTGACTGTAATTCCACTTTGACTTTGTGTGTAGGCCAGTGACATAAAATATCTATATCAATTTTAAATTCAGGCTGTAACGGAACAAAATGTGGAAAATGTCAAGGGGTGCAAATACTATAAGAATGCACTGTACCATACATCTACATATCCATTTATAATGTACACAGGATGAATTTACTTGACCCAGCATATACTGTTGAGCACAATACTATTTATCTGATTAAATCCTCCTCATTTGGCTGATCACTCCAATGGGAAGGTAGCACATCAATAACACACACACACACACACACACACACACACACACACACACACACACACACACACACCTATATTCCTCTTATTATGGTGATTAACACTGTGAACCCAGTCGTGAGCAATGCCTACCCCTCACAAATAATTAGGTAGGTACTGGCAGCATGCCACTATGTTGCCGAAGACAAAGGCAAAAGTCTTTGTAATTGTGCATGTCATTACCAAGGTGGCCACCAACGCTGCAAGATCACTGACCCTCAATTTCAATACCAAGGATGCCCTTTTGAGGTCTGATAATTAGATCTATGGGTTATTTATATACTGTTTGTTTCACTGAGTTCATGCACGTTCCATGACCGATTGATTCCCAAACGTTGCAATATTTTATATTCTACTCTCTTTCCTTGTGCTTATTTGTACTAAGCTTTTCAAAAATAATTGGACCATAATCACAGACTTAAGGGTTTAGGGTCTTCTTTTTGTTTATCTTGTTTGTTTTTTGCTTTATCCACACAGCGAGATTTCAACTAGCCAGATTTCAACTAATTGAAAAAATCTCCGGCACACAACTGGATCGTCAGTTTTGATCTCTTCTCTCTCTAACTGTGGTTTAAACTTGAATTGAAAACATTATCAATCTACCACTTGACCAGGAGTTTTTCTAAACAAAAACCGCTCGTCAGCTTTAATGCTCCAGTACTCGCCTTCCTCAGCGTTGATCCCCTCCACCACATATCAACTACGCCGAACCCACGTTGTCAGAGGCAGTCTGGCTGATGAACGCACCATGGTATCTGTACATACTGTACTAGATCAACTTTACTACCCATTTCCCCGTGTTCCCTTCACTTTGAGTGAATACCATCTGACGTTAACTACGTCTCCCTTGGGACTGCGTGTGAAGGGTTAATAGACTGTTGACACTTAAAACTCACATAAAATCTTGCCAAATTACATTTGGACTATTGGTCACCATGGAGACGGCAGTAGCAACCATAAACAATACCCTTTACCAAGGCAACGCTGTCTGTATCTTACATTAACCCGAGGAAACTCCAGCTGTTTTTTCCCCCCTCACAAAATAGTCATTAGCCGTTGGGAAATAATTACAGTGGCGGATAGCACTTTCAACATGTGAGAAAGGAGGACAAATAATTGACCCCCTCATCCGTGAACTCGCTCCATTCAGGAGTTGCCAATGACCTGTGAAGAATCAGACGGAGTTTAGCTTTTTACCACTACAGCAGTCTGTAGGTGTGTGGTGTAAAAGTCTTCAAGTCTGCAGCCTGAGGTAGTCTAGTGTCCCTGTGCATCAACACCACTCTGGGACTAGCCACAGCTCCTCACCGATACTCTTTTCATTTTATTTAACATGACTTAATCTAGATATTTTTTTATCATCCAGAATGCATTTGGGCAGGAAAGTCAGTCCAGTTGAGAGCTACACCATCGGTCAAGAAGCTTTTCCTTTATGTTGAGGTAATATTTAATATTAGGTAAAAAAAAAAAATACACACAGTGACGTTTATGTCTATGTGAATCCTCGTCGGACAGATTACATTTTGTTCCGTCTGCCAGATCCATTTGAAATCTGTTCTATGGGTCGAGGGAGGGATGGGGTGGTGGAGTTTTATACCGGTCATGACCAGCAAGCTCATATTGATTCTTGCAGAATTCAAGCTTACAGGCTGGCGTTAGCTGTTCCATGATTACAGCATGTTCATGTCTAACCTTGCATTCCAATCCCTTTCCTTGTACAGTCAAGTACTGTTTCCTAGAGATAGGCCTACTACACAAACAAACAAGAATTTCCTATAAGCCGAGCTAATAAAGATGAGATAAGCCCACAACTGACTGGGATTTAGGAGCAAATGTCAGCTCGGCTCATTGAGATGAGAAGAAGCACAGTTTGCTGCACGACTAGAAAAAAGGAAAAACACAGTTCTCTTTATCCCCAGCTGATAGATGAGGCCATCTTTGTTCATGGCCTTCCCTAATAACCTGAAACAAGGAGCGGCTTCCATCTTCTTCCTTCATGGCCTGAGTAATCACAGGAGAAAATGCCCCTTCTCGGCTCTTTAGACAGCGTCATTAATAATTGTTGTGTAATTAAATTAAGTGTCCTCTCCCTTTTGGCGATTGGAGCGATTAGTCCCCCAAATGAGTGGCCCCTGATGCCCTGCTCCCTGCATAGATCTCTTCAGATTCCCAACGGAGCTGTTGCATATGGAAAGACGGGAGAGACCATCAACATAGTGGGCGGCGGTGGAAGAAGACGCACTGTTTATTACTCCCTGCGGGGGAAAGTAGGAGGGGGACCTAAGAGACAAGAAGTAACCCTTCACACGAAGGTACTGAAACCGCCACAGCAAGGAGCTAAATAATGACGACCCACTATTGGACAACCCCATCCTCCCTCCCCAAAAAAAGAAAACCGCGCCGATAAATCACTTCCTAACGTGAAACAGCGATAGTCCAGTCTGCTCACAGGTGAAAATTCCAACATCGTATCTCTTCGCCCTCTATCTTTTAGCTCACCACCCCCTTACACCCGACCCCTCTACCTCTACCTCCCCCTCCAACTTCCACCCCCCCCACCCATGCGAGATTTACGATGCCTGCCGCCCCTAACCCCACCCCATTCCCCGGCTACAAAAGCATCTGGCACGCGTTACACTGAGCTCCAAAGGGGCGTGTCTGTCCGGGATCTGGGCCCGGCTGCAGTCTAGACACCTGATATAAATTGAATCCCCCAGGTGTCACGGTGAAGGAGCTGGCCTGTCAGGTGTGTGCTCACTCCTGTCACTCAGCTAGCCACCTCAGATGCTTGCCGCTAGCTATCGGAGAAAGCGGGAGGGAGAAAAAGAGAAAGGAGATGACAGCCAACATATGCTACCCTCCCTCATGCCTGGCTGACTGGCTTGTCCATCCTCCCTGCTCCCGCTCGCTCTCCCCCAACCAACCACTGCCTTTTTCATTCTAGGCGCTGTATCAATATGACAAAGTTCTGGAGTCACTGAATGTGTCCTTCCCCTGCAAGCCATTCAACGCTCTCACTGCACTTGTCCCCCCTCTGTGTTGACAACCGTTAAGTGCCATGGCCGTATTATTCGATACAGCTCAGTCAAAGGAAAACTGTAATTTTTACTTGTCATGGGTTTTGACATCATATATCAGCCTATAATCTTTCCAAGCGCAGGCTTGATCCCAAATTCACCTTCAATATGATGGCAAGTCAAATTTACTATCAATACAGGATGCTATAGTTTCCATTCTGATGATATGTAGACTGCCATAATGCCAAAGTCTGTGTTCCATTCTCCCATTGCCAAAACAGTCATTATTTACTGTAGGCCAACGACTAACGAGATGTAACAACTCAGTCATCAAGTGTGACAGATTGGCTCAAACCAAATCGTCCTTGGGTTTTTTCCAAAAGCGTACTCCATCATCGGGATGAGAACAGCAATTTAATGAACACCACAGAACTTCCCATGACAAAGTAACTATCAGAGATGACCTAATGAACAGAGCAGAGGGCCCCCTCTCCAATCTACCTCTGTTCACAAACAATTAGGCTGCTTTTACACAGGCTGCCCAATTCTGATCTTTTGCCATCTGATCTGATTGGTGGCATCCCTATTAACATTGGTGCCGTTTTACCCTCCCTCCCTGTCCCAGGTACAACACCATTCCAAGTATACGTGATGATGGTACAACACCATTCCAAGTATACATGATGATGGTACAACACCATTCCAAGTATACGTGGTGATGGAACAACACCATTCCAAGTATACGTGACGATGGTACAACACCATTCCAAGTATACGTGATGATGGTACAACACCATTCCAAGTATACGTGGTGATGGTACAACACCATTCCAAGTATACGTGACGATGGTACAACACCATTCCAAGTATACGTGATGATGGTACAACACCATTCCAAGTATACGTGACGATGGTACAACACCATTCCAAGTATACGTGACGATGGTACAACACCATTCCAAGTATACGTGATGATGGAACAACACCATTCCAAGTATACGTGATGATGGTACAACACCATTCCAAGTATACGTGATGATGGTACAACACCATTCCAAGTATACGTGATGATGGTACAACACCATTCCAAGTATACGTGATGATGGTACAACACCATTCCAAGTATACATGATGATGGTACAACACCATTCCAAGTATACGTGATGATGGTACAACACCATTCCAAGTATACGTGGTGATGGTACAACACCATTCCAAGTATACGTGGTGATGGTACAACACCATTCCAAGTATACGTGGTGATGGTACAACACCATTCCAAGTATACGTGATGATGGTACAACACCATTCCAAGTATACACCTTAGGGTTTAGTGTGGGGGGTTGGGTATTGAAGGGTTTAGGCTCTGTTTTTAATTGAATTGAGGTGGAACCAGTAACTTTGCCAACAATGGGCTCAATATGCTGGAAAGAAAAATTAGGGCATGTTCAAAATCAGGAGTAGAAATGTTCCGGTCACAGTTAATAAAAGTTGTCAAACAAGCATACTGTAACTTGGTGTTGGATAAGGTTCTGCTCAGGAAGACTCAAAGACCCGCCCCCATCCCGGCTAAGCGAATCACACCCACACTTGTAAACTGATAGGAGAGCAATTTAATCTCTCAAATAGTGGGATCTGGAGAAAGAGATCTAGCTTGATCAAAGCAAATCTATGCACAGCTTTAAACTAACTTTTAAACTAACAGAAAAGTCAAACAACGACTAGCTAGCTAGCTAGGGGGACCCAGGCAGAGATCCTAACCAAACATCTATTTGCATTTCAACCACAGACGCTGTTCCCAATGAAAGTTCTGTCACGTTTCTAGGACTGTAGTGGTGCCTAACAGCTCCTGTGGAAGCTCTACATAAAAGATCCCCCCCCTTTAATCCTGTGGAGTGACATCTCTAGCGGGAGCCGAGTTGCACAGTGGCACTGTTCTGTTTCTCTGTTTTTTGGGGATATTGCCAAAGCTTGCAGATGAATCTGACTGAGTCAGTCGCTGCCTCCACATGGGGCTCTGTGTATAGCTCTGTGTAGTGCGGAATAGCAGTGCATTTCCACATAACACGATGGGGGCAATGAAATAACGGAGCCCCATTCATTTTCAATGGCGGGAAGTGAAGTATGCTGGGGGACCGTTGGGCGATGCGAGTGAAATAAATCTCCGCCTGGTATGACCGAATCAACAGTTGCATTATGGGTATTTCTGTTGCCTGACTTCATGATCCAATTGCTGGTTACTTAAGGATTCTGGGAGGAGAGGAGGAACACTAGCTCAATTAGTAATAATGAGGTAGAATGAATCATGTAAGCAGGGCTCATTTGAAATGATTCACTGATTTACACTAAGGACACATCCCTAACCTCATGTTCATGTTCACACAGAGCCAGACATGTTAACAATGATGATACATAATGTAATGAATGATTCTTGAGGATGTCATGGGCATTTGTCATGATTCATTTCATTTTTTGCGTGATTTTCTGTGATTTAAAGGATGTAAGGAGCAAAATGACAGTCTGCACAGACTGCTCACCCCAGGGCGCCATCTTGGTTTAGTCAAAGAGAGGGCAGACTAACATCGAACACGTCAAAAACATCTTCTGCTAACTGCATGATAAAGATTTTAATTTCAGCTGTAACTTCTTCAGTGGATAAATATAAGAATGAATAACATTCTTTGCGGAAAAATCCATCCAATTTGAGAGCGAGACACCCTGTGGTCAGACATCACAGCAGGAGCCACATGCAGCTGCTAAGCATTGCCTCAGGCAATGTTCACTGTAACATTTTCACAGACGTCAATACATGCATTAGCCTTCTTCGCCCCCCTGCAAACAGGCCTGATCAGTGTCCTTCACGATCTCACACACACACACACACACACACACACACACCACACACACCACACACACACACACACACACACACACACACACACACACACACACACACACACACACCCCCCCCGGCTCCAGTGCACCGCGCCGGGCACACTATGTACCCAAATACACACACACACACAATCAGATTCAGTCCAGATCCTGTCATGGAGCAAAGAGATGGCTGACAATAACAGGCCACCTCTGGCTCCACTAAAGCAAGGTATCACAGGTAGCAGGATATGTAAGTCTGCCTCCCTGCTGCCCTCGCCTCAACATCCATTATCAACTCTCCCCACCCTCTCCCAGAGAGCTCTGTAATTTCAAAATAAATATATCATTACCGACTTTAGCAGTGGGATTAATCAAGTTGTGAACAGCTCCCCTCCAAGTGTTCTGTCACTCCCATCAAGCATCGGCTTGCGATTGGCAGACTTGATGGAGGGGATTAAAAGTGGCAAAGTCAAAACCTACATCTCAGACTGCCTGCTGACCGTTTCGTCTCTAACTCCCTCTCTCGTGTCTCCCTCTCTCTTTCTCTTCCTCCCTCTTTCTCTCCCTCCCCCTCTCTTTTTCTGCCTCTCCCTCATCTCTCTCAGCTAAATCCATACAGTGCTATCAGGGGGCAAACACACCGCCGTGTTTGTGTACCGTATATGTGAAGTTTATCTTGAAAATCAGGCTTTGTGGATCCAACTTTGGAAATGCGATGTTAGCCGTAAGAGGCCCTGTGTAAATGAGTCACAGAGTGGAGAGTTATGGGGTAGGCAGGGTGGGGTGGGTAAGTGCTCTGCTGGATCAAACAAAAAGAGAAGAGGAGCTCATATCATCGCTCACCAAGCAGCAGCCACAGGAAAATCAAACGGATTGTTTGTTTTTCTCAATCCAAATCTGATGCTTTTTTTAATGTGACATGGATTTATTGCACCGGCTACTCAGGAGGAATGGAAAAAAAGTATCCCGCTTTTGTTTGTTTGTCTTTTTGTTATTGAAGGGCCACTCTCTTAAAACAGAGGAGATAGACTTGCAAGACAACCGACCAGGCCATCCATTATAAACCATATTTCTAAACCACAATTTGATTTGATTTGATGTATGTCGTCCCCCACAGATGATGCGGCGCCCTCCTTGGGCCAATTGAGATAGTCACATGCACTAACACATTTCACCTTGGGCCAATCAGTGTCATTTTGTAAATGACAGATCTCTATGGCAAGACGCGTCATTCGCCCAAGTTCTGTCCAAATCTGGCCAGTGTCTGTGTGACGAACAGTCAATTTCATCGTGGGGGACAATTAGTCATATAATGATATCATATGACTATCTTAATTGTATTACGAAAGAATCGTGACTATTTTCACACAGAAGCAGCTGTTCAGTCGGAGCTAAAGAAGGGAGCATTATGCTTCACAGTGAATAATAGTGAATCACATTATTCATCATCAATCACTTAGCTGTCCAGCACAACAACAGCAGGTCATGTGGGTGGTGTGGGTTAAGATAAAGAGTACACTGTTATTGCGCCACTGTGTAGTCAATCTGAGCCGGCGTCCCAAATGGAACCTATTCCCTGTTTAGTGCACTACTTTTGACCAGAGCCCATAGGGACTCTGAAATGCAGATCCAAATCAAGGTCACATCTCTGAAGGGCAGAGTCACGATGTAACACTCCTTCTATAGTTCCTTCCCAGGGAAAAACCCACATCGAGCTCATCCATGCAGCTTGGAATTAATTCTGTCTGCTTATACTCCATACCGTTTTTAAATTGCCTACTCAGCCAAGCTCGTCCCCCAAACTTCAATCGAGAACGCCTAATTAAATTGAACAAGTACTAATTCTTCTATTTACTTTTTTTCTCTCGCTCTCTCTCCCCAAGAAATTGGCGTGGTTGTATGATTGTGTGTTTTTAATCCAGAGAGATACTAAGCTGTCTTTCCGCCAAATATTATGCCAAATGATTTTCGTTAGTCCTTTGGCATTGTGCACACTGACACTTTAATAAACAGGCAAACAAACTGCAACCCATACTGGCATGTGTGAGGAGAATCAACCCACTGATATTGGCAGTGGCCTCCTCTCCTCCCTCAGTCAGACTAGACTGAGTGCTTTGATTTCATCTTCCCATTTACATCCATTAAGACAGACTCATAAATGAAGGCAGAAATCAGAGACGGCCGAATGAAACGGTTCGCATTAGCCCCAGTCTGTGGTGAATAGGCTGATTATTACCGACTGAGGTTGATGTGAATTGTGAAAATGGAATGTGCTGCCATTATGAGGGGCATTTTGTTTGGTGAGAGAAAGAAAGGGACTATAGTGGGGAAAAAATGATTGAGTTCAGAATGTATCTCAGACACATTGTCTGAGTGTGTCTGGGGCTGGAGAGGTAGAGAGAGCAGCACAGTGCAGCCAGGCCAGGCCGGGGCTACATACAGGCTACGGGCCAGTACAGCCCAGACGGACGGACAGACAGCCTGGTTCCGCATCATCAGCCATCTGGCTGGTCCTGAATGACTGACAGCTAGGCAGGTGAGATCTCCCCTTGAGTCCACCTCTTCAACAACTCCCCCTCCCTATGCCACAAAGACGTGTGCACTGCACACAAACAAATATATACTCACGTACATAGGCAGCGCTTTCGTATACATTGTTGGAGAGTTTTTACATACATGTACTACTGTTTGAATAAATGAAGGTGGTTCGGAACCACTCTCGCATCACGAGTAACCTTGCCTGAGACCGGAAGACTTAGGTTGGCTCCCTGAACTAATGCCTATAGGGCTTTAGCTCAACAGGCCAACACAGACTATTGGCACCCAGGAAACCTGGTTTCGAACCTCAGTCGGTCCATATGCTTACCCTCCCGAGCCCATCCTAGTACCACAGTCACCTTGCTCTCACAGCACACACTTTACCTCACACTGCTCCCATCTCACACACGCTAACATCTGTCCGTCATTCATGATTATTCTAATGCGTCCCCTTTGAAATGAACATAAAGGCAGAAGCTTTCCAGGAACATGAATCCCTCTTTGGATCCTTGGTTGGAAGAAGAAAAAAAAAGGCATGATAAATAGGAGAAATCAAAGGAGCTCTTCCTTCTGTTACTGTGCTTACATTAGCAGCAGGAGCTCAAAAAAGGATTTACAATAGATTAATGCGGAATTGAAAGAGGTTAATAAGGCTAAAATAGGAGAAACAACATTTTAATGGGATCTCTTACACCATTTCTAATGGTTTGGAGACGGGTTTCATCCCAATATTTGTAAAGTAGTCTATACAACGTCTACTGTATAAATTGAGAAGATACTGTATGTGACGAATACATTATTAAGACTAAAATTGGTCAATAAAGCAGCATACAAGTGATCCAGAAATGAGAAAAATCCTATATTATTGTGGATGACTGCTTTATCATTATGAAGGGTTTAACAGCAGCTTATCTCTCTACCCCTACAGCACATAAACATTGAGAATGAGCTACATGACTGAGAAGAAATGAATACAAAAAGCTCTGAACAATTTCCATAGCAATGACTACAGTATGATTATAATCACAATGTTGATGACTCTGTGCTGCACACATACAGTATTACAACTCAAATGCACTACCTCAAAATTATTTAAGGCCAAGTGCAGTCAAAAACTAGATTTTCCTGTGTTTTATATATATATATTTCTACAATATGAAGTTGGAATAATACTGTGAAATTGTGAGCAATTATTTTGGCCTGCCTGATGACATCACCATGCGGTAAATGAGTTAATAGACCAATAATAAAGAGAATCCCAAACCTCTCTGCCAATAACAGCTAGTTTTCCAGTTTTCCTTTCCCCACTCCCAGACAGTCCTAGCTAAATTCTAGCTAGAGAAATTGCTCTTTGCGAAGAAGCTATTATTGTTTCTTCTTGACCATTTCAATTGAAAACAATCACAGTAAGGTACTTAATTGTTACCCAGAAATGATTTGATATTGAGATTTTTTTTTAAATGGCTTCATTGGACCTTTCATTAAATGTAGCACATTATCAGTACAGAAAAGGCTGAATAACTCAAGTCTTCTCAATGCCTGGTGCTATGAATTGTGGTCTTGTTCTCTGTTTGCCAAATCATGATCCAGCACTTGAGGACTAGAATCTCCTTGGTGTTACCTGAAGAATTGTTTATAAGAAAAAAGAAAACTGAAGAGGACATGACAAAGGCAGTCATTTGATTGAATGGGATTACTGCACATCAGTGTGGGTGTGCATCTGTGTTTGTGTTTAAAATGGAATACGAGACCAACTGGCAAGTGTCTTCACTGACATTTTCAACCTCTCCCTGGCCGAGTGTGCCCAAGAAAGAAAAGGTAACCTGCCTAAATGACAATCGCCCCGTAGCACTCACGTAGCACTCACGTTGGTTGCCATTAAGTGCTTTGAAAGGCTGGTCATGGGTCACATTCAACGCTATCATCCTGAAAACCCTAGACCCACTCCAATTCGCATACTGTCCCAACAGATCCACAGATGACGCAATCTCAATCGCACTAAACACTGCCCTCTCCCACCTGGACAAAAGGTACACCAATGTGAGAATGCTGTTCATTGACTACAGCTCAGGGTTCAACACTATAGTGCCCACAAAGCTCATAAATAAGCTAAGGACCCTGGGATTAAACACCTCCCTCTGCAACTGGATCCTGGACTTCCTGACGGGCCGTTCCCAGGTGGTAAGGGTAGGCAACAACACATATGCCATGTTGGTCTTCAACACTGGGGCCCCTCAGGGGTGCGTGCTTAGTCTCCTCCTGTACTCCCTGTTCACCCACGACTGTGTGGCCAAGCATGACTCCAACACCATCATTAAGTTTGTTGATGACACAACAGTGGCCTGATCACCAACAATGATGAGACAGCCTATAGGGAGGTCGTCAAAGAACTGGCAGTGTGGTGCCAGGACAACAACCTCTCCCTGGACTACAGGAAAAGGAGGGCCGTACATCGAAGGGGCTGTAGTGGAGCGGGTCGAGAGTTTCAAGTTCCTTGGTGTCCACATCACCAACAAACTATTATGGTCCAAACACACCAAGACAGTTGTGAAGAGGGCATGACAACACCTTTTCCCCCTCAGGAGACTGAAAAGATTTGGCATGGGTCCCCAGATGCTCAAAAAGTTCTACAGCTGCACCATCGAGAGCATCCTTTCTGGTTGCATCACCGCCTGGTATGGCAACTGCTCGGCATCCAATCATAAGGCGCTACAGAGGGTAGTGCGTACGGCCCAGTACATCACTGGTGCCAAGCTTCCTGCCATGAAGGACCTATATACTAGGACCTATATTGTCAAAGCCTCCAGTCACTCAAGTCATAGACTGTTCTCTCTGCTACCGCACGGCAAGTGGTACCGGAGCGCCAAGTCTAGGTCCAAAAGGCTCCTTAACAGCTTCTACCCCAAAGCCATAAAACTGCTGAACAATTAATCAAATGGCCACCCGAACTATTTACATTGACACCCCCCCCCCTCTTTTTTTTTTTTTACAATGCTGCTACCCATTGTTTATTATCTACAGTATGCATAGTCACTTTACCCCTACCTACATGTACAAATTACCTCGACTAGCCTGTACCCCGGTACTGGTACCCCTTGTATAAAGCCTCGTTATTGTTATTTTTATCGTGTTACTTTTTTATAAATGTTTTACTTTAGTTTATTTAGTAAATATTTTCATAACTCTATTTCTTGAACTGCATTGTTCGTTAAGGGCTTGTAAGTAAGCATTTCATGGTAAGGTCTACACCTGTTGTATTCGGCACATGTGACAAATACAATTTTATTTGATTGTGTAACCGCGTTTATGTATGTGTGTGTTAGAGAACAACTATGCCTCTTGTAAAACTGCTGTGGTAGCTACAGCCGGCATCACTAGCTCATTGTTGCTAGCTAGCTTGTCCTGAGGGACCTCTGAGGGGCAGCATCTTTTTGCTGGCTACCAACTCATGCTGCACATAATTTAGCTAACACACTTGAATAATGGGACACAGCATGTAGAAGTCGAAACTGTTAGCTAATTTACTGTTCTGGAAAACAATATCCATACAGGCTAAAATACATTACAAAACAAGATACCGGTAGCTTGGTAGCTAGCTTGGTAGCTAGCTAGTTAGCTAGCTAATAAACAACATGCAAACATTCACTGCAATCTAACTTTGCTAGCGACCTTACAGCTGAAGCTAACATCAATTCACTAGCCAGTACTTTTATTTGTGATAATATGCCAACCATAACACAAAATATGCTGATTTTGAAGCTGACTGTCACCCAAAGAGTTTGTATTTGTCATTCCCTGCCAACTGTAGTGATGTGCAGTTCACAAACAATTCCATCTTTTTGAACAACTCTTTTTACTGACTCGAGAGTCATGATTTGTTTTTCTGAGTGTCTTGTTCATTTTAGTCATTTGTTTGACCTGCTGGCTGCAAGACAGATGCCCGCTCCTCCGCCTCAGCGGCTCCAGAGACGAGCTTCGACCAACAACTGGCTGTCATATATGCATACAAGAAAATAGTTCAAGCTGTTAACAGCATAGAGAAGAAAAAGACATGTTAAGTGATAATTGATGGCACAGTGCACAAATACATTTAATTCATTGATTATTGAATGTTATGATGGACACAGCTTTATAGAACCAAAACATACACAGCCTCTGCTGAATGAACTCGAGAACAAATCGTTTGGTGGGCTGTAGTTCGCGAACGGTATTGTGCTTATCACCCTCACGGAAGTCGAGCTACTCTATGCATTCCACCAATGTTGTTCCCAATCTAGTCCGGTTGCAGCCACAACTAAACCTGTACAAATGTACATTGTTTAACGCACACTTTTACATGTCGCAGTCACAAATGAGAGCTCCATTACGCCCCCTATGGTGAACAACATAAACTAGGTTTGTGACTCTTCGAGTTGTTAGTTCACTGTTCGCTGGTTGGGGGTCCTGCATGCTCTGGGTATTACTAACTCAAATGAACGAAATGAGCTGAAATACTTGTTCTTTTAACTGAACAAGTTGAAAAGATCTGAGCCTGTGCATGACGCCAGTGGTGACTGGTGCCGCTCATCTTAAAGAGACAGAGCACACTATCATCAAAGATTAGACTACTTCTATGCAAATGTGGTTCATCAGTAGGCTAATTATAAGTCCCATAGAATCCACAGAAATCAGCAGAGCAAGCTCAATAACCCAATGCATGCACAAACTCATATTGAATCATTCATATGCGTAGGGATGTGCATGAGTAATCGAGTACTCTAACGGACATCAAAGCTTGATCATTAACCAGAGATTTTTTTTTTTAATCAAATACTGTAAAAACTATTTGGTGGAATGTGCTTTGTGGCTGCAAAATAATTTGTTTTGACTCTAGTGTTCCATTTGTACATGTGCATTTGCAGGGCACAACAAAAAATAATCCAAGCCAGGCATCCCACAGCTCTTCTCCCTAAATTCACTCAATTGTGTTCCGACTGCTCCTTACACACCTGTGTGCTGCCATTAGGCCTAAATGAAAACATATCTAACTGATGGGATACACAAGCTACATTCCTTGCCAAATGACGACAGTTTTATCACAAATTCAAAATGGACTGGTTGATTGAAGTAGGAAAATATGTGTTCCAATAACGAGCTGTAGTTTTTGAATAATTTTCCACTAAGGCTACTTTGAGAACTGCTAGTGCCATTTAGAATTGGTTAGCCTAGGCGATAACCCCACTAAACATAGACAGGTTCCACACTGAAAATCCACAAAAACATTATTTTGATAAAGACCAAAAGCATATTTTCATCAGAATCATGAAGCATAGGCCTACTCAACAAATAGATGTCAGGGCCGTAAATTCATCACCCATGCAGTGTTCAATGTGGAATTGTTCATCCATTTAGAAAATTCTAAAGAACAGACAGAATAAACTAAATCGAACAACTGTGTATCAAAAAGAAGGATTTTGGTTTGTAACCCTTTAAAAATTCTGTTCTATTTTATTCTGTAATATTATATCATGATTTTTTTCTTTTTTTACAATAAAATAGGTGTTCCTTGACTGTGATAAGAGCTCAGGAAATAATACTGTCTTGTCTGCTAAATTAACAACGGAAGGCTATGCCATTGCCATGTAGAAGAATAGGGAGGTAAGGCAATAAATAGGCCATAGAGCCGAAATAATGACAATGTAGCATTAACACTGGAGTGATAGATGTGCAGATGATGATACTAACATAACCAGTTGATATTACGGTTTAATAAATTAATCTCATATGGCACTTGCTTTTAATTGACTGAATATACAGTATATGGGGCAATTTAGCAATTAGAATTTGTTATCTGTAATGGTTATGATAAATGATGCATTGTTGCGCACTGTTGGCACAGGCCTATAGATAAATGCGCACATATTTTTTTTCAGTGGCTGTCTCTGTGAAATTAGCACATTCATATTTTCAAATGTAATGATATTCAATATCAGCATAAAATATTGGCTATAGGCCTCTTTTGCCGCAAAAAAATCTGGATCGGCATCAGCCCCCCAAAAAACATATTGGTCGTTCTCTAGTGTGTGTGTGTGTGTGTGTGTGTGTGTGTGTGTATGTGTGTGTACATGCACGCACATGGGTGTCCATTTATGCGTGCCACAGGCGGCAGGTGGCACCTTAATTGGAGAGGACGGGCTCATAGTTCTGTTCTGTCTCCCTCTCCGGTGGCTTTTACCTCGGGTTCAGATCCTCAGAGCTCCCACCCTCATCAGACCGTGAGGCTGTCTAAGAGACCGGCCCATTTAACATCGCCAGCTGTCATCATAGGCAGCTCTATGGTGAGAAACATCTTGGTTCCCAAGGCAAAAACCCTGTGATACCCAGGAGCACGAGTACAGGACGTCACAAGGCTGCTTCCCGACTGTTCTACAACAGATTCCGGGAGCTGACACTGTCGTAGCCATGTGGGGTCAAACGACATCAGGAGGGCTAGCTCGGAACATCTGAAAATGGGTTTTAAAGAACTGATTTTTAGCATTAAAAGACTCAACAAAAAAAACAGCCAATCATTTCAGGTCCAGTACCATCGTTGGGCCGCGGGTGTGAAAAAATCAGCAGGCAACTGGCCTTACACATCTGGCTAAAAGATTATTGTAGCTCTGCTGGAGTCACTTTTATAGATAACTTTGACCCCTTCTGGAAACAGAAGATACTCTACAGGAATGAAGTCCATCCAAATCATCTTGGCTCCTGGACTCTGTCCACGCATTTCAAGGCTGCGTTGAGACAATGAATTATCGATGATCCAAGACCAGCTCAGTTAATCCCTACCATTGTGACAATGACTCGTCATAATGCTGCATTAAATGTACATTATCCTAGGGGCGTTGGCAGACACAATGTAAGTCATTTATGTCCCTCTAACCCCCCTGAATACCTTTGTTAATCCTACAGCTATTGTATGCAGTAATCATGAGCCTATGAACCAGAGTTACACTGTTAGCACTGAGGCAGGTGTGCCCTAGTAGGAAGACCACTTTGTGCAGCTCAACCTGCACTATCAAGTCTACTTCTGATAACATTCCCAGTAAAGCATTAAAAACAAATCAAGCAACCCAGAAAAGTGCTAAAAATAGCCCATATTAACATATGCAGCCTGAGAAACAAGGTCCACGAAGTCAATAACTTGCTTGTAACAGATGACATTCATATCTCTGAAACTCACTTAGATAATACCTTTGATGATACAGTGGTAGCAATACATGGTTATAACATTTACCGAAAAGACAGAAATGCCAACGAAGGCGGTGTTGCGGTCTATATAAAGAACCACATTCTTGTAAAGCTTAGAGAAGATCTAATGTTAAATACTGTTGAAGTAATCTGGCTACAGGTTCATCTGCCTCACCTAAAGCCCATTCTGGTGGGAAGCTGCTATAGACCACCAAGTGCTAACAGTCAGTATCTGGATAATATGTGTGAAATGCTTGATAATGTATGTGATATCAACAGAGATGTATATTTTCTGGGTGATTTAAATATTGACTGGCCAAGCTGCCCACTCAAGAAAAAACTTCAAACTGGCCAAGCTGCCCACTCAAGAAAAAACTTCAAACTGTACCAGGGTACTTACAAACAGCACAGGAATGACATCATCAACATGTATTGATCACGTCTTTACTAATGCTGCAGAAATTTGCTTAAAAGCAGTATCCAAATCCATAGGATGTAGTGATCACAATATAATAGCCATATCTAGGAAAACCAAAGTTCCAACAGCTGGGCCTAATATAGTGTATAAGAGGTCATAGAAGAAGTTTTGTAGTGATTCATATGTTGATGATGTGAAGAATAATTGCTGGTCTGTGGTGTGTAATGAGGAACAACCAGACATCGCATTTGACACATTCATGAAATTGCTTATTCAAGTTACTAATAAGCACGCACCCATTAAGAAAATGAATGTAAAAACTGTTAAATCCCCTTGGATTGATGAGGAATTGAAAAATTGTATGGTTGAGAGGGATGAGGCAAAAGGTATGGCAAATTATTCTGGCAGCCTAACTGATTGGCAAACGTACTACAAATTAAGAAATCATGTGACTAAGCTAAATAAAAAGAAAAAGTAACTATACTATGAAACAAAGATAAATGATAAAAAGAATGATAGTAAAAAGCTTTGGAGCACCTTAAATTACATTTTGGGTAAAAAAGCCAACTCGGCTCCATCATTCATTGAATCAGATGGCTCATTTATCACAAAGCCCACTGATATGGCCAACTACTTTAATTACTTTTTCATTGGCAAGTTAAACACACTTAGGGATGACATGCCAGCAACAAACACTGACAATACACATCCAAGTATATCTGTCCAAATGATGAAAGACAAGAATTGTACTTTTGAATTCCGTAAAGAGGTGAAAAAAAAATGCTTTCTATCAACAATGGCAAGCCACCGGGGTCTGACAATCTGGATGGAAAATTACTGAGGATAATAGCGGACGATATTGTCACTCCTATTTGCCACATCTTCAATTTAAGCCTACTAGAAAGGGTGTGCCCTCAGGCCTGGAGGGAAGCTAAAGTCATTCACTCAACAAGCACAGCACTTACACAAATTACTGATGAGAAATTGATGATAAAATGATTGTGGGGTCTGTCTTCTTAAACTTCAGTGCAGCTTTTGACATTATTGATCATAGTCTGCAGCTGGAAAAACATATGTGTTATGGCTTTACACCCCCTGCTATATTGTGGATAAAGAGTTACTTGTCTAACAGAACACAGAGGGTGTTTTGTAAGGGAAGCCTCTCAAACATAATCCAGGTAGAAGCAGGAATTCCCCAGGGTAACTGTTTAGGCCCCTTGCTTTTTTCAATCTATACTAACGACATGCCACTGGCGACTTACAAATTGGTGCATTCACCTTATGATATCCAGTGGAACAACCACTTTACAATAGTACATCTAAATCTTTTAAGGGCGGGGGGGGGGGTAGAAGGATTACTTTATCCGATCCTAGGTATTCCTTAAAGAGCTGGGGTTTCAGGTGTCTCCGGAAGGTGTCTCCACTTCGGCTACTACAGCGACTGAAATGACTGCAACACTTAACCTCTATGGGCTAGGTGGGACACTTGCGTCCCACCTACTCAACAGCCAGTGTAATCCCGTGGCGCGTTATTCAAATTCCTCAAAAATGCAAAAACAAAAATTTTTCAAACATATGACTATTTTACACCATTTTAAAGATAAGACTCTCGTTAATCTAACCACACTGTCCGATTTCAAAAAGGCTAAATGTAGCACTAACCTTTGATGATCTTCATCAGATGACAACCCTAGGACATTATGTTATACAATACATGCAAGTTCTGTTCAATCAAGTTCATATTTATATCAAAAACCAGCTTTTGACATTAGCATGTGACTAGCATGTGACTAGCATTCCCACCGAACACTGCCGGTGAATTTACTAAATTACTCACGATAAACGTTCACAAAAAGCATAACAATTATTTTAAGAATTATAGATACAGAACTCCTCTATGCACTCGATATGTCCGATTTTAAAATAGCTTTTCGGTGAAAGCACATTTTGCAATATTCTCAGTAGATAGCCCGGCATCACAGGGCTAGCTATTTAGACAGCCAGCAAGTTTAGCACTCATCAAAGTCAGATTTACTATAAGAAAAATGTTATTACCTTTGCTGTCTTCGTCAGAATGCACTCCCAGGACTTCTACTTCAATAACAAATGTTGGTTTGGTTCAAAATAATCCATAGTTATATCCAAACAGCGGCGTTTTGTTCGTGCGTTCAAGACACTATCTGAAAGGGTAAATAAGGGTGACGAGCATGGCGCAATTCGTGACAAAAAAATTCTAAATATTCCATTACCGTACTTCGAAGCATGTCAACCGCTGTTTAAAATCAATTTTTATGCAATTTTTCTCATAAAAAAGCGATAATATTCAGACCGGGAATCTGCGTTTAGGTAAACAGACGAAAGAAAATAAAGCATTCGGTCGACTCGGGCACGCGCCTAAGCCCATAGTACTCTGATCGGCCACTTGCCAAAAGCGATAATGTGTTTCAGCCAGAGGCTGCCTCGATATCGTTCAGCTTTTTCCCGGGCTCTGAGAGCCTATGGGAGCCGTAGGAAGTGTCACGTTATTGCAAAGATCCTCAGTCTTCAATAAAAAGAGCCAAGATGAAACACAAGTTGTCAGACAGGCCACTTCCTGCATGGAATCTTCTCAGGTTTTGGCCTGCCATATGAGTTCTGTTATACTCACAGACACCATTCAAACAGTTTTAGAAACTTTAGGGTGTTTTCTATCCAAAGCTAATAATTATATGCATGTTCTAGTTACTGGGCAGGAGTAGTAACCAGATTAAATCGGGTATGTTTTTTATCCGGCCGTGTCAATACTGCCCCCTAGCCCTAACAGGTTAACAAAGAGCTGCAGTTAGTTTCGGAATGGGTAGCAAGGAATAAGTTAAATGAGTCCTAAATATTTCCAAAAATAAAACCATTGTATTTGGGACAAATCATTTACTAAACCCTAAACCTCAACTACATCTCGTAATGAATCATGTGGAAATTGTCATGGTCAAAACATATTGATACAAAAGTAGCTAAGATGGGGAGAAGTCTATCCATAATAAAGCACTGCTCTAACTTCTTAACAACACTATCAACAAGGCAGGTCCTACAGGCCATGGTTTTGTCACACCGGGACTACTGTTCAGTCATGTGGTCAGGTGCCACAAAGAGGGTCTAGGGAAAATTGCAGTTGGCTCAGAACAGGGCAGCATGGCTGGCCCTTAAAAGTACATGGAGAGCTAACATTAATGACATGCATGTCAATCACTCATGGCTCAAAGTGGAAGAGAGATTGACTTCCTCATTACTTGTTTTTGTAAGAGGTGTTGACAAGCTGAAGGTACCGAGCTGTCTGTTTAAAATACTAGCACCCATGCATACCCCACAAGACATGCCACCAGAGGTCTCTTCACAGTCCCTAAGTCCAGAACAGACTATGGTAGGCACACATTATCAAATCAATTTTTTGATCACATACACATGGTTAGCAGATGTTAATGTGAGTGTAGTGAAATGCTTGGGCTTCTAAGTAATCAAACAATTCCCCAACAACTACCTAATACACACAAATCTAAAGGGATGGAATAAGAATATGTACATATAAATATATGGATGAGCGATGGCCGAGCAGCATAGGCAAGATGCAATAGATGGTATAAGATACAGTATATACATATGAGATGAGTAATGTAAGATATGTAAACATTATTAAAGTGGCATTGTTTAAGGTGACTAGCGAGTCTATGTAGGCAGCAGCCTCTCTGAGTTAGTGATTGTTGTTTAGCAGTCTGATGGCCTTGAGATACAAACTGTTTTTCAGTCTCTTGGTCCCAGCATTGATACACCTGTACTGACCTCGCCTTTTGGATGGTAGCGGGGTGAACAGGCAGTGGCTCGGGTGATTGTTGTCCTTGATTATCTTTTTGGCCTTCCTGTGACATCGGGTGCTGTAAGTGTCCTGGAGGGAAGGTAGTTTGCAGTTGCCATACCAGGCGGTGATACAGCCCGGCCTACTATCTGCCACCGATCCCCTTTTCTGTTTCGTTTGGTGATGTCTGTTTAGGTTAGCACCTGTTTTGGGTTAGGTCATTAGTGGGGTTATTTAGTCTGTCTGTTTTTGGTTTGGGGTTGTGCGGGATTTATTTTGTTTTGTCCTACATAGGTTGGGGATATGCTCCACTGTGCTGTATATTAGGCATGGGGGTCTGCTGGCCTGCGTCCCAACTCATTTTGGATTTTATTCCTATTGTTTTGAGTGTTGTACCCTGCCTTGGATTTTTGGACTTATTCCATTAAACGTGTGTTTCACGTAGTTCTGTCTCCTGCGCCTGACTTCACCCCAGCACTCCAACATCCTCCATCGCCTGGGTACGGCGATGGACCAGGTATTGGCACATCTGGAAGGTTGGCAGAGAAGTGCTCCTCTACACACACCAGCTGCTGATCAACACCCTACGCCCCTACCAGCGCCGACGGAGTCCAGCCACTGTGGGATTCGGATCGCACCCCCCAGGGAGTTTGATGGGATGGTCGCTGGGTGTAAGGGGTTTCTACTCCAGCTGGAGTTATACCTAGCGACCGTCCGCCCCACTCCCTCAGACGAGGAAAGGGTTAGTGTCCTCGTCTCCTGCCTCAGGGGTAGAGCCCTAGAATGGGCCAACGCCATCTGGGAGGGTCCAGACTCAGCTAGGGACAACTACCCGGAGTTCATCCGCCACTTCCGGGGGGTATTCGATCATCCCCCGGAGGGCAAGGCGGCGGGTGAGCGTTTGTTTCATCTGAGACAGGAGACGAGGAGCGCCCAGGACTTCGCGTTGGAGTTCCGGACCCTAGCCGCTGGAGCGGGGTGGAATGAAAGGGCCCTGATTGAGCGCTACCGTTGTAGTCTGCGAGAGGACGTCCACCGGGAGCTGGCTTGTCGGAACACTACCATCACCCTGGATCAGCTTATCGATCTGTCCATTAGACTGGACAACCTGCTGGCTGCCCGCGTGGGTGTTCCAATCGGGTCCTTTCCGTTCCAACTCCCAGTCCTCCTGCTCCAACGCCCATGGAGCTAGGGAGGGCTGCAGCTAGGAAGACCGGAGGGGGGGGGCTTCTCCGGCACCCAATGTGGTCGCAGAGGACACACTGCCAACCGGTGCTGGAGGAGTTCGCCCGGGAGTTTGGAGGGCAGGCAGAGCACCACTTCGACCCCTCAGGTGAGTCAGCACCAGCCTCACCCAGAGTCCCCTGTCGGCCACATGCATGTCTTAGTTTCATTTCCTGATTTTTTCCCTCATTCCCAGCATAAGGCGCTAGTCGATTCAGGCGCGGCTGGGAATTTTATGGACCGTGGGGTCGCCAAGAAGTTAGGGATTCCCCTGGTTCAGTTGAACCAACCCTTCCCTGTGCACGCCCTAGACAGTCGACCACTTGGGTCAGGCCTGGTTAGGGAAGTCACTGTGCCACTGGTTACGGTTATGCGGGGGGGGGGGGGGTCACAAGGAGCGTATCAGCCTCTACGTCATTGATTCCCCGGCGTTTCCGGTGGTACTGGGAATTCCCTGGCTGGCCACTCACAATCCCAAAATTTCGTGGAGACAGAGGACTCTTAAGGGGTGGTCGAGGGAGTGCTCAGGCAGGTGTATAGGGGTTTCCATCGGTGCGACTACGGTGGAGAGTCCGGACCAAGTCTCTACCGTGCACATTCCCTCTGAATATGCCGATTTGGCTATCGCCTTCAGTAAAATGAAGGTGACTCAATTACCACCTCATCGACGAGGAGATTGTGTGATAAACCTCCAGGCTAACGCTACACTTCCCAAGAGTCATGTGTATCCTCTGTCTCAGGAGGAGACAGTGGCTATGGAGACATACGTCACTGAAGCCTTGAAACAGGGATACATTCGGCCATCCAAATCACCTGTCTCCTCAAGCTTCTTTTTTGTGAAGAAGAAGGAGGGAGGTTTGCGTCCGTGCATTGACTATAGAGGTCTAAATTCCATCATGGTGGGTTTCAGTTACCCACTACCTCTCATCGCTACGGCGGTGGAGTCATTTCACGGAGCGCGCTTCTTCACAAAACTGGATCTCAGGAGCGCGTACAATCTGGTGCGTATTCGAGGAGGGGACGAGTGGAAAACCGCATTTAGTACTACATCGGGCCATTATGAGTACCTCGTCATGCCGTATGGGTTGAAGAATGCTCCAGCCGTCTTTCAATCCTTTGTGGACGAGATTCTCCGGGACCTGCTCGGTCAGGGTGTGGTGGTGTACATCGATGACATTCTGATCTACTCCGCCACACGCGCCACGCATGTGTCTCTGGTGCGTAAAGTGCTTGTACGACTGCATGACCTATACGTCAAGGCTGAGAAATTTGAGTTCGCCAAACAAGCCGTCTCTTTTCTAGGGTATCACATTTCCACAGATGGGGTGGTGATGGAATGTGACCGCATTTCAGCCGTGCGTAATTGGCCGACTCCGACCACGGTTAAGGAGGTGCAGCGGTTTTTGGGGTTTGCCAATTACTACCGGAGGTTTATCCGGGGCTTTGGGCAGGTGGCGGCTCCCATTACCTCACTGATGAAGGGGGGGCCGGTGCGGCTGCGGTGGTCGGCAGAGGCAGACAGGGCCTTTTGTTGGCTGAAGGCCATGTTTACTGAAGCCCCAGTGCTGGCGCATCCGGACCCCTCTTTGCCATTCATAGTGGAGGTGGACGCGTCCGAGGCTGGAGTTGGAGCTGTACTGTCACAGCGTTCGGGTGCACCCCCGAAGCTTCGCCCTTGTGCTTTCTTTTCTAGGAAGCTGAGTCCGGCGGAGCGTAACTATAATGTGGGGGACAGGGAGTTGCTAGCCATGGTCAGGATCCTGCAGGTGTGGAGACATTGGCTTGAGGGGGCGAGACACCCTTTTCTCATCTGGACTGATCACCGTAATCTGGAGTACATCCGGGCGGCGAGGAGACTGAACCCTCGTCAAGCCAGGTGGGCGATGTTTTTCACGAGATTTCAGTTCACCATCTCGTACATCCCAGGTTCCTGGAACATCAAGGCCGACGCACTGTCTCGTCTCCACGATGCCGAGGAACGGATCATCAACCCCACCCCCATACTTCCAGCCTCATGTCTGGTGGCACCAGTGGTCTGGGAGGTGGATGCGGACATCGAGCGGGCGTTGCAGGCAGAACCCACTCCACCTCAGTGTCCCGCGGGTCGTAAGTACGTCCCGCTCGGTGTCCGTGATCGACTGATCCGGTGGTCGCACACGCTACCCTCCTCGGGTCATCCTGGGATTGAGCGGACGGTGCGTTGGCTTAGAGGGAAGTATTGGTGGACCACCTTGGTGAGAGACGTGAGGCGTGCGCCCAGTGTAAGGCCCCTAGACACCTGCCTAGGGGGAAATTACAGCCCCTCCCCGTTCCACAGCGACCATGGTCCCACCTATCGGTGGATTTCCTCACGGATCTCCCGCCGTCTCAGGAGAACACCACGATCCTGGTCGTTGTGGATCGGTTCTCTACGTCCTGCCGTCTACTCCCTTTGCCCGGTCTTCCTACGGCCCTACAGACCGCGGAGGCCCTGTTTACCCATGTCTTCCGGCACTACGGTGTGCCTGAAGATATAGTCTCTGATCGACGTCCCCAGTTTACGTCCCGAGTGTGGAGGGCGTTTATGGAGCGACTGGGGGTTTTGGTCAGTTTGACTTCAGGTTTTCACCCCGAGAGTAATGGGCAGGTGGAGAGAATTAACCAGGATGTGGGCAGGTTTCTGAGGTCTTATTGCCAGGACCGGCCGGGAGAGTGGGCGAGGTTCGTGCCATGGGCCGAGATGGCGCAGAACTCTCTTCGCCACTCCTCTACGAACCTGTCGCCCTTTCAGGTGGTGTTGGGTTACCAGCCGGTCCTGGTGCCATGGCATCAGAGCCAGATGGAGGCTCCTGCGGTGGAGGACTGGGTACAGCGCTCTAAGGAAACCTGGAGAACCGTCCAGGAATCCCTGAAACGGGTTGTGGAGCGGCACAAGGATAGAACTGACCGCCGCCGCAGTGAGGCCCCTGTGTTTTCCCCGGGGGACAGGGTCTGGCTCTCGACCCCGAACCTGCCCTTCCGCCTGCCCTGCCGGAAGTTGGGTCCGTGATTTGTGGGGCCGTTCAAAGTCCTGAGGAGAATAAACGAGGTTTGTTATAGGTTACAACTCCCTTCGTATTACCGCATTAACCCCTCGTTTCATGTGTCTCTCCTCAGGCCGGTGGTAGCTGGTCCACTGCAGGACGCTGAGGTGCGGGAGGTCCCTCCGCCCACCCTGGACGTCGGGGGGGCCCCGGAGTACACAGTCCGGTCCATCTTGGACTCCAGGCGTCGGGTAGGGGACCTTCAGTACTTCGTGGACTGGGATGGGTACGGTCCGGAGGAGAGGTGCTGGGTACCGTTGGAAGACATCTTGGATCCATCACTGTTGCGGGAATTCCACAGCCTCCATCTGGATCGCCCTGTGCCTCGTCCTCCGGGTCATCCCCGAGGTCGGCGTCGGCGGGGTACTGTCAGAACGTCCACAGAAGGTGGCGCCTCTCCCCGTTCGGGCGGCGCTCGGCAGTCGTCGTCGCCGGCCTACTAGCTGCCACCGATCCCCTTTTTTGTTTTGTTTGGTGATGTCTGTTTAGGTTAGCACCTGTTTTGGGTTAGGTCATTAGTGGGGTTATTTAGTCTGTCTGTTTTTGGTTTGGGGTTGTGCGGGATTAATTTTGTTTCGTCCTACATAGGTTGGGGATTTGATTATGCTCCACTGTGCTGTATATTAGGCATCGGGGTCTGCTGGGCTGCGTCCCAACTCATTTTGGATTTTATTCCTATTGTTTTGAGTGTTGTGCCCTGCCTTGGATTTTTGGGCTTATTCCATTAAATGTGTGTTTCACGTAGTTCTGTCTCCTGCGCCTGACTTCACCCTGCCTACACATTAGAGACGGTTCTTGACAGTACGCTAAGGAACTTAAAACTTTCCACCTTCTCCCCTACTGTCCCTTCGATGTGGATAGGGGGATGCTCCCTCTGCTGTTTCCTGAAGTCCACGATCATTTCCTTTGTTTTGTTGACGTTGAGAGATTGTTTTCCTGACACCACACTTCGAGTGCCCTCACCTCCTCCCTGTAGGCTGTCTCGTCGTTGTTGGTAATCAGGCCCACTACTGTTGTGTCGTCTGCAAACTTGATGATTGAGTTGGATGCGTGCATGGCCACGCAGTCATGGGTGAACAGGGAGTACAGAAGGGGACTGAGCACGCACCTTTGTGTGGCCCCAGTGTTGAGGGTCAGCGAAGTAGAGATGTTGTGTCCTACCTTCACCACCTGGGGGCAGCCCGTCAGAAACTCCAGGACCCAATTGCACAGGGCGGGGTTGAGACCCAGGGCCTCCAGCTTAATGATCAGGTCCATTGCCCAGTACTACATAGAGCCATGACTACATGGAACTCTATTCCACATCAGGTAACTGATGCAAGCAGTAGAATCAGATATAAAAAGAAGGTAAAAATACACCATGGCACCATGCCTTGGCAGCAGGTAATGGGGATCCATAATAAATACAATAATACACATAGTAATGGCTGGAACGGAATAAATAGAATGGTATCGAACAAATGAAACATGTTTTCCATGTCGTTGATACCATTCCATTTACTCCATTCCAGCCATTATAATGAGCCTCCCCTCAGCAGCCTCCTGTGATTGTGTGTGCATGCGTTTAGTATACGAGAGTGTGTCTGGGGTGTCTTTGCTGACTAAGTCCCCCTCCCTCCCTGCAATACATGTCATCTCTTCACCTTGATTCAAGGAGTTGTTTTGATCCAAGGATCCTTGACGCAAAAAAGCTGTGCCTTTCCCCGCCTGCCTGCAACCTATGTCTGCATATTATCATGAGTCACACGTCAAGTAATCTCGGTTACCCAGAAGTATAATTATCTCGCAAAAGTTTGTCATTTCCTGTTTTACTTCTGGGGTGGGTGGGGGGGGGAGAATGCCGTTAACAATTATGATCATTTCACCCGTGTTTATAGCGGCCAAAAAGCACATTTTAGTTTTTAATCATTTTTACGATAGAGACAATTTGGATTTTGTGGCTGTGGAATCTAGTGGGTACAGACACATGCATACAGACACATGATAACATACGCACTATACACACACGTACACGTGGATTTTGCGTTGTAGATATGTGGTGGTGGAGTATAGGCCTGAGGGCACACACTTAGTGTGCTCTGAAATCTGTAATGAATGTATTGTAATGTTTTTAAAATTGTATAGCTGCCTTAATTTTGATGGAGGCTTGAAAATCACTTCACCTGTTTAAGCACCGCCTTCGCCCGGTCCTGATTCGTCCAAATAATCAATGACAAAAATCCAAAACCAGGAAGTACTGCACATAATTATACGTGAGCCTTGACAGATTCTCATCGTTACATCTGTCCACGAGAATCTGTCCACGAGAGATTACACGTCCCACAATAATATGTACTGTTTACATGTGGATCTGTTCGCTGCTGAAGTTCTTTAAATAAATAAATAGTAATAACAGTGTATTTATATTAGGTAGGACGGTATACATATTAGGGAGTCTGGTGTACATTTCAGGAAATAGAGTCTAAGGTGTACATATTCGGACATTCACGCTATGCTGTACATGCCGCATTAGACATCCATCGAAAACAACATGTTATATAGCCATAGACCAGCACTGAGAGCCTCAATCCAGGTGCCAGAATGTCAAATGATAGAGAAGGGGAGAGAGCCTCCATTTGAAAGGGAAGAGCAACAGTGAAACAACATTTAATTACTGTTATGAACTTAAGTGAGGGGCCGACTCTGAATTCTGAAAGTAGCCTGTGAGCCGATTGAAATACAAGTCTCAGCTAAGAGGCTGCGAGATACGGGGACAGAGGGATGGATGAAGGAACGGTGTAGTCAGGGAACGAGTGAAGAGGGATAAAGAGAAGAGGGGAGGGGTAAACACTGAGGGGTAGAGACAGAGGAGGAACCGGAGAGGAGAAGAGAGGACACTGGTTTAAGAACAGAGAGTAGTGTCTACAATTTACATTTACCACAAGGTAACATCACACTAAGCATACCTGCATGGGCGAAGAACAAAAGAGGTTCCCATTTACCTTAACAGAATCACAACCCACCCAGTCCTTTTGAGCCTTTGACGTAGTATCAAGCATTCCAATCAAAGCCAGTCTGAAATGTCACTCAAACAGGGAACGCTGATAGCATCTGAACCACGTAGGCCTGTGTTCTCTTTAGTCTGATATACACAAAGCTATTCTCACTGAGGTCTATACAGTGAAGTGACTAGGAGGGTGCACAAGCACTCAGTCACTCAGCCCCCACTGGAATTGTCTGGTTACACTGTCAATCAATATGACCACAAAGCCAAGCACATGTCCCCAACTGCAAAGCCATAGAGGAGTAAACAAGAGAGGGTTGGATGGGTGGTGTGATGGGAGAGGTGATAACACAGCTTTCAGTGAGACCGACAGAGCCAGCAAGATTGTACTGCAATTTAGGTACAATAATAGACGTCCATGTGGAGGAAGATTGCAGTGTAAAGCTACCCAAACATAAACTTTACTGAGGCGAATCCCAAGAGGGATATTCTAATACCATTTTTATTTTATTAAGCAAATTTAACACGTTGCATTTCATTTAACAACCAGAAAGACTGCCTCAAAATGTGTCAAATTGCGCGTGGCAACTGCAAAAGGTCATCGTCAGAACCAGCCAGATAATGATGTAAACATCACAACAGCAACTAAAAACAGCCATGCAATTAACAAGTCCCAAAAATGCCTAATCTCTTCTAAATTACTTTTGGCCAAACTTGAAGGCGGCGTCTGGCACGACGACGCGTAAACTGCAGGAAAAGTCAGATACGATCAGCTTAATCACGTCAAGATTGAACTAAATCTGGATCATGAATCTTTAATTGCCATGTGTTCTGAGCTCGCAGCCCAATGTCCCATCGGCTGAGTTTTTCAAAGTGCTGTTATTTACTTGGCCCTTCTTTGTGAGGTCCACGTCACGTCTATTAGCATGATGTGACCTTCAGTGGGAGAGAGAAGGCTGGTGGATTAATCAGGTGCAGTTTAGTGAAGTTTCAGACAATAAGTGGTCATCGGCTTCTTGTACGTTCTGCAGCCTAACCATGAGTTTGTCCACTTGGAAGGGTACACCGCTCATTAGCTAAGTAGTACAAATGATGCAGAGGGAAGGTGTGTGTGTGTGTGTGTGTGTGTGTGTGTGTGTGTGTGTGTGTGTGTGTGTGTGTGTGTGTGTGTGTGTGTGTGTGTGTGTGTGTGTGTGTGTGTGACTGTATGGGTGCATATGTGCGCGTGTGTGAGGATGGGTGGGAGAAAAAGGCTCTGGCCTAGCTACTTGTCCAAATCACACCGATGACTCAGACTTGAGTCATTACCAGTTATCATTCCGGAAATCTCTTCCCTGCTACTCTATTGATATACCCATGGCTCCATAGACTGGGTCTGGAATTCTTCCGCTGAAAACCATTGGCAGGATTAAGCAAGACTGAGCCTGCATCTTGGACCGCCTACAATGGAACGCCTACACAGTAATGGCATGATTCACTTCTTCTCACACACTGGTGTTTATGAGGGGTAAAGGCAGGCTTGCCAGCTCTGATTCGCTCCAGTGAGCTGCTGAAGGACTCGTCTTGTCACAGCGAGCTAATTCATTGAAATAATGCAAGGACCAAACACATTGGCATAACACACATGTCGAGTGTGTTCTGTCGTTTGATTGATGGTGTGCTGTTTGTTGTTCATGGCGTCCAATGAAATGTCTTCATATGCTGTTGCAGAGGCATGTGCTAGTTTGTTTAATAACGTGGCATGACTGTATGATGTATTTCATTCAAACAACTTGTATGGTATTATCCCCTCAGAACAAATTGAGGCTTTCAACCCCTTCGTTTCTCCAAAGGTTATAATAGGGCCATTTTTTTTTCAATCAACCATTAAAGGGGTTATTGTGCCTGTCATTGATACAAAGCAGACTGAAATATAGCCGGGGGACCTGCTATTCCCTTTAATGAATTAGAACAGGAATCAGGTAGACGGGGTTGAGCGGTGAGCTGCGGCTAAGGGTTCTGATTCGTCCTGAGGCTGGCCAGCAGGAGAAGGTCAGACACGGGCCTTTGCAGTGGAAATGTCACTGTGTCTAGGAGACAGGAGACAGGTTAACAGGGGAACAGTCTCAAAGTGGAGGTGGAGCGCCAGCTACCAACTCTCACGGCTGATTGAGTCTGACTGTTCTTGTGGCCTTGTTTTCCTGCCAGCCTGTCTCTTCTCCTCAGCCATGATTATAACACGTGGTAGGAGTATTTCTCTCTAACCAGCAGTGCTATGTATCAGTGTTAGCTGCTTATCAAAGTATTTACGCATTCAACTAGCCTGGAACATGGAACTGATAGGGCCTATGAACTTTTCTTTAAAAAAATGAGGCTGATCAGTGGATGCTAGCCATTACATGGGCGGAGGGATGCGCAGGCAGATGGTGGAGACATCCACCAATAGCATATAGAGCCCTGGGGCATTGTACTACCAACAGAGTGGGAAGGGATCTACAGTACATGTGAATACCGGAAACGTGAGAGAGATAGCCAGTGTTCCCATGACACGGCAAGTGCCTATGTGACGAGTAAATCAAATCAAAGTTGGTCACGTACACAGCTGTTATAGCGGGTACAACGAAATGCTTATGTTACTAGCTCCTAACAGTGCAGTAAAATGTCAAACTTGAGCTTAGTAGACCCTCCATTATATGAAATGGAGAAAAATGATACCCAGTCAGGCGGACAGGACCTTCTCCCCAAGCAGTTGTTCAGCGTTGATCTACAGTGCAGGTCACCTTGCGTGCCCACATACAGTACATACTGTGCAAAAACTACAACACAAATCACACGTCTGCAGCGGATGATACATTTAGAGGTCAATCTGATCCGACGATCCTCTCCCCGTTTATGTCCAACATGATCTGTACAATGTTTAACCTTCAGTTAAGAAATATTAGTCAAAGGCTCAAAAAACCCCAGAGCCAACCACTAGAGAACAGCCGCCATTCATTCACCCCTGGGTGGTACAAATGCAAAACTCCCAATTATCTTTGTATGCAGACACTCACTTTTAATTAAAGGCACACCAGTTCTCTTTGGCTTTGAGACGTCGGAGGGTTAAAGCATAGCTTTAAGAAATACCGCTGGGAAGGAGACAATAAGAGGGCACAAAGACTTAAAGAACTGGTCTATTCATAGGGCTAGGGCATTTATCTTCAGCTAAATATATTAACATCCACAGTACTGGCCGGAGCAGTAAAACACAGCCCCACTGATTTTATTACACCACTTTGAGCCTAGTTCCATGAAACATGGAACCTTAATCTGGCTAGGCTAAGGAGCATGAAATGAGGTGGATGGAAAGAACGGGGCTTACATGGTACTGTACATGGTTTGTCAAAATGGCCAGGAACTAATCAATCTTATTTACAATGTGAGGATCGACGCTGAAGAGAGCAAGCAGGTACAGGGAGAACATTTAATAAACTGCGGACATGAAACAGGACAGGAACATCGTCTGGACAGGAGACAAAATAATGACATCAATGCAGACACATGGAACAACCGGGGGAGCAGACAATTATAGACGGGACAATCAACAAAGGGAAGGAGTCCAGGTGAGTCCAATGAGCGCTGCTGCGCGTAATGATGGTAACAGGTGTGCGTAATGAAGGGCAGCCTGGTGCCCTCGAGTGCAAGAGAGAGAGAGCGGGAGCAGGGATCTGGGGTTCAACATCAGGAAAGTTGGTAAACTCATGGTTTACCAACTTGGGTGGTCATGGTTGGGTGGTCTGTTGTTAAGTAACTTTACTTTGATTAGGTTTGATTGTGATTTGCCATCAGAACTCCTAGATGAAGGTTGAGGCCTAGTGAGGTCAAATCTTCTGCCTACAACAGTCATGATCTTATGCAACTTGGTCTTACCCCCTCTTTGTCTGCTGAATGACTGCTGGTTGCAACCCTTTATTGCTTTGGATCTTTCTCAGCTGAGGTGTTGCTGTTGGAGCAGATTGGTGGATGCTCTTAAGCAATTCCATAGAGTACTTGAGGACTGGGGGCATTTCTGGTAGGGTCAATTAAAAGCTCACAAAAGAGGGCAGAAACTCTGGTCAAAACCTCAGTCAAAAAACTACCAAACAAGGTCATGAACACAACACTCCCAAAACATTATTCAGTTATCCAAACCCACAGTTTCCTCAGCTGGTCTCAGACGATCCCGCAGGTGTAGAAGCTGGATGTGGAGGTCCTGAGCTGGCATGGTTAAACGTGGTCTGCGGTTGTGAGGCTGGTTGGACGTACTGCCAAATTCTCTAAAACAACGTTGGAGGTGGCTTATGGTAGAAAAATGAACATTCAATTATCTGGCAACAGCTCTGGTGGACATTCCTGCAATCAGCATGCCAATTGCGCATCCCTCAAAACTTGAGACATCTGTGGCATTGTGTTGTGTGACAAAACTGCACATTTTAGAGTGGCCTTTTATTGTCTCCAGCACAAGGTGCACCTGTGTAATGATCATGCTGTTTAATCAGCTTCTTGATATGCCACACCTGTCAGGTGGATGGATTATCTTGGCAAAGGAGAAATGCTCACTAACAGAGATGTAAACAAATTTGTGCACAAAATTTGAGAGAAATAAAAGTTTTTGTGCGTATAGAAAATTGCTGGGATCTTTTAGTTCAGCTCATGAAACACGGGACAAACACTTTACATGTTGCGTTTTGTTCATTGTATATTTGCTGGATTCTAAATCCAACTCTCAATGCACAAAGACATGAGGCGGACATCTTGTTAGAGGCCACGTCCATTAATAACACCTGACCTGCCCCATGATGTGTAACTTAAAGTGTGTACTATGTAGGATTGAGGTTAGGGTCAAAGCCCACTCCAAGACTCTATTATACTCAGCCTGAACAAAATATGTCCATGATGTTGACGCTCGTAAAACATCCTACCTATGACACGCTGTCTGTCTTTAAACCACTTAGTTCAAATCCCTTGTGATTACTCCCCATATTAACCACAGCCCATTAATTCTCACTTTGTGAATTGGAGTGAAAGTACATTTACATTTACAATGACCAAAGTACCTTGGTCATTTCCAGGGACAGGAATTAAACAGTCCAACATTATTGAGTCAATTGCAGATCAGGATGTGATAAGGAAAAGCTAATTGAGAACATTTCAAATGAACTAGTAAATTGCATTTCGGGAAAGAAAGAAGAGAAGAGAGTAGTCAGAATACACAATTTGACTCAATATATATATATATATTGCATATATTGAATAGTGAAGAACTAGATTATTATTAGTATTATTACATAACTGTGTGAACTGGGAAAATTGTCTTAATGTTTGAAATGTAATAACTTGAGCGCTTGACTTTTGGTCACAGCATACTGTATTTAGAGCTTCCGCTTTGTGAATCACAATGTAAATCAGTGCCATATTTCAACGTCCAAAGAAAGAGACGTTGAGTGTAGATGGAGGTGTTTCAAAAGCTCGGGCCTACATCTTCAATAACTACAATTTCCATACCCTTTCATCAAATCAACTTGAGTGGAGCCTCTGTCTCTTGCAACAAGGCCTAACACACGCCACTGGACTAATCCGTCAAACACTGGACCTCTTTACTCATCCTATATCAAACACCGTAGTGGAAGACTTGGAGAAGAAGAACCATTTTTTCCTCTTTGGACACCGTGAAACTTCCTGTCATCCTATTGTGGCTTTAATGATTGAGTCATTGTGCTTTAAGAGCTGACTCTGCTCGAATGAGATGAGTCAGCCTGTGGTCTTGTAGGGTTCTTAGGTTTCCTTAGATCCCACAACACTTCCAAACGGACTGTAGCCAGATAATGACCAGGATTCCTACTGCAGGCTGGCACCTCATCATCCTCCTCCCTAATTGGTCAGACCGGGCGTAACGGATTCATGTGGCATTGAACCGTGGGTCAACAAATTGAGATGGTTGTGTCGAGGTCACACATGCAAAGTAGTACAAAGACTCCCATGAGTCTTCATTTGGAGGTGTTTAATTCATTTTTCCGATAGAGGAAACAACGCAGACGCTTCCATAGTGTAGCATGTGTACTGTACGGATGCAGATAATCTCTGCAGCATGGCTCTATCTATCCCCCTGGCTGTATGTGTGAGGTGTGTGTGTGTGTGCGTGCGTGTGGTTTTGACCTGAAATCCCCAAAAGTAAAACAAGACATATTCTCTCTCGTTGGGGATATTTCCCAGGTCCCCACGAGGACAAAGGCTATTTAAAAAATGTAGGGGTTAGGTTGTGGGTTAGGATTACAATTAGGGTTAGGTTTAGAGGTTAAGGTAAGGGTTAACGTTAGGGTAAGAGAAAATAGAGAAAATAGGATGGAAATACATTTCAGGTCCATGAGGAGAGAAAAACAAGTGTGTGTACGCGTGTGTGTGTGTGTGTGTGAGTTATGTGTGTGTGAGGGGTCTATCTGAGGCAGAGCGGGGAGGACCATTCCCTCCCCAGCATGCACTCTGTCTTCATTAGCCCCAGCTCTGTGTTTAAACACTTGCCGCCTTAGCAGCCTTTCAACCTAAGCTATTGCATCTCAGAGGAGAATTAAAGGGAAATCAAACCGAAATTTGATTCATTACGGCATTACTAAAAAATCCTTGTACTGTGACGAGTAAGCGTTAATGAAAAATAGAAAGGGCTTCTCGGCAAACAGATTCCAGTACTCTAGACACTGCTTTTAAGTCAAGGTGGAGAAAGTCTCGTTGGAACACAGAGAACCGTGAGGCACAATAAGCTCTAAAACCACCCTGGATCAAACAACAAGCTGTTGTCTGGGTGACGCTGACTTCAGTATGTCTGCGCTTCTGTAACAGTGCTCTTTCTCACCAGACAGCTCCAATGAATTAAGAATTATTGAACGTTAATCGATATCCCTGTATTGATCCTGGTTTGTGAATCTCTGCGTCTTCTATAAACGGATCACAGTTCATTTGAGGTAAACGACTGCCTTGGCCAGATACACCCTTGGTGAGAAGAGCACCAACTATAAACTGATCTCAGTTTAAGGTAAACGACTTCGTTGGCCAGAGAGTTACATGATTTGAGGGAAGAGCACAACAGATGGATGCATTAGATATTTTCTGTGTTCCATCATAGCATACTAAAAGGTGGGCACTGTCTCAACAATTACACATTATTCCCTCCAGGTGCTTGCGGATGCTGCTTCTGTGCATCTGAAGTACATCACGGCAATGAGATCGTATTTAGATTGCGTATCATGACAGCTTATAATACAGGTGCTAATGATTCATTCAACAGAGTGAAGAAAAATGACAAGCACACTAAAAAAGATGATCTGAGAAGAAAATGTTGCTAATAGAAAAAATAAGTTATACTGACTTCTTGGTAATACTGAATAACAGAGTAAGGAAAAACCCAGCACACTTGCAGTATTTATTTTGTAAGGTAAGTAAGTACCTATTACTTTACTTTCGTAGGCATAGCATCTACAGTATTGCTTTTTTCCTCCCTTCTAAACATACAAACGTCATGTCAGTTGTGTAGTTTTAGGGAGTGTAGGTTGTCTTGTGGCCAGAGCAGGTCAGGGAGAATAGCAGACAGGCTCGGACTTAAGCAGCGCGCCTGAGTAATCGCCCTCTGCAGTTTCCCTCCCTCTCTGATCAATAGGAGACACAAGATCACACAGCCAGGCGGCCCACGGATCCCAATCTCCGCCCTTTAGCAGATTAAACTGATTCTGACGTAAGGCGGGTAATTGCTAGCTCCACCAAACTTGTTTCTCACTCAACTCATTAGGCTTAATAATATCCTAATGAGAAGCTCAGAAGAGCTAAGGAAACCCCGGCAGGCCCTACTCTGACTCTATGTCCTCTGTCTGTTTCTTCTCCTTTGTCCTCTATCCTTCTCTCTCTCTCCTCCAGGCCCAAATCAAATCAAATCAAACTTTATTTGCCGCATGTGCCGAATACAACAAGTGTAGACTTTACCGTGAAATGCTTACTTACAAGCCCTTTACCAACAGTGCAGCTCAAGAAGAAGAACATATTTACCAGGTAGGCAAAAATAAAAAGTTACAATAAAAAGTAACACAATAAGAATAAGAATAACGAGGCTATATACAGGGGGCACCGGTACCGTGTCAGTGTGCAGGGGTACAGGCTAGTTGAGGTAGTCTGTACATGTAGGTGGGGGCAAAGTGACTATGCATAGGTAACAAACAACAGCGAGTAGCAGCAGTGTACAAAGGGGGGGGGGGGGGTCATTGTAAATTGTCCGGTGGCGATTTTTATGAATTGTTCAGCAGTCTAATGGCTTGGGGATAGAACCTGTTGAGGAGCCTTTTGGTCCTAGACTTGGCGCTCCGGTACCGCTTGCCTTGCGGTAGCAGAGAAAACAGTCTATAACTTGGGAGACTGGAGTCTCTGACAATTTTATGGGCCGATTATATAGGTACTGGATGTCAGGGAGCTTGGCCCCAGTGATGTACTGGACTGTTCGCACTACCCTCTGTAGCGCCTTACGGTCAGATGCCGAGCAGTTGCCATACCAGGCAGTGATGCAACCAGAAAGGATGCGCTCGATGGTGCAGCTGTAGAACCTTTTGAGGATCTGGGGACCCATGCTAAATCTTTTCAGTCTCCTGAGGGGGAAAAGGTTTTGTCGTGCCCTCTTCACCACTGTCTTGGTATGTTTGGACCATGATAGTTCGTTGGTAATGTGGACACCAAAGAACTTGAAACTCTCGACCCGCTCCACTACAGCCCCGTTGATGTTAATGGGGGCCTGTTTGGCCCTCCTTTTCCTGTAGTCCACAATCAGCTCCTTTGTCTTGCTCACATTGCGGGAGAGATTGCTGTCCTGGCACCACACTGCCAGTTCTCTGACCTCCTCCCTATAGGCCGTCTCATCGTTGTCGGTGATCAGGCCTACTGTTGTGTCGTTTGCAAACTTAATGATGGCGTTGGAGTCGTGTTTGGCCACGCAGTCGTGGGTGAACAGGGAATACAGGAGGGGACTAAGTACACACCCCTGAGGCGCCCCAGTGTTAAGGATCAGCGTGGCAGACGGGTTGTTGCCTACACTTACCACCTGGGGGTGGCCCGTCAGGAAGTCCAGGATCCAGTTGCAGAGGGAGGTGTTTAGTCCCGAGTCCCCTTAGCTTAGTGATGAGCTTCGTGGGCACTATGGTGTTGAACGCTGAGCTGTCGTCAATGAACAGCATTCTCACATAGGTGTTCCTTTTGTCCAGGTGAGAAAGGGCAGTGTGGAGTGCGATTGAGATTGCGTCATCTGTGGATCTGTTGGGGTGGTATGCGAATTGGAGTGGGTCTAGGGTGTCCGGGAGGATGATGTTGATGTGAGCCATGACCAGCCTTTCAAAGCACTTCATGGCTACGGACGTGACCGCTATGGGTCTGTAGTCATTTAGGCAGGTTGTTCTTGGGAACAGGGACTATGGTGGTCTGCTTGAAACATGCTGGTATTACAGACTCAATCAGGGACAATCAGGGATAAAGCAGAATATCCTTCTCGTCGGACTCGTTAAAGGAAAAAGTTTCTCCCATTCCGCGGTGAGTAATCGCTTTTCTGATGTCCAGAAGTTATTTTCGGTCATAAGAGACGGTAGCAGCAACATTACGTACACAATAAGTAAAAAAATAAGTTACACAAAACGCAAAAAAGAATAACAAATTGGGAGAATGTAAAACGTTAGCCATGTTCTTCGGCTCCATCGTACACTAGAGGGCCTTCTTTCGAAGTGTGCACTCGTACACTCCCCATCATGGATTTAAAAGCATTGGATTGGTGTAAGCATTGGTTAGAGACACTTTCCACCATTGTTAAATCCATGAGAGGAAGTGTGCAAGAGAAATGCATACTTTGGGCAGAATGGAAGAGAACTGGGACGCTTCCATTGCTCAGTGGGCCTGGAGAAGCTGACTGACAGTGGTGGTGTCCATGGACAATAGACCGGTGGAAATCTGTCCTTTGGTCTGATTTTAGATTTTTGGGTCCAACTGCCGTGTCTTTGTGAGACGCAGAGTAGTTGAACTGATGATCTCTGCATGTATGGTTCCCACCGTGAAGCATGGAGGAGGAGGTGTGATGCTGTGGGGGTGCTTTGCTGATGACACTGTCAGTGATTTATTTAGAATTCAAGGCACACTTAACCAGCATGGCTGCCAGAGAATTCTGCAGCAATACGCCATCCCATCTGGTTTGCGCTTAGTGGGACTATCATTTGTTTTTCAACAGGACAATGACCCTTACATACCAGGCTGTGTAAGGTCTATTTGACCAAGAAGGAGAGTGATGGAGTGCTGCATCAGATGACCTGGCCTCCACAATCACCCGACCTCAACCCAATTGAGATGGTTTGGGATGAGTTGGACTCCAGAGTGAAGGAAAAGCTGCCAACAAGTGCTCAGGGTATGTGGAAAATCCTTCAAGACTGTGTTGGAAAACCATTCCAGGGGAAGCTGGTTGAGAGAATGCCAAGAGTGTGCAAAGCTGTCATCAATGCAAAGGGTGGCTACTTTGAAGAATCTAAAATCTAAAATAGATTTTGATTTGTTTAACACTTTTTTAGTTACTATATGATTCCATATGTGTTATCTTATAGTTTAGATGTCTACACTATTATTCTACAATGTAGAAAATAATAAAAAAGAAACCCTTGAATGAGTAGGTGTGTCCAAACCTTTGACTGGTACTGTACGTTTTACATCAGCCTTTCTTCTGCACTTAATCGAGGGACTGGCACTGCGTAGGAGTGATGCTACCTGTCAGAAGACAATGGGCTGACAGCAAAGCCACCCATGAAGCCACCCACACCATCATCATCATCATCACTTGGCCGGCAGGCAGCAGGCCCATCTCTGGCTCACTCCACCCAGGGAAAATGGACAGTATTTCTGACATCATGAGAAAAATATCTAAACGGGTTTGGCCAAGGATGACAAAAAACTGTCAATCTTCCCCCCTCGAAATGAATGAATCCATTTTGATTTACCATGGCGCTCTTCTCGACTCTCGTTCTCAAAGGGCCTCAAATAGTAACATTTCCAAGTGTGTAAGACAATAGATAAAACATGCAGGTAGCCACGTAGCAGGGGTTTGAGGACACTTCTAGTGTCAGTGAATGACACGAAGCCTGAGTAAAATGGACTCAGTAAGGCATGAAGCTGAGTGAGTAGAAGGTCTGCTGCAGTTCCTCGACTCCGGTGAGAGTCCTGACTGAGTACAGAACAGAACAGAACAGAACAGATGCCTGCTTATCTCTGTAGTGTGTGTCCTCCTGCTGATTCCCCCTCACACACACTGCCTTGACGACTCTTCTCTCAGCCCAAACTCAAACAGTAAATAACCAACTGCACACAGATAGGGCCGTTACGGCAAACAAAAGAGATTTGGGGCTGGGATGGGCTACTGGGGCCTTGTCTCAGGGAAAATGAACAATCTCTCATCGATGCACAGGAGCTAAATCAGCAAATGAAGCCACCGGTGTCTGGCTGGCAGCACTCCATTTTAAGGAGTGGATATGATGGACAGGTAGGGACTGAGAATGGGGGGGGGGGGGGGGTGTTGTTGGCAATGTCAGTTGTTTTATTGACGCTTTCATTTATCTCTGTTTGAGTTGTTCTGGTTGGTTTGATTTTCTAGGATCAGATATTTCATTTTGCTGGGGAAAACGTGTTGTTCGGCTTCTAAACAAACACTAGCGCGTGTGAGACTCAGATACTTCATTAGATAACAGGAAAACAAGTTAGTGGTGATCATACGGATCATGTGCACAACAACACACAAATACATTTCTGACTCAAATGAAAATTCCTAATTCGAAGTTGGCAGAGCAAATCAGTCAGATCCACCAAGGTAAGGCACACCTGTGGAATACATAAAACAAAAGTTTTGACATTTCAAAGTGTACTTCAGCTGTGCTTCAGGACCGCATTAGCGCCTTCTCCTGATTTGCACCTGCTGACATTTTGTTCTCTGGAAGTTTCAGGTTTCAATTTAGAAGGATTGTAAAAGGCAAAAAAATGGAATCCTATCACCTTCTTCCGAGATGTACTTGTTTGAGAAACGAGACTTCAAATGTATAATTCACAGAACTAATCCAATTGTCTCACCCCTGTTTTACAGTGTGTGATGTACTACATAATGTATGTCCCAGGCATAGCACTGACTGCCAATGAGACACCATTAGCTGCTGAGCTAACAAGTACGTAAAGTATTGCCTTTCATGCATCAGTATTCTTAATGAAATACTGTAAGCTATAAAGAAAAACCATCCATGCGTTCATAAATGACACACTAGAAAAGATCAATAAAAGAAAGGGATCTAACAAACGATTCTCATTCAAGCCTTCGTTGTGTAGAGCTTGTGGAGCCGTGGCAAAGACTGCAAATACTAAAGAGTCATATTCTGTATCACACACACTGAGATTACCATTAATTACAGACAGTCAATCCACTGATTTATTCTCTACCTCACTCTGTGTTTGCCTTCATTACGGAGATGATGTCTATGGAGGAAACCAATTCAGACCCGGGAGGGTGAGAATGTCCTTCTTGAAGGGACCGGGAAAGGCCAACTGTCGAGCAGTAATCTAGGGTTCAGGGTCTGTCGAGCTGAGTTGATAATCTCTCTCGGTGCGGCACATTGCCAGCCAAAGCGCCACTGAGTTACTGAGTGATGACAGAGCATGACTGGTCGAGGAGATGGGATTCCAGTCACAACGTTTATTCAAGTAGGTTGAGAATGGGTCCACTTCCGCTCACACTTCAACTAGATATAGGAAATATAGTTTTGATCTCCAATAGTCCTCTGACGACCTCGGACATTACCCAATGAGGACTTGACTGCTCGGCAGAACGTCAACGAACCACCCCTTACGGCTAGGGCTACTAGATCCCACTACTGCCACCAAATGTGACAAAGTAAAGACGGACACATTATTACAAAGGCATTTCAACTATTCCCGGCCAATGCAACATATTGTGCTACTACTAAAACTCATAATGAAATTACCACACATCAGAGGGACCTTTGTTAAAAAGCAGAAATGAATACCATGAGATGGTAAGTTCCTGGCTCCCAACATTCTCCACTCCCTAACCCTCCCGGTGCTGTGGAATGAATACTGATGTTGTCATTCCCTCTGACGGAGGGGAAGAGAAATCCCATGGCCCGGTCCAAGGACGTACTCCTTAAACCATAATCGCGGAACATCTCTTATCGGCACTGCTCTACGACATGATTAAAAAGTGGCACCGGGCACTCTAGCTTCTCCACCCGGGATCTCCTCTTTCTCCCTGTCAATCAAACCTGAGCTCTGGCGTGTTTTTTTTTATGTAACCTTTATTTAACTAGGCAAGTCAGTTAAGAACAAATTCTTATTTACAATGATGGCCTTGGAACAGTGGGGTTAACTGCCATGTTCAGAGGCAGAACGACAGATCTTTACCTTGTCAGCTCAGGGATTCGATCTAGCAACCTTTCGGTTACTGGCCCAACACTAACAACTAAGCTACCTGCCGCGCCCACTAGGCTACCTGCCGCCCGGCCGTGTCACGACCGGGCTGTCCAATTAGAACGGCCCGACAATCATTCTCTACCGCTACGCTACACATTAAGGGGTCTCTCCAGAGATCCCTAGCTTTGACATGTTAAGCCCTGGGTATGGAATTGAGGGGGCATGGGAAAAGCTAAGCAGGCAGATTGGTAGATACCACTGATGTGAAGGAGGAGACAAGGAGCAGGGGAAAGTGGTCACTGGTGTTATAGCAGAGGTCTCCAATCTTTGTCCTTGGTGAGGAGCCATAGAAACTGCAAAAGCCCACAGCACTGAAAGGCTCAGGCTCTCATTTCAGACACAGAGCCAGCTCAAGTCAACCAGGATAGGAGCAAAAGGGACGAGTCCAGTAGCAGCCACACATTTACGCATGGATGAAAATAACTAGTTAATCAATGAAGAGGTGAACTAAAACAGAGTGCAGCAGACTCAGCGATTGTGTCGGACAATGGGTTGATTGGTTGGAGACCACTATCTCTGCAGTGGTGGAAGAGGAGGAGCATGTTAGGTGGGGTGTGCAATGCTTGGAAGCAGCAACAGGGTCTCATGGAATGGCGGGGACTGTAAGAGGCAGTGTTGTGTTCGATACTACCTAAAGCGAGACCGATTCAAGACCAAGACCGGAGCAAATCGAGTCCGAGTCAAGACCAAGCCCGGAGGGGGACAAGGGGTCCGAGACCAAGTCAAGACCAGAAAAATGCAAGTCCAATTCAAGACCATGATAGTCATTTTGTCAAATCACCACCATAATATTCAGAACAAGAGAAACACCGAAGAGAAAAAAAGATCCAATCAGGATTTTTCTTTGCCGGTCTCTGGGGAGATAAATCTAGCTAGCTAAGTCAGCCATTGGCTAGGCCATCAGAAGTTAGATAAAGGCATCTGCCATTCAGCTGTATTACGGCAACATTTTTGAGTGACAGTGGAATCCACAAATCACATTTTGACTTAATGGGTGGGACTGTTTTTACAAAAAACGTATGGAAACCTCTGCCTTCTTGAAGGCCAACAGCTCCCCGCACAAGTTAAATTAAGTTTCAAATTATCATCATCTGGTGAGTGGAGCTGTGTTTTTTATTGCAGCGCGCTTGCTGTTATTAGCCATCTCTATGAAAATAACTTATGAGTGTGAAACACTGTTGCATTTAAAGTGCAAATAACAGCATTTCAGCAATATGACATCTTATTAAAATCTGTTTATACACCCCCAGGAAGAATATTACACTTTTTTAAACATTGTCTCACATGCGACTACTTAGACATGGTAATTTTTACATTTTCATAAATTCTTAGTATAGTAAAGCATTTGTGAAAATGCTATAGCAATATAGAGTGTGAAAGCGACCATGTGTTTGGAAAATTAATAGACACTGCACTAAATAAAACCGGGAAAAAAACATCTGTCTTGCCCAGGACCGGAGTCTACGCAGACCGGTGCGCCATAGCCAATCAGAGCTACAGTAGACCTTTATACCAACAAGCCATTTGCCACACGGGCCTGCCATCATTCACTTTAAACTGGACTCTGTGTTTACAGGCAGTTGTAACAGCACTACTTTAGATCATAAGAATGCATTCGCCAAAAGCCACAAGATACACCTGAATAGACTTCTGCAAAGATGTAAACACCATGGGAGTCCACTTACATTTGGGAACTTTACAGTCCTATTGATCAAACAACCCTGAAAAGGTTGGATCTCTCTCCGTCAGTTATGCACATCAACGACTACAAGAACAACTAATGACAGCCAGATCAAGATGAGCTAAAATCTAACAAAGGAACATTAGATAAACCCTCTCAAACCTTTTTCCCTAGTTGGCCGTCAAAATTGCACTGATAAACGATGGGGAATTGTAGCCTCCTCTTCCTTCTGCAGCTTCCCTGCCAATGCATGCTTGTCCCAACCAAGCACGCTAACTGGCTAAAATTGTCTAGCAAGCTACTTCCAGACCCAACTGAAAGAACACCTCACTCTGATCATTTTACTCAACGTAACAGAGCTGGTTAGGCTGTTTACATGTTCTCTAGAGTGTTACTTTTTTCGGTCAACGTTTGCTGACACAGGTCATATTCAGCAGGTGTTGCGAGTCGTTAAATTCATCAGTTGTTCTGCTCTCAGGCACGCTCAGAGTGCTCTGAGAGTGGAGTAGATACCCAAAGTGAATTTGCTTGCTACATAAATAGATACACTAGCCTATTAGCCATGTTATGACTGACTTGTGATCATTGCCCTTGCTAGTTTGATTGTGTTGACATTCCCAGCCTTAGTTACATTTGTCCGTTTGTACCAGACCAGCTGTGATTTACAACCTGATAGCAATATTTTGGGGGATTTCTCTATTGTACTACATGATAATTGATCCGTCGTATACCTCCACTACACTACTAGTATGTCCTTTCAGAATCACAAACCTGGCACACAATAAAGGCCTATAGGTTCGCCACTACGCAAACGTCTATAATAGATATAAACACTGTTAAATTACTGTATTAATGTTTCAAGAAAGGAGTGTAAGCTGTTAATTCAGAGTTTTTTTACTCCGCTGGAGTGAGTCCTCACTGTCGGAGACCAAGTCAAGACCTAGTACAAATGTATCCGACACAGAGACAAGAACGAGACTCAATATGTGGTCTCGAGACCGGTTTCAAGTACTAAAATACTGCTGAGGTGGACACACACAAACACACTCATTTTGTTGTTCAGATTATTTTATAGTTGTATTGTTTGTATATCGTTGTATTTTAAATTTGTTCTGTTCTTGTCTATCAGTTTTTTGTTACTTGTCGTGTTTTGTGTGGACCCCGGGAAGAGTAGCAGCTGCTTCTGCTATTCTTCCAAATAAACAAGAAACATCACCAAACAAATCACACTAATTGTTAAAAGCTACATGAGAAAGGGTGTCCAATTTGTTTGCTATGGATTGGCCAGGGTAAACTACCCTCATCCCCAGGCGGTGTGTGAGACTGGTGCCATATAGATTCCTTCCAAATGTCTAATGTACTAACTACAACACGCACATAGGCAGACTTCTTATGTCACACCAATGGGGTCTCTGTGTCAGTCATTGACAATGGGGTACATTCAAGTCCTGAATTCCTTGGAGGACTATAAAAAAATCTATTTGGCTAAGATTCAGAGGGAGAGAGCGTATTGATGTTTGGGGGAAAAAATGCAGATTCACAAATCAAAGTGATGGGAGTGAGAGGCACTCTGGGCTATTTCAGGAAAAAAAGATTTAACAGTGGTGTACCAATAATCAATCCTTTCAATGTTCGATTGCAAGACCGCCCAACAGGAGAAATTAGTATTGCAGGAATAAACTAATATCACAAACTTCGATTCAGAAGCTCAGATGGAGGTTTGCCGTCCATTGGTATGATCAATATTCAACTCTTCACTGTATCCTGATGGAATAGTATGCATTATGCTATCATATATGAGCAAGATTGCTCCTCCATCCACTATTCACAGCCCAAATCGTCACGTGAAGATGTACAGTAGAGAAACTTTGCTGGGAGTCAAATTATAGCAAGATAAATCATTGGTATGCCGCATGCGACAACTGATAATGATGGCAATGTTCACTTTCCATTTCATGATCAATTAAAGAGCCTAGGCTTTGAAGTTCACTGTACATTGACACAGGGCTTTGGGGTAGTTCTTTAGAAATATGAACATTCAAGTTTATAGTGTGTGTGTGTGTGTGTGTGTGTGTGTGTGTGTGTGTGTGTGTGTGTGTGTGTGTGTGTGGGTGCGCGCGCGCGAGCGTCTTTTGTCTGTGCCTGATTGTGCTGAGTAGGGTCGACAGCGGTGCTTCCTGTATTTTCTTGATATGATATGAATATTCAGGATGTCTAATTTCACACTGGGTGACCATACAGAGCTAGAACTGTGTTAACTTGTTTCTGCAGGAGGCCCGTATCTCTGTAACACCGTTGAGCCACCAGCTCCAAGTATCAAAGACACAGTCCTGGCAGTGGCAGCCGGAATATAAAGTGAAAGGTCTGTTTTAAAGAAGGAGAACCGTTCAATTGATGTGTATTTCTTATACAGTCGCCTAGTTCTCTAGTTCTCCCAAGAAGTAAACAAAGGCACTAAAAGCTGTATTCAAGTGCTGCTTAAACTGATCCTCAGAGTTGACTAGAAGACTGTACAGGTCATTCTAAAAAGGTTGCTGTCTTTCTAGAGCTCTGATACCCGGCTCGAGTCTGACGGGGCCCCGACATTGTACATCGGGTTAGGGCCGGGTAGGGTCTGTTTCTTCATCAATAACTAGGGTACAGGTAAGGCTCGGGTATCACTAAATTGATCAGTAACATTTTGAAGCTAAGCCATTTGCTCCTGCTCTGCTGCACAGTACAGTCATATCTGACTAAGATCATAACATGGAGTCAGAGGTCATTAAACCTCATTAAATATCATTATTTGTATTATCATTTTTTAATTAGAATGTTACTTGAGTTTTGTCAGAGTTTAGAATGACCAAAAGTAGCTAAGAGCTAACTGCTCTATCATGTCTCTTCATTTATTGAGCAGAGACGGAGATACTTTTGAGGAGATGGGAAACTCCACTGGAATCGTATTAACACCGTACACATTGTGTACGTTGTCCATGCTATGCCAATGGGCAGCGCAGTGCATTCTGGGCAATTCTGGGACAAGGAGAGCTCTCCTTCAAGGAGTGAATGGTTGTCAATTGGGCGCTAGCTTAAAAACCCAACATTAGCATGAATTTCGTCAACAAGAAGTACAACATAACAAATATTTTCCAAGATGTGAGATAATTAACTTGCTATCTGTAATATTGTATAGCTTTGGAATCATGACATTACGTAAACTACTTTTTCAACCACACCCGTTGCTGACAACTGTATAAAATCGAGCACACAGCCATGCAATCTCCATAGACAAACATTTGCAGTAGAATGGCCCGTACTGAAGAGCTCAGTGGCTTTCAACGTGGCACCGTCATAGGATGCCACCTTTCCAACAAGTCAGTTCGTCAAATCTCTGCCCTGCTAGAGCTGCCCCGGTCAACTGTAAGTGCTGTTATTGTGAAGTGGAAACATCTAGTAGCTACAACGGCTCAGCTGCGAAGTGGTAGGCCACACAGAACGGGACCGCCCAGTGGTGAAGCGTGTAGCGTGTAAAGATCCTCTGCCTCAGTTGCAACACTCACTAACGAGTTCCAAGCTGCCTCTTGAAGCAACGTCAGCACAATAACTGTTCGTCGGGAGCTTCATGAAATGGGTTTCCATGGCCTAACAGCCACACAAAATCCTAAGATCACCATGTGCAATGCCAAGCTTCGGCTGGAGTGGTGTAAACCTCACCGCCATTGAACTCTGGAGCAGTGGAAACACGTTCTCTGGAGTGATGAATGACACTTCACCATCTGGCAGTCCAACGGACAAATCTGGGATTGGAAGATGCCAGGAAAACGCTACCTGTCCCAATGCATAGTGCCAACTGTACAGTTTGGTAGAGGAGGAATAATGATCTGGGGCTGTTTTTCATGGTTCGGCCTAGGCCCCTTAGTTCCAGTGAAGGGAAATCTTAACACTAAAGACGTACAATGACATTCTAGATGATTCTGTGCTTCCAACTACGGCTGGGCGATATGGCCAAATCTCATATCCCGATATAGGTCATTTCATATCCCAATAACGATACATATCACGATACACCACATTTTCTTTAAATTCAATTTATAAATAGTTTATATAAAATGAAAAGGCCTAATTCCTTTTAGATTTTGAATTATACTCAACAAATAAAAAGGTCATTACTCATATTTGATTCTTTATTTTATTTAGAACTTGTGCAACAATTAAGCATGAAACAAAATATCAAATATGAATGTATAAAATCTAAAATGGTAAATAGAAAACACTTCAACTATAGTTGCAAAGAAAATAAATATAAATATTTTGGGGGGGGGGCTTGCCTGTTTTGCATGTTATTTTGGCATTAATACGTGTCACATATCAATTTGCATTTGGTACCTTGGGTCGAGTGTTAGCACCAACTCACGAAACCCCCGTTTCTCGACCGTGTAAATTGGGGCCATGTCTTTGCAGAGGTAAGTTGTAACGGCAGTTGTTATCACCTTCCATCTTCATGATTCTTTGCCATATGTGATTCTTTGACGTACTGTTTGAGGTCAGGGCCCTGCACAGAACCCTGACCTCAACCCCATCGAACACCTTTGGGATGAATTGGAACGCCGACTGTGAGCCAGGCCTAATTGCCCAACATCAGTGCCTGAATTCACTAATGCCTTTGTGGATGAATGGATGCAATTCCCCGCAGAAATATTCCAAAATTTAGTAGAAAGCCTTCCCAGAAAAGTGGAGGCTGTTATAGCAGCAAAAGGGGGTCCAACTCCATATTAATGCGCATGATTTTGGGATGAGACTTTGACGAGCAGGTGTCCACATACTTTTGGTCATGTGGTGTTCTTTTGAGGAAAATAGACACGTTTCTCGACTCACACCCTGACTTTGAGAAGGGATCGCATGATGATTAGCTTAGCAACCGCGTGACTCAGCATGACAACGTGAACGTGATTGGTCAACAGTCTGCTGGGTGGGGTGTTATACGTTCCTACATTCATTGCCCAATGGGATTCCTATCTCCTCCTTTCTCTAATATATCTGGCAGAGCAGGCAGAGCAGCCCAAGCGGAGCGATCGAGTGACAGACATACAGGAGCAGTTAATGGATTTACTAACGGAGGAAGTTCTTTCTGATTTAGAGTTTCGGGCAGGGCCGGTCCTCACATTTGGCAGAAGCATTCGGGCCTGGGTAGTGTAGGGACTGAAAGTTGCAGGCATGGGTAGGGCTCGGGCTTAAAATGTATTCCCGTGCAGGGCTCTGTCTTTCCTCTTTCATCCTTCTATCTATAGGGCAAACTAACATACAGTGTATCCCCAATATAAGGTGCAAGGTAAGGGCTTGCTGTATTGTGCCCAGAAAATAAACTATGAATTTATAGTCAAATCAGAGCCATATATAGATCTCTATTCATGCATTATTTTCAAATGTAAAACTGACTATTTTGAGTGGATGGTCGATCTTTAAACAGCTCCATTAGTTCATGGCAACAAGTTACAAATCAGGGATCTTTCTGTCATTGAAATCCTAAGCGTTTTTTCATGCCAACTAAGTCCAAACAGTGTAAAAAATCATAGATGCATTTAAAAATATATAATAATACTTTTCGGGATGTTAAAATGCTTTCAGTGTTAACTTAAACAACTAAAACCAGCTATAAGCTGGTAGAAAATATAATGAACCTATATTTGTGTTTATAATATAATATTTGAGAACTAACAATCACCTAAATAAAATCTAGACAGTCAGGATGAATTTTAAATGCCAAAACAATGAATTTAACTGTATTTATTTTACATGGTTTTGTAGAATTGCAGGAAAATTAAAAAAATGTCTCTACACCACCAAGATGGTGGTCTCTAAAATACTCTAAACTTCAGCCATACAGATGGCCCAACCACACCCATAGAAAAAAACCTGCAAATCTATTTTCGTTAAAATATTCACAAAGAAACCTACTGCCACAAGGAAAACAACCATAGACTCCTGTCTTGGACATACTAGGTGTAACAGTACAGCTTCCATCCCTCTCCTCGCCCCAACTTGGGCTCGAACCAGGGACCCTCTGCACACATCGACAACAGCCACCCTCGAAGCATCGTTATCCATCGCTCCACAAAAGCCGCGGCCCTTGCAGAGCAATGGGAAGAACTACTTCAAGGTCTCAGAGCGAGTGACGTCACCGATTGAAACGCTATTAGCACGCACCCCGTTAACTAGCTAGCCATTTCACACCGGTTACATAGGACCAGGAGTTTTTCTTGAGCATGAAGAAAAAACTATCATCCCTAGTTAGTTAAAGGCTATAACATGGGCCAAGAGATGTTCAGTTCACATGGTCAGGGAAAACTCCTGTCCATGCAAAGCATGTATGATGTATTATTATGTATTATGTACCACTGCCATAATCGACTACAGTATTTCACAGTCAAAAACGAAATCCATATTAATTGAACACCTCTGAAATAAAAAGTTAATTACAGATTATTAGGACTGTGTGCCGCAGAATATGATTCCTTAATAGTTTGCAACTTGAATATGTTATTGATTGCAGAGGAAATGAAAACACATTGCTGAATAGTATTGAAGTTGAGGTTATGGCAAACGCAGATCATTTGTCTATGTCAATGTACTATAGGGAAATTAAACATCCACATGCCTCGTGCGAATGCCCAAGACTCAGGAGAGCCCACATCAGAGCCAATTTGCATCGGACGCCTTTGAAATGTGATGCACTGCTCAGTAAGTCTTGGTGAGGTGCCTACTGGCTATCCAGTTCAATGCTACAGGACACAGAATCAATATGTCTCGCATCTTAACATAGCAGATCCCACATGTGAACGCTTTCAGACGTTGAGTTCATTGATCACATACCTGTGTGCGTAAGGCTGTCGCAAATATGAAACACAGAAACAACAAGATGAGATCCAGCCATGGTGACGTATCTGTTACTATAACATAGCATATGTAGATAAGTTATAATTAGGCTATATAACATGTTTAAGTTGATTGTTCCACAGGTGTGACTGAGACCCAAGTGACCCAGCCGGTAGTCTCTATTCTGCTCCTATCTATCACAGTCATCAGTGGTCGACATGGACTTTTATGGACCGTCTTAGAAAGCCAGTCATCCTGGCTGAATCCTTTCATAGAGCACACTCACAGCTTTCAGATCATTGCAAGTTAATTAATTAATATTTCAAATCTCTTCAAAGCCTGAAGCGGCCAGTCCCAATTGCTAATATTGGAATGAGCTTTGGAAACAAAAAGTAATTATGCAGCAGTAGAAAGATCTATTTGCTACAAACTCAAACTCCCTTTTATGTCCTCCCTAATAGCATTTCTATCAAATGTATAAAGGGCCCAGAGTTTTTCCTGACAACGTGACCTGACCAGGTAAACTATAGGGTCCCAAGTTTTTCACTGGTCAGGTCATGTGGTCTGGAAAAACTCTTGGCTCTACACTCGCCACAGGTTCGCAGAGTTTACCTGACTGACAAAGTTTTAAAGCACATTTCCATTAGCTGACTCATAAGCTTCTCAAGCAGAATTTGTCCCCTGGGTAATCTTCGGATTGTCAAATGCCTTGAAAGTGGCCCTTGAAGTTAAATGTTGTGAATGATTGTCCTTGTCTCAATTCTGTAGAGATCACCTTCCATCAGATGGTGAACAATGGATGCAGCAGGCCTGTTAACCTTCACTACACTAGGGAGTTGTGCCTCAGTGTCCAATCCATCAATTGATCAAGCATTCAATGAGATCATGCATCTTACTTCACTTTTCT